>NC_142592.1:6587622-6899011 GCF_965207765.1 Zootoca vivipara
ACACATAATGTAATAAGCAAGCCCCCTTGGCAACCCACGTATGGGAACATGGCTGAATTTCTAAATCCTTTTTTACAACAAGATAGTAGTAATATACAGAGTGCTAAGCCCTATGGAAATATTATATCATTATATCATTTGCCTGTTATGGATGGTATAAAACTAATGATTATAGCAAGCTAAGAAAAATGTTGATTCTGCGGAGCAATTGGATAATGCAACACATTTCTTTAGGATTATTGTGAAAGGTCATTCATGGAGGTGGCTTTTAAAGGCAGATTCAAGTGAATTTCAGAAAGAGCTCATTAAATGTATATAGGTTCACACATTTGAATGCTCCAGCTTCACATATACAAGATCAATATAATAAAAGTCTTTCCATAAACACCAGATTGCGCACTCTTTGCTAGCATATTGAAGAGAAGCTGAGTTAGATAGCATCCTAGTTAGATCTCTTTTTGTTGTTTACAATAAACATAATACCGCAATCATAACTAACTTTTTATGAACTGAAAATAGATACTTGATAAAGTGTCTAATATAACCTTACATTTTTTGAAACAATCTTGGCAACAGTTGTTGTTTTTTTAATGGCATATTAGGGGTGTGGTGTGTTGGTAATGACTGTAACTAAAATATTTACTCCACTGTGATCCATTGTTTGAGACATAGGGTACAGCATCATTCACATTGCTTTTAGTTATATATTTTCCTGCTGAAGATTGTTCATTGTTCGAAGGCAAACAGTTCTAATTATATACAGTAGTGGCATCGTTAGCTAAGACCAGATATTTATACATATTTGAAATCAGAAACAAATATCTTCCTATAACCTCCCTAAAACCAGTGAGTTTTTTTCTATCAGAATAGAAGAGAAACTACACTCCATTGTCTGCATCTTAATTTTTACTTTGCACATTTCCTCATTTTCTAAGTATCTGTGTGGAACAGAGAGTCTACCCAAAAGATAGCAAAGCCACAATCATTATTACCCTGTTTTCATAACACCCACTGATCATACATCATGAATGCCCCCATTGTTTCCTTGGCCTCTCCCATACACTGCTCCTTTTGCTCCTCTCAATTTCTGTGAACTCTTCATAGCCTTTCTCAATTCAGTTGATTTCCAGTGCAGACATACCGTTGCCTATTGCATCCATCTTTTTCTTTTTTTAAACAAAAAACTGCAAGCATAAATATGGGGCTTCTCTCAGATTCAGAGCAAAAGCAGCTTTTATTCAATAACAACAACACAGTTCTAGCATGTTCAGATGATGGATCCATTTATAACCTACACTGGTCTCTATGCTGCGGAATCAGTCCAGAAAAAAACAGGTTATCCTTGTTGGCACCTGTCTGTCTCGGGGGACAATGGAGGAGTGTGCTTTTGTGGGTGAAGTCAAACCGTTTGAAAGTCACGTTACCTGATGGAGCTGTGGAGACCAGATTATAGAGCAGTGTTTTTTAAATGTTCTGCTTTCAGGGAGACATTTCCACACCGATTCATTTGCAGAGGAGTGCCATGGAATCCCAGTGTTTTCTATAGGGTTCTGGGGCCTAGGTGCAGACCCTATTCATGTTGGGTGCTGCTCAGGTCTATGGGGCCTCCTTATTGCTTTTTTTAAAGTGACAGTTCAACCAAGAGCACACTCACGCTCTTCTATGGCTACGCATTGCAAAGATGGATCTTTATTGGAGGCACAAACTGTCATTCATTGGAGCTTATCTGCCATTACAGCCACTACACTGAGGAACCACTGAAAAGTTCCTAGGAAGCCCCAAGACTCCCCAGAACGTAATCTGAAAGCTTCCTTTATTACCCTCGATTTAAAACCACTCCATTGTCTAATTAAAAGCATAATCTACTGAATTGTAGGAGAAACCCCTTAAAGTATATTCTGTTCCGCTAGGTTTCTAAAACTGAAAAACTTAAGAAGAAGAAAAGGAACCAGGGAGGAAGATGCAATCTGTGACATTTGGTTAGCTGAGAGAAAGAATATGTGATAAGGACTGGGGGGGTTCGGTTGTGAACTATTTATAAGTTCTGTCAGCTCAAGACAAGGCATGGTGCTCCCTCTGTGAATGAGGAACTTTGATGAGAAATGGACATGTTTCAATTAAAGTGGCATGAAGCATCCCTTACCTGATAGAAGTTGCTGTATTCTAGTCAAATATATATGTGGATTTATCTTCTTTTTCTCTTCTTCCTTCCATTGTAAATCAAGCATGCCTTCTCCAAAGTCCATGAAAAGAGAAAAATTGTGTGGGTCTGAAATTCAATATATCATACAGGGGAAATGAAAATTTGTAAAATCTAAGAGACAAATATATGTTCTGCAGGTAGAAGCAATCAAATTTACAAAAACTTCAAATGGCCCGATTTCTTTTCTCTTGTTCTCCCCCCACCCTACCCCACCCCCGGCAGCATGAAAGCAATGCAATAATTCATTACAGGCTAAATAACAGTGGGTTTTCAAAAAAAATGATGATTCCAGAAAGCAGGAGGTAGCGAAGCAGAATACAGCCCAGAATCATTTTTCAGATGATTGTAATTACACCTTACTCAAGAACTGCTGTAAACACAGCAACTTCCAAATATCTGCTACCTCTGTATTTATTGCATTTGATAGAGCAGTAGGATCATTCTATTTAGCACAGCTGGAATTTAAGAATGCCTACTTTTTAAAGGAAAAAATAATAATGTTAAGTGCCATCATTGACTGCTGGCACATTTTGCTGCAGTAGACAAATGTTTTGAAGAGGAAGGACAGAGAAAAGACGGGACCTGCTTTGTCCCATAGGAAGGGACGTTACGAAATGAACAAGGCCTGAAGGACCAGCAACTAACCAGGACACAGACACCTTTAATAAGGTGGCTTGGGCAGAATTTTACCCCTATGCACACCTGTTGTGTTTTTCTTTTCCACACCAATCAGGCATCTGATCTGTACAAACACCAAAGTGAAAATGTACCCCAGCATTCTTTTCAGTGGAGGATATATACAAGTTTCAAAAAGTCCCCCCTCTTCCATGTCCATTATTGTGCTGCATGTGCTGCCATTTTTCTTCGAATGGCCGTTCTCAGCTCCAGTAGAGCAGCCTTATAGATAAGTGTATATATATTTAGAGACCAAACCTGCTATCCGGTGTTCCAGCTAAGCTTACAAGGAGGCGCAAGGGTGTCACGCAGTGAAGTACGGTCTGTGGTAGCCAAGCGTACGCAACCATTTACTGCAACGGGATTACTTAATGGTCCTTGCAGCTGTGTGTGAAGCTGGGGTGGTGGTGGTTTCAAAGGGCCATTAATTCGCAGATCTGTACAACTTTATCTACATAGGCCATAAAAGTGCTCTGATAAATCTAACGCATTGTCACCGGCTTGAAGCTGTTAAGAGATGTTTGCAAATTCAGACCCACAATACAGATGAGAAAAAGTTGTCCCAGCCAAGCCTAAGTTGAAACCTAGTGTGACATCAAAGATGCCTCTTAAGCAATTAACTCAATTTGTCAACATCTTCTAATAGGAGACTGCAACTGTATTTTGTGCTTATCAAGGAGAAAATACTTCCACAATGGACTCAGTTCTCTTTATTGTACGGTACCACTAAATCTGGAATGGTTTCTCTTGCGTTAGCCTATCATTAAGGAACAGTGAGGTTAATATTTTCCACTGTGGTCAGATTCTTCTTTGGGGGGGAGTAGATGATAATGGAATTAAATCACCTTGTGTATTTTTCTCACTGATTGACAGAGCATGGCATTCAAGAATAGAGAACCTGAATTTTTTATTTTTTTATTTCTGTCGTACATATTCTGCTGGTATCTCAATCCTCTAGTACATGCAGGGCTTAGCCAAGGACCCACTTTCAGTGTTACAAATGCACGGTAAGACTTAATCAGGAATGTGGTATAGGAAGCTGCAGTGACTGAAACATTGGAAGAGACAAAGAGCTGGTTTGCATTCAACGCTAAACCAAACCATGGCTTAGGGTGGACATGAGCATTCCTGGAGAGGAGATAATGGCTGCTGTACTCCTCCCCTAGTCCTCTTGCTTCTGCACTGCTGGAAACTGAACCATGATTTGACTTAGTGTATCAGCCGAACCTGACTCTAGACAAATCACGAACTGTAAACCCAAGAACTGTAATTCTTCGTTAACTTCTAGTTGTTTGTGTGGAACAAGACAAACCATGATCCCAGGTTCAGAAGACAAACCATGGCTTAGCTCACAGCGATGCATCAGTTGGTCTGGTGGAGGAGCAAAGTGGACATCATCTCCATCGCATGAGCCTGTGCACCAAGCCATAGTTTGCCTTGGTGTTATGTGTGAAGCAGCACAAAGAGTTAATGGTGTAGAAATGTGACAAACTGGATAGCAGAAAGTCCTGCAGACTATTGACTGCTTCACAGGTGCATCACAGCTTGCTTGGATGTGTGAGTGAGCAATCACAGATCAAAGTCTACAAATGAAGTTTTCACATCATCCTAGACATGATTCACATGTTCCCTGCGTAGTCAAGTGATGAGAAATCAAATGACATTTGTATTGCATGTGTGAACTAGCCCTAGGTAACACAGTGGAACAAGGTCAAACCAGTGTTGGCAGCTCTCGTACACTGAAGCTTCTCTGGGGGCCAAGCTATATATTACATTCTTGTTGTTTTTGTTATATAGCAACCATAGGTGGGAGGCAAACCCAGACATAATAAATCTGATCACACTTTTAATGTAGTGGGCACATTCTGCCCCTACTATGTCTGATGTGGGCGCGCCAGTTCTCCCCAGGCAGGCCATACCTTGCGGCTAAGCCTGCATTCTGTTTCTGAGTAACTTATCTTCCCTAACAGGGAGCACTATACTGACTGGGGCTAGGTTTTATTATCTTATTATATCTGTGCTGTGCTTAATGCACCAGCACCCAGTAAAAAAAAATGGCTGGTTAAAAGCCCTTCATGGCTTTGGACCAGGGTAATTCAAAAGATTGCCCATCTCCATGTGTCCCACCCATTTAGATGGAGGGCCTCCTCCTACAGGTTCTCCCACCATCTTAGGTGAAGCTGAGGGCCTTCTCGGTGGTGGTGCCCATGTACGAATGCCTTGAGCATGTTGGCACCCCTCACACCAGCATTTGCAGCCCTATTTGTGTGGGAAATAAATCCAGGTTTCCTCGAGAGGAATCTGCCTAGTGGTGGCTTTCCCTTTCCAAAACTGGTTGTGTGAAACGGCCTTCCCTCTCTCTTTCAGTAAGGATCTGGAAATTGTGGATATTTTCTCCCTTGCCTCAGCCTCTGCCATTACTACTGCCATTATTCATAACCCGTGTCCTCAGTGAGGGGGACGCGGCTGTCGCTGATACTCTTCCCACTGCCGGATTTGGCAAGGCATCTGCTTTCTGAAAGGCAGGGAAATGTCACTGCTGAATGTCAGAGTGGATGAAGTGACGGCAGAGCGGAGGATCCTCGAGGGCCTATTGCCCCTTCCTCTCCTTTTCTACTTAATGGAACTGTTAAAAAGATCAGGAAGAGCTGTAGATGAGATAAGTGAAGAACAGCACATGACAGGCAGCACAGACCAGTGAGACTAATGTGTGCCCCTCTGGTGCATGAGGGAGTGTGCTGTGGAAAAATATTGCTTTGTTACACAAAATGTACCTGCTCTTTGTCATAGATAAGGCTACTTTGCTAAAAATGTTGTGGTTTCCTCCCTCCACCACAAACATTATTTTTATTTATTGTATCTCTATCTCCTAAGGGTCATCCTGAGAAGGCTTTATTTCAACAGTTTTTCTTTGTTAAAATATATGTTTCAATAAAGGGGTTATTAAACCCCTTGGTTAGGGACGCAGGTGGCGCTGTGGGTTAAACCACTGAGCCTAGGGCTCACTGATCAGAAGGTCGGCGGTTCGAATCCCTGCGACGGGGTGAGCTCCCGTTGCTCGGTCCCAGCTGCTGCCAACTTAGCAGTTTGAAAGCATGTCAAAGTGCAAGTAGATAAATAGGTACCGCTCCAGCAGGAAGGTAAACGGCGTTTCCGTGTGCTGCTCTGGTTCACCAGAAGCGGCTTTGTCATGCTGGCCACATGACCTGAAAGCTGTACACCGGCTCCCTCAGCCAATAGAGCGAGATGAGCGCCGCAACCCCAGAGTCGGTCACAACTGGACCTAATGGTCAGGGGTCCCTTTACCTTTAAACCCCTTGGTACTCCCCATTGCAATCAGCAGTTGGTCCCTTTAGCTGCTTCTTTCTCTCTTTTTCTGAATTATCCTTTGCACTTTTCTGCAGTCCACCCACCAAAGCAGTTGCTTGTTGTTGGGATGCAAAGAGTTCAACACAGTCAAATTATTTCTTGTCAAAGGATTAAAAAAAAATCAGTCCAGCATAAGCAGGAACTCCCCAGGCTGATTTCTTAATGCAGATGCAGTAAACTTTTGGCATATAAGTTTATCAGGTAGTTATCAAGTAGACAGCTGCTAAAATGAAAAATGTTAAGCTGATAATATAATAAATAACAACTTGCACTTCCTGGCTGAGCTTTAAAGAAACCCACATTAGAATATATATTTTTAGATGTGGGAGACAAGTTTCTCTTTGAACTGTTACTCCTTGTGCTTCTACTGTGGGGTGGCTTCTGATAGGGCTACATGAAGGCTATCTTGACTTCAAGTGGTCCATTGGATCTTGACCCCTGGCTAACAGATGGAAATAATATATTTTGTGCTACAAGGTATTTTGGATGCCTCTCTCAGTAATGAGTCCAATCCTGCCTACTCCGAGTGCAAAGAATGGAGCATGGAGGAGCTTTGCTGAAAACCAGTATGTTGGTGACTTGTGGAAGTCAGGTGATCGTTTGCCACACCTCAACCCGTGTGATGTATCAGCAGAGAATGTAGTGCCCCAGGAAAGTCTTCAGATATTTCCTGCTCCCAGCAGGCACCTTCTTCCAGAGTCCCGAGTTAAGGGGAAAACTCCTTTCCCACTCAGTTCAAAGTGGCAAAGTGTTTATTGTCTCCAGACACAAGACAAAGCAAAACACTGCTACCTGCTATATACAGTTTTTTCTGCTCTTTGAAGTAAAGAGATCCACTAACAGAGAGATCCACTAACACTATTGGCATGCTAGCTAATGCTGCTATGTAAAACCCACAGCCTCTTCCCCTGACTCTTACATGTTCAGAGTCTGGCCCTGACACAGACAGGACAGCATCAGGAAATGAATGAAAATGAAAGGAATGAAAGCAAAAGGAATGAAAGGAATGCCCCAAAGACTATAATACCTGTCTCTACGTGCAGGTACCGGTATATTTCCTGAACCAATGAGGGGGTGAATAACTCAGCAAGCCCATACACTTGACTTTGCTGGTACAGTATTGCTGTGGTAACCCAGTGTGCCTGGCACTTTTATCTCAGAACATTCAGATGTGGGGGATATGCTCCTCAAGACATCAGACCAAGCTCTGTGCAGTTTAACCGGTTGTTCAAATGACACCAATGCAATATAGCCTTCTTCTCCCACACCATGCCACCTTGGTCAACACATTTCACAGGATCACCACACTGCTGAAGCTTTCAACACACAAGTCATGCTCAGCAGGAGCACAGTGAGTGGGGTACTGGGGGCGGAGGGCTACAAATAAAGATGCTCTGTGCTCTTCTCCTCTGTGAACAGGTCAGCCAAGATGGTGCCCAAAACCAGGAAACTGGACTGGTCCAAAGATGTCTTGAGATCAGGGCAGTGCCATGACTGATTTCGGGGGGGGGGATCCCTTTCTCCCAGCCTCCACCCCCCCATTGCCCTGTGGTTCTCCTACAAAAATATAAACAATGGCAGTGAGGTTTAGAGAAATGAAGCATTGAAGAAATGAAACATTCTTATTCTTTGAATGCGAATAGTCAAGTTGTTCCCTCTGTGCGTTACAGTGACCTTTTAATTATCTGGAAACATGTATTTCTTTCCATTCTGCAAATGACTTCCTTTTTTCAAAATATTTTCTTACTACTTGCCTACTTTACATACCAACCCAGAGTATTAAGTTAACCCCCCCACAAAAAATGTTGACCAGAGGTGAGTGTCAGGAATGAGCCAGCTCCAAGAGAAGGTTTGCAGCCAACTGCAGGACGCAGCCAGGAACGGGGGGGGGAGGCAGCTGCAGAATTTGGCTTTCCCTGACCTTGACAGGGAAGCTGATAAGGCAGTAGCTGAGAGTGGGCTAGAACGTGGTCAGAGCTCTCCTGAAGCACAATCAGGCTCGAAAGAACTCAGAGATAGCCTCTCAGAAAAGGAAGAGGTGGGGGGAGTCAACAAATGGGAGGGTTGCAAGACAGGAAGCAAAACGAGACATAAGGTTTGTAAGTTCAATTGCTTCTGGCCACGCCGGAAGGGATCTTCAGAAGGGTCATCTTGAGTGATGATGCCGGAGGCTTTGTTAGAGAGCCGTCCGGAGCTATCTGTTTGTTTTTGCAATAAATCCTCCTTTTTAATTACCTTTACCTTTACTGTGTTATCAAGCTGGGAACCTGGACTCCTGACAGAGAGTGGCATGTGTTAGGAGAAATTGCCTGCAAAAATATGTTTGTTAAAAAATGTGTATGTAAATGTGCACAACAGTAGAAAAGCACATTCAAAAATACATGTGAATTTTCATCTGGAGTTATTTTGTTTTTTTTAACAACGAATAATTTTGAAATGCAGAGGGCAGAGCTTAAGGCTGGGGGAAAAAACAAGAAACTGGGAGAAACTTAAATTGACAAATTTGCCCATCCCTAGAACTTTCTATTTACGTAGTCTCTAAACCACTGATAAAAAAATTAATGTTTTCCACTTGAGAGCTGCATCATTAACATCGAAGAGAGGGAAGCCAAGCTAAAGCAATACCAGAAACCCATGGTGCCAAACTGGCAGCTGAACAGATGAGCAGATGTATTACGGAGCAATAATACATCTGCTCACTAAAACTTCCTTGCTGCAGAAAAACTCTTGAGACTGATTCTCAACGCAGAAGGTGCCGCTCGGGACTGTGGTCCTATTTCTGATCTTTTGGTGAGAAAAGGTAGACAGCCAGTGTATTCCGCTCATCTGTTCTGTTTTTCTGTCTGCTAAGCACCTTCTTCCTTCCAGTTACCTTCATTTCCACTCAGACAGGTTAGAGCAGCTGGCCAGCCACCAGATACAAAATCTAACACTTGTCTGCCAGATGTCTGCTGTTGTATCTGTCACTGCTATGCCATCTGCCCTGCAACCTGGCAGGTCTTCTCCTCTCAGGAACTTGGAATCAAAGCGTATTAATGAGGGGAATAATTTCATGTAGCACCTGCTTTACAAAAACTCTCTTCTTGAACCTGCATAAGATTGCTTCCTCGACGTCCCCTTTCTTCGGAGCATCTGAGTGATGCCTGTGTATTCCATTTTTATACTGTGTGGTCCTTGGGTGTGTTTTCCCCCAGATTGGATTTGTGGCAATTTTATATTATGAACAACTTCCTTCTTGTAGGCCCAGAATTGGTTCTGATTTGCTTATGGGCTTATGGGCTGGTTCTGTGACAATCCTGCATTCAGGGTGTTCTCATTAATCATTTGTCCATCCTACACTTTTCAATAAAAAGGGACACGGGTGGTGCTGTGGTCTAAACCACAGAGCCTAGGGCTTGCCGATCAGAAGGTTGGCGATTTGAATCGCGGCAACAGGGTGAGCTCCTGTTGCCCGGTCCCTGCTCCTGCCAACCTAGCAGTTCAAAAGCACGCCAAAGTGCAAGTAGATAAATAGGTACCGCTCTGGTGTGAAGGTAAACGGCGTTTCTGTGCGCTGCTCTGGTTTGCCAGAAGCGGCTTAGTCATGCTGGCCTCATGACCCGGAAGCTGTCTGCGGTCAAATGCCAGCTCCCTCGGCCAGTAAAACAAGATGAGCGCCGCAACCCCACGACTGGACCTAACAGTCAGGGGTAACTTTACCTTTACACTTTTCAGTGCATTTCACCATTACTTTCCAAACCACAAAAAAATCTGTCTGTTTTTTTCAATGGATTTGTTTCACTTGAGCAGAAGAGCTCTTTAAACTGCTTGAATTGTGCAAACGGTACGTCCTTGAATTGTTCCCACAAAATACTGACAGCCTGGAGGCCCTCAGACTCTTGTGTTTCTGCATGGGCCATTCTGTGTGTCACTGCGAAGCTGAAGTCTCAGATTTCCACCCTTAATTCAGTGGATTGATGTGTTTTGTCAGCTAACAGCCTCAACTAAGTCCTCTTCTCTGAGAAACCGCTGGCAAGCCAAGACAAAACCGTCTCTCTGGCTAATTTATCTTTATTAGAGTGCCGCTTAACAAGCACCTGTGCGTCCTAGCCTGAAGAACTTGGTGGCCCATATTCTGCACTTGCGACAAGAGCTGATCAAGGCCCAGTGGCATGAAACTTCAGTGCATCAACTGCTGTTCACAGCTTGACAAAGTAATGTCGACATTTTGGCTCTTGCCAGCTTGACAAGTAGTGAGGGGACAGGGGTGAACAGCGGCAGAGATCTTGTCTACATGGGCCTGCAAACAAAGCCATGGGTTCAGCCAGATACTATGTTGGCCTGCAGGTAATGGCTTTTTCCATCTGCCTTGCCCCACCCTCCAGCCCTAGGAGCCTTCATAAGGGAGCTGTTCCCAGAAGAAGAACTGAGAGGAGAGAGAGACTCTGTTTGCCATCAGGGGGTGGTTGGTTTCACCTCTGCTGTACCCCCTCGAGTCTGAGGAACCTTCAGAAGGAAGTTGCTGCCATGGGCATGATGTATATGTGTGTTTTGCCCGTGTGTGGAGAGTGTGTGTATGAACTTAACAAAGACCCCCCCCTCTAAATAAACACACATTTGACTCAAATTTTAGTTTTGGTTTTTGGCAGAATTTAGGCCACAACTTTATTGTTTACAGAAAAGTTGAGTGGTTGCATAGGCTCTGGTTCGACTAGTTCCCTACACCCTTGCAGGTAGTGTTGAGCCAGAGCTCTAACATAGGTCAGCCAAGGGTGAATACCTGAGGCAGGTGAAAAGCCTGGGAACAGACTCTGTTCACTCCCCAGGTGCTCCCCTGGACTCAGGCACGGGCACAACCCCCTTTCGGGCCTATCCGCAAGCTTACAAGTTGTGACGAATTGCTACGCGGCAGGCGAAACCCAAATGGCAACAGCCAATCAGCCAAGTGGGGAAAATTCCCAATGACAGATGACACACAACAGCATAGCAAGGTCAATCGCAAAAATGCCCTAAAATTAGGGAGAGGTGGGTGGGTGTTCTGATGCACAAGCCAAAAGAGGAAGCTGGGACACGAGGAAGTGTTTATATAGGTCCCTCAATCCGTTTAGACTGCACCCCATTGGTCAGATTAAACCCAGCAATGAGGGACCTACCAGTTGGGTGTTGTGGCTATCCAATAGACCCACCCACATCCAGGAGCTCAGTCTCCAGGTCTCACTGCAACACATGCCCTCTTTTAGGGAGGACACGATTTAGTTTATCTTCCATGTGCTATTTTGTTAATGTTGTTAATATTGCTTTATAAATTATAAATGCACCATATAATATGACTTTTGCTTTAACTGCAGTGTTTAGATTATGTTTTAGTTGTCGCTCTGTTAAAAGTGCTTTATAGTTTGTAATTGTTTTGCTGAAAATTTGTTATTTATTCTGTACGATATATGCTGTATTTGTGATGTTCTGTTATGTTCTATCATGGTTTTGTTATTTATTATTCGTAAGCCACTTTGGGGTTCATTTGACTGAAAAGCAGCATAGAAATATAATAAATCAAATCCCTAGGCTGATTTGCATGTACTCAGGAAAGTAGCATTATCTTGTTTAGGGAAGTTGGGGGGGAATGGTGTCAATGAACACAGAAATTGCCCAGTTTTCCTTGACAGAGAGGATATTGCAAATGATTGCTCAGTTTGTGGATTCAAATATCAGCAGTAAAGATGTGATATCCCCACTTCAAAGGAGGGCAGTGGGGGCTAGAGATGTGTATCTTAAAGGCACATACACCTGCTGTAGTGGATGTGTGACACATCTTTCATTGACAGCTGCCGCTCCTACTCTTCTTCCTGCCAGCCCATCACATCCGCCATGTTTCTGTACTAAAATGTGGCAGTGAACTAACTGTGAAAATGGCAGTCAGGCAAAAACGGATGAGATTGCTTGCACAGAAAATTTCCTGGTCCTCTGGGAAGAATTAAAAAGTCAAAATCTACCATTTCAAATAAAAATGATAGGTAGATTTTACAAGTATCCCCTCTGCTTTAAAGATCTTATGATCTTATAACAGATAAATGAAACCTTGCTGGGACTGCATCTCAAATACTCACCTGTGCTTCCTAGCATGCCAAATGAAAACTGTGCCCAGGTAATCATATTTAAGAGTGAACATGTGTACTTCGGTTTTAATTTATTTTTTGCATGTGAAGACTGCTAATTCTCATAGCATTTATTAAATAGTTCATTCAACTAATGGGGACTGCATTTCCTAGTACTGCATTCTGAAGATTGAATCCTATGAGTCAATTTCAACGTAACTGAGATTTTGTTTTAAAAAAACTGTGTAAGTTCATATTAATTGTAAGTAAGGTGGACAACTGCCTGCTTTTCTTCCACATGATTTCAGCTTAATTATTGCTTCTGAATTATTATTTCTACATTGTTCAAGGCATACAATGTAAGCGGCTGCAGAAAAATAACGTTGAATTTTCTTAACTATATTTTCAAAGCAAAGGTGTGTCTTTTGTTCTGTGTGACTTACTCTGTTCACTTTCAGTGGTTGTGACAATTATGCAAGAAAAACACCCCACACTAATTTAGGATTTTTAATAATTAAAACATCAGTGAGCAACAAATTAAATATATGAGTTGAAGTACCTTGTACTTCAGCTCTTTCTGCTGGATGTGAGGTCTGTGAAAGTGGCCCAATAGTTCAAGGGAAGAAGCTTCCCCTTTTATGCAGGAACTGTGGGGAATTCCTCAGTTTAAGAACAGCCCTGTTTACACAAACTATTTGGTATATGAACTCCGCAAAACCAGAAGTAGTGTCCTGGTTTGCAAACTTTACCTCAGTCTACTAAAGGAAGCCGAACGGTGGAAGGGCATCAGTGGTGGGAGGCCTCATTAGGAAAGCGCGCCTCAGTTTGAGAGTGGTTTCGGTTTAAGAACAGACTTCCAGAACGGATTAAGTTCGTAAACCGAGATACCACTGTACCACTGAAGGTCTTCATTGGGCATAAAAAGGATATGGCTGGGGAAAGAAAGTGGCTGGGGAAACCCAGCCAGATGGGCAGGGTCTAAATAATAAAGTTATTGTTATTATTATATGCAAATGACAAAAATGTGGATGACATGATTATGCCGTGGTACCTCTGGTTAAGAACTTAATTTGTTCCGGAGGTCCGTTCTTAACCTGAAGCACCACTTTAGCTAATGGGGCCTCCTGCTGCCGCTGTGCCTCCGGAGCACGATTTCTGTTCTCATCCTGAAGCAAAGTTCTTAACCTGAGGTACTATTTCAGGGTTAACGGAGTTTGTAACCTGAAGCGTTTGTCACCCGAGGTACCACTGTAACAGGCTAGAATTGCTGTGGAAAGGCCTTTCAGAAATGTGAGTTTGTTCAAGTGAAGTTGGCTTGACTCTCAGCTGTTTGGTCTGCTTGTGTTTGGCAAGGAAACAGAAAGCAGGGAAGAGTTAAGCAAGCAAGGTACAAAGTGACTTGAGGCAAATCTATGACATGCTTTTAGGATGCATGTTCATCACTTCTTGACCATCAGTCTGCGGATGGTTCATGAAACAAGAGGGAACTGGTAGGGAAAGGAAATAGTCTTTCCTTGGGCCAGTGACATTTCCGATGGCTTGTTTTCTATACTGACGGGGAATTGGAAACCAGAAGTAATTTTCTTATAGAAGAAGATTAATGAAGTTGGAAGAATTGCAAGACAAAACTATCCTGGAAATCTTAGTGCATTTCAGCATTCAAGTTGGACTCTGATTAGAAACTCCTCCACCGCTGCAAGGAGTTAGAAGCTTTCATTCATCAATAAGAACTTGAAAAAGACTACTTGTTAAATGGATGTTTTACCAGAGATTCATAATATTTGTTGAAACAAAATAAAATAAAAAATTCCTTCCAGTGGCACCTTAGAGACCAACTAAGTTTGTCATTGGTATGAGCTTTCATGTGCACGCGAAGAAGTTTTTGTGTGTATCTGAAGAAGTGTGCATGCACACAAAAGCTCATACCAATGACAAACCTAGTTGGTCTCTAAGGTGCTATTGGAAGGGGGGAAAATTATTTTGTTTCAGCAAGGGAGACCAACAAGGCTACCTACCTGTAACTATAATATTTGTTGTTGTTTTTGTATATGCTTGAAAACTTACATTAGCACAATACAGATACTATTTGGATATAAGTTGGATCTCTTTATTTGCTGCACAGACTTTAAATTTGCAGTATGTCGTTTTGCTCTGCATTACGAATGAATGTATCAACTTCCCTGTTTGTCTTGCAGCCCCAACTCTTTCCCAAAGGTCTGAGAATAAGCAAAAGAAGTTGTTAAAGCTGCAGGTATCCCACCCACCAACCCCCAAAAAGTTAATAAAACTTCAAGTTTCTGAGCAGCATCATAATTTCCTGCACAGTGAATATGTTGTGGTTGTCTTGGAAATAAGCAGGTTATGAAGTTTTGCATCACAAAGTAGAGACATTTTAATAACGGAATATGGGAATAGTTGTGAGATATAAACTTCAACCATGTGATTGTTCTGTCACTGTCTTTATTCCTCTTTCTTTCTTTCTTTCTTTTCCCAGCTGCCTGTCTTGTCCTGGGCTGTATGATTTATCCTGATGGCTGGGATGCAAAAGAGGTGAAACGGATGTGTGGTGAAAAGACAGACAAGTACACATTGGGGGCTTGTTCAATCCGCTGGGCGTATATTCTGGCCATAATTGGAATCCTGGATGCCCTGATCCTCTCTTTCTTGGCATTTGTACTTGGCAATAGACAGGACAGCTTACTAGCAGAGGAACTCAAGCTGGAAAACAAAGGTAGGAGGAACTGCTTTGGGAGGCTGTGTAACTCTGAACTGCAAGGGAAAGCGCTTAAAAACAACCATCTCCATTTTCTGTGTAAAGACTCGCGCTTGCTCATAAATTATCCCCCATCCATATTAACGAACTGGTCCTTCGTATTATTGACCTTGTCAAATGGCACCTTTTGGCTTCTCCCCTTCCTTCCCTTAGTTTCATCCCCTTTCATGCTCTTCAGGCTCTGGCTGAGTGGCAAAAGTTCCCATGTAACCCCTATTCATGTATGCTGCTGCCCAAAGGGAGGGCAAAGAAAAGCACGCAAGGGAGCAGTGATGGCGATGTAGACTGTGGAGGAGGTCACCACATGCTGGTGAACTCAGCAGAACTCAGAGCTGGTTGTAGTCCTTGATCTGCCTAATTGCATTGCGTTCACCCGGACAAGTCTTTTACCGCGCAATCCACAAAAGCAAGTCCTGCCAAATACAATGTGCAGGGCTCGACCCACTCATGAGGCAAGGTGAGGGGACCACCTCAAGCGGCAGGATCCACAGGGGCAGCAGATCCCACTGCAGACCTTAATTTCCTCCCCTTGTTTGAGATGTAGATCTTGACTCCCACTTTCTTCCCTGGTGGGGAGAGAGGTGTCATTTTTGTGGGTCACTTCAGGTTCCAAGATGTCTTGGGCCAGCTAAATACAGTTAAATATATATAGAGAGAGAGAGTTTTAGTCTTAGTTGCTTTAGGTGGATGATGGATATATCAAATCTAACTTTTAAAAAACAATTATTAGAAAATGCAATCTTTGTGAATTTTTAACAATGCTGTAAAGAAACCTTTCACCTCCTAGGATAGGAACCAAGGATAGACAAACCTGCCTTAGACTATTAGTTTATTTCACCCCCATATTGTCCACTCCAAGGTTAGCCATCATGCTGCCCTCCAGATGTCATGGACTACAGTTACCATCTCCCCATGCTCCTATTAAGATTTTTCCTAAGTTTAAGAGCAGCACAGGAGGTGGCAGGGGAGGGGGAGCTGTGACCTGCCCCCTTGTGCTGCTGACTGGGGAACAGCTAGGGGTGGTGAAAAGCTTGCCAGGATGCGCACATTTTTGAAGGCCTGTTAGGGAATATGTTTAATGCCCAGAGAATGAACAAAATTCATTTGGGTAAGGACTTAAGACCTTTGAGAAAGGAAAATGCCACATTGGTTATCACCTATAGAAGCGCTATCAGTAAAGACATTAAAGGAGATTGTAGAAACAATAAAGATATTATAGAATTCAAATAAGGGAAACCAAACTTAAAAGAGAGAGAAGACATACAAGACTGGATCAAAGACTGGGTCCAGTATTTCCGATTAAATGAGATATTCAGGAAAGACAAAGAAAGAGGATTTTCTGAGGAAAACTCATAACTCAAAAAAGACTTATTGGGCAACAAATAAAAACTAGTTTCAAAAATTTATAAAAATCTTATTAGAGTGGGGAGACTAAGGAAGAAATGGCAAATGCCTCTATGATCTAATGGGTAATTGACCTAGGACACAACATCAATATGACTTCTTGGGAAAAACTGTGGAAAACCACAATAAACTTCCCGGCATGCTATACCCTAAAATAGAACCTTCAAAAGGTGGTATATAGATGGTACCTAACCCCTAGTAAACTTGTAAAAATGTATACAAAGGAAACCAATTTATGTTGGAAATGCGAAGAGATTGAAGGGACATTTATACACATGTGGTGGAGCTGTAAGAAAGCCAAAAAGTATTGGAAGAAGATATACTCAAAACTTAAAAAGAGGTTCCGGGTCTCATTTCCCAATAAACCAGAGATGTTCTTATTGAGTATAGTACAGGGGGAAATACCCAAGAAGGTACTTAGTCTTTTCCTCTACATAATAACAGCGGCCAGAATAACTTATGCCCAAAGGTGGAAGGACAAAAATAGTCCCACAAAAATAGACTGGCAAAATAAGCTAATAGAATAAGCGGAGCTAGCAATGTTGACTGCAAAGATAGAAAATCAGGATGAGTCGGATATAAAAGAAGAGTGGGAATACTTTGGCGAATATTTAAAGAAATATAACAATCGGATAAATTTCCAAGTGGGGTTAGATATATGAGCAGCAGCTAAAATAAGCAGGAAAAGGGTGGTTATTAAGGAGATGCAGCTTAACAAGGACTAATTAAGACCCTGCAAGGGGGGGGGGTGGAAGTCAAAGACTGTAAGATACAGAATGACAATGACTGGTGTACTAAGACATGTAAAATGCATAAATGAAAAAAGAAAAGAAAGTATTCAGTCTATATATACACATTTTTCAAGGTGTGTTGAAGATTATCTCTTATTGCCTGGGAAAGGTGCACAATTCTCTCTTCATGAGGCCTTGTGAATGTGCACTGTACTGTTCAACTCATAACCCCCCTAACATGAAACAAAGTCAGTTTCCTGTTCTGGTTTGAGCATTATGGCTAAAAGGCCACCAAAAAGGGATGAAGAAACACAACATCTGGCCTTTACTGATATCCATGTAGTAGGAGAAACAGAGAATGGTGAAAGACTATGATTTTTAATCCATCCAGGATATTCTGGATGGCACTTCGTGGTCATGATATTGTGGGAATCTCAGGTATAGAAAACTGCAACAAAAAGTCCAAGTTCGGCTTCCAAAGAAAATACAATCTGTGCACTGAAAGTAAAGCAAATAAATGTGGTCTTGGAAATGCCCTTAACCTTCTCAGTTCGAATTCGGTGATTGGGTTTTGATCAGACTCTGCAGCATCCTAAAAAGCAGCTTACAGCTCAGGGTTCCTTCATCATTGACTTTTTCCAACCTTCTTGCACAATTTCTTTGTGTAGTTTTGGCTTACTTGGCCAAAAACTTCAGGCTGATTCATGAGTGACCCTTCCCTGGAAAGTAGTTCTTTGGGAGCTGCCAAGAAAAGATCCACAATGTGGTATTATAATTGCTTTCTAAAAACAGTTGCTTTCAAAAGGCAGCAGATTTCAAGTTCTCATGGTTAGAAGATATACTAATAAGCATATGGGCATTTTCTGCTATAATCTTATAAGCAGGGTCTTAGAATAAGAACCCTCCCACTTCACAGAATGGCTGAGGAAAGCTTGGGAGAATGCAATGGTGATGAAATTTGCAAGCCAAAGGAATGCTGTTAAATATAGTTGCCAAATAAAGTTTATTTGGAGATGGGCCTTGTTCATACATTGCTGGAATGATAAAAGTAGCGGATGAAATACCTCATTACAACTTATTTACTTTAATATAGCAAACCAACACTCTGTAGACTTTTTTGATCTCTCAATTTTCTCGCTTCTTTGTCTAGTCCTTGTTTAAAGCTGTCCAAGTTGGCAGATAAATTATGCAAAAAGAGTAAAGCAGGAGAACTAAATACATAAGGCTTATACATGTCTCCTCAAATATGCATAATGTATACAGAAATGAGTTTACATTCATGCATGGGAGGTCATTCCCCCCCCCCAATCTAAGGGTCACAGAGCTTTGGATTAAGCCACTATCAGTAAATACTGTTCTATTTATCAACCTAGCCATTAAGTATCATAGCATCGTAGAACTGACGAGTTGGAAGGGACCCTGAGGATCATCTAGTCCAACCCCCTGCAATGCCGGAATATGCAGCTGTCCCATATGGGGATCAAACCTGCAACCTTGGCGTTATCAGCACTATACTCTAACCAACTAAGCTATCTCAGTGTGCATCTTGAATGATTTGTTCGCGGTAACACTAGCTTCTATGACTAAACACCTGGTTAACTGAAGACTGAATAACAGCACACCTTCTCGTTGTGCTGTTCAGACTATCGATGGTATGTGGTTGTTGTTGTTTAATGTTATAATGAATCAGAGCGGTTTGCTTTTTATTTATTTCTTTAGGATGCAGCGAAGTCTACAGGCTTTTGCATACTAATGCTGCTGTTCTCCCACAGGTCAACTTTCCTCCTGAACTCCTCATTCAAACAGCTAAAATAATAATTAATCACTAAGGCAGGGGCTTAATCAAATAATCTGAGCAGCTGCCCCCACTGTAGTGCTTGGGAAGCACGAGTTATTTACTGTTGCACTTCCACACGGGTAGCATTACTGTGTGAGTTATTAAGCTCTTGAAGAATGTTCTCTCTTCACAAAGGCTCTAAATTTGACTACAAAGCCTTCGGAAGTGGCAAGACAGTTGAGAATGAGCCCTGGATTATAAATATCGGGATTTTTAAAATATTGAGCCTGAGCCTGAGGCACTGTGAATATGTCAGAGTCAGGTTTCCTGTTCTAAGCAGACATCAAAGGATTCCTGCAAACTGTGCAAGGGTGTCCGAAATATTAGGATGCCCCACACATTCAAGCACAAACACACACCTTGGTGACTGTCCTGAATTTGGTTCCAAGGACTTGCTGGGGAGTGAACTAGGTATGGGGGTTCATTTGGAGGGTTCAGCTTCAAGGTAAAGATTTGGACTTGATGACTGCAGGGTCTGATAGACCTATATTCCTTTACATCCCAGGCTTAGATGGGACGCATAGCAGTCTCCCATTTAAGACATTGGTGAGGTCTGGAGAGCATCTTGGCTTCAGCAACTGCAGTTTCTGCCAGGTACTCAACAGACCATTCACTGGGCCCCATCACAAAGACTTATTGAATCAAGGTTGAAGAAAAGGAGTCCATCATGCTACACGTACACGCACTTTGCCAAAACATTCCTCATGTTATCTGCCCCCTCTGTTTCCATTTGATGTTAGACATGTGACTGAGGAGAGCCTTCTTGGTTGATGCTTACCTGGCACCAGTTCTGAAATCGTTTTAGCTGTGGTGCCATTTTATTTGCCTGGGGTTTTTATCGTGTACGCTGGGTCTGAGTTGTTGTTTCTTAATCCGTTCCACTGAATTGTATCAGGGGTCGTGTCCCTTTTTTTAAGCTGCTGCTCCAAAAACAAAGGTTTTCACTTACATGACTAAATTTACCCAACTGATGCTCCAGACAAATGGCATGGTTAGGTCCCATGTGGTTCCTGGTTTCTATGGCAGCCACTCTGCTCCCATAAGGAATGAAGAGGGACATCCCATCTGGGCAGGTGGGAAAACAACATGCACATGGACATTTTCACTCACGCTGGTGCTTCTCACCCACTGGGAAGGTCAGAACACTTTTCAAGTTATGATGTGAGGTGCAACCTTAAAGCCCTTGGAATGCATCAAACTGTGTACAGCAACCTCATGATTCTTAGCGATATATATAAGCTTCCCTAATTTTGGAGATCAGTTGGGTTTTATTTATGTTTCTGATCTCCATAGTCCAGATATGTGGCTAACACAGTCACGTTCCACAGCTGGATCTCCACAGTGAGCCTCGGAACGACAAAAGGGTTTTAAGAGATTTAGGAGGTTCGAATCAAATAATGAAAGGGCAAAAACAACCTCCAAAGGTGACTGAACCTCCCCTTCCCCCTGTGATATATCAGGAGAAGATTTGGGCATATAAGAAGATTGAGTACAGTCACAATAGCTATTTCTGCAGAACTTTAGATTGTTCAAAGCACCTTCACATTCATTATCTTTTGATCCTTGGAAAGTCCCATAATGTAGACACATATTTCTCCCCACGTGATAGCTGCCAAGTCTCTCGTTTTTGGCGGGAAACCCCCATATTTTAAACCGTTTCCCGCTGGCAGCTCGGATTGGAAAAAATCCCCCGGATTTCCTACCTGCCAGGGAGGCTCCATTTTGGGTCCTGGCGCTGCCCGATTTCTGGTGCCCAGACATGGGTAGCACGGCGCTACCCATGTCTGGGCACTGGAAATTGGGCGGCGCCAGCGCCGGAAGTTGGACATGCGTAGAAGCGACTTCCGGTGCCGCACCGCTGCTGATCCCCCATATTTCAGTGGGAGACTTGGCGGCTATGGATAGAGGTGGACTAAAGCTAAAAGGGAAAGACTTAACTAAGGCCAGCTCGGAGCATAGAAAGTTGTCTTATATCATGCCAGACCATTGGTCCATCTTGCTCAGTATTGTCTCTGCTGAGTGGCTGCCACTTTCCAGGACCACAGGTAGGAGTCTTTTCCAGTATTACCTGGAGATGCCAGTGGCTGAACCGTGGACATTTTATATGCCAAGCATGTGCTCTTCATTGCCAGAATCAACTTGTCCCCAGAAGCAGACTTCATTGTGAATTGAAAGATGCTGCTAACATTTCTATTTCAAACACCAAAAGTTCAAAATAGATGGTTGCCTTCCTGGAACTATGCTGGTTCACTGCTATTCAAGTACAAATAGCTTTAATATAAGGGGAGAAATCTCTGTGTTAACACCAGTTTCCCGAGCCTCTGATTTACTGGTACTCAGCTTCATTTATTGAGGTTTAACACAAATGTTAGGGATAGGGATGCAAAATGCATGCTGGTTATAATCCTATTACATGCTTACCCAGGAGTAAGATCCAGTGGGACTTCTGAATAGGCGTGCATTAGGTTCCATTGCCAGGGATAGTTTTTTTAACCTTATCACCCTTTTTCTTGGATACCTTTCAATCCTAGTTCAGTGTGGTAAGCTGAAAGGAAATATTATTTCTTTGATTCATACTGTCAACCCAATGCAAACAATCCTCAGTTTTGTTATCATGAAAACAAGGTGCGGTGCTAGGTGAATAAGTCTTAAAGGTTCCAAAGGGCTTGCATACACCTTCCTCTTCTTATGTGTTGTGATACGGTCCCTTGTGTGTTGCAGTTCTGTTCATGGTCTGTGGCAAAAGCCTATTTGCCATATTATTCCAACAGCAGAGTATGCTTTGTAGTTGTCCTGAAAACCTGGAAGAGAAACTAGGATTTCCTGTTCATTTCCCATCCTAGGTTGCAGGAGAAGCATGCACTGTAGCTTACTGGCAACTAGGCAGCGATAATGGGATTGCAATGCTTGAGGGGAGGGAGAGTAAGGAAAAGGGACTCTATAAACCTGAGGGTCCTCCAAGGCAGCGTTTCTCAACCGCTGTTCCGCAGCACACTAGTGTGCCGCGACGTGCGGCGACAAGAAGGGTGATTTGCATTGTCACATGCCTGGCGGCCCTAACCCGCCGGAAAGCAATATTTCTCCTCCTCTTTCCCAAAGCTCAGTGCAAACGAGCCTGGCGGCCGCCAATACACAAAACTGACCCGCCGGAAAGCAATATTTGGCAAGTGTTTCTTACAGTCATAATTATAATATAGGGCGGCACAGAGTTAAATTTTTTAACTTTTTTAATGGTGGTGTGCCTCGTGATTTTTTTCACGGAACAAGTGTGCCGTGGCCCAAAAAAGTTTGAGAAACACTGCTCCAAGGCTCCTTCGCCTTGGTAAACCGTGGGCTATTTCATCCAAACCAGCTCATTGCTTGTGAGCTCCTGGTCCACAGGGAGGCTTTGCAAAAGTGGTTCCAACAGGTACTGTTGCAAAGAGTAAAGAGTTCCCCACATACTGATGATTCACACAATTTTTCTCCTGTAGGGGTGAAGAATAGCCGTCTTAAATGACCTGGAGTTCTTTTGGCATATAATTTGTAGGGCACTTCAGAAGCGTTTCATGAGTGGTGCAAAATTCCACTTCTCAACCACCTGCATACTGTGGGGAGAAAACTACCTATAGATCACCCATGTGGTGTAATTAATAAAAGAATTGGCTGGCTCCCTAGATCCAAAGCGCAGGGCTAAATGCACTCTCCAATAAGAGAGTCCCAGCAGAGTTTAAAAGTCACAAAATATGCAGTGACAGTGAAGCATTAGGAATATAGGCTGTTAGACCTTTTAATATCCCATTTAGTCCACTGATAGCACTCACCCATTTCTACCCCTCTCGCAATGAACAGACCACACTGTTTAGTAAGTTTAAATGCTTTACTTACAGAGTTCAAAAGTTAGATTCATGTGCTATTCCATGCAGCAATGAGTAAACACAGGCAGAAATCTTGGGATACAAAATATTCTGAAATAGCTCTAAGCATGCAGTCTGAGCTTATAACTTGGTGAGTTCACATGGTAAAAAAGAGTGGACAAAGAAGGAAACTTAACTTCCTTCCAGGTGAGGGGCATGACCTAGCTGAGTCTAAGAATACAATTCTATGATCTTAACCCCTTCATGCATTAACTAGCCCTAAGCTTGCTAGTTATATTTGACTGCATTTTCCCACATATACTCCCTTTAGAGAGCTGCCATAAACTCACTGTAGGTACAAAACCTCATTTTAAATGTCAGGAAATGAAATACTCTCAAAGCAAATTCTTTAGTCTTTGATAGTTATTCCAGTGGGGCCTTGTGTCTTTTAGAGGTTAAGGGTACACCAAAGTGCACTTGAAATGACAGGACATGTTTTTAAACAAGGTATTTCATAGCACTAATTGGGAGTTTGGGGCATGAGAGGCACTTGGTGACATATTTAGAAGAACAGGCACGAAAGGGCATGGCTCTGATACTATAATACAACCCTAGGAACTGTCAGCATGGAAGGAAGGGATGTGGAATGGTAAAGAGATGGTCTTCTGAGGGTGAGGATCAAGAATTGTTTCATGGTTTACTGCTGTGCTCCTCTGCCATTTCAGAGTTAGCCTTTAGCTTCTAATTCCTGGATTTAGAGCAATCGTTGAGATCCTGCTGAGAATTAATTGGCACGTGCCCTTTAGCTTATCCAGAAAACAGGACTAACGGGTAAAGAGCAAGCCTTGCCGCCTTCCCTCGGTCAGTTTTGCCTTTATCATGCTACCCTCCTGCTGTTTGGTTGCTGGTTGTTAGCTTTTTTCAATGCAGGGGCAAAGATGACACATTATTGAGAGAAATAAATATCCTCCACTTCCCACCATAGCTGCCTTGTTATTTTCTTGAAGGAGGCCAACAGTCTCCTCCTGAACATGTCTTTCTAAGGTCTCTGTGACATGATTAGCTGCTGTAACTTTGCAGTCGGCTATCACGCTAGCATTTGTGTTGGTTTTAAGGGACTATGCAACTCCCATGGCCACCAATTAGGCTGCAAGTCGGTGACGTTTCGGGTAAAGCAGATCTCAGGCAAAGGAAATTGCTTGTGTGTGAAGTACACCTTGATTGACCTCCTGGAGTCAAGGTCTTCCAAGAGCAAAGGAATTGATTCTTTATATACACTCGTATATCCAGTGGAGCTGCCAGTCCCTGAAAGTTGAGGTTAAGACAACTTTAGAAATTAAATCTGTACTGATGGAGCACACAGAAGATGTAAAACATATGTAACATAATAGCTCTGTTCAAATATTGAGGAGTTGTCATATAGAAAGTGGGGCAGGCTTGTTTTCTGCTTCACTGGAGTACAGGGCTAGAACTAATGAGAAGGAAAAGCATGGAGGCAGATTTTATTTAATCATTAGGGAGAACGTTCTAAGGGGAAGAGGTGTTTGACAGTGAAGTAGGCAGTGGGAAATTCTGCTTTTCTGCAGCCATTTGAGCAGGGGCTCCATGGCCCTCTGCCAGGGATGCCGTTGTTTCAAGATTCCTGCACTGCGTAGGGCAGCTCGACTGCATGATCTCCAAGGTCCCTTTAAGCCCTAAAATTCTATGAATTGGTAAATACTATGTTACCAAGCATTATATGCAGCAAAAGCAAGAAAGACTATGGGGGCAAAGAGCTTAAAAACCTCTGGAAATTATATGAGGCACTTACTTAAAATGGACAGGCGCAAGCCATAAATGACGTGACTCTGCATTGCCGCTACCATTAATTCTATCTAGTTTTTATAGATATTTCTCACAACTTAACCAAGTTGTACTGAATTAACACTGCAGCTAAATCCGTCCACCTGTGGTGCCCCCCCCCCAAAAAAGCACCAGGGCGTGATATCACAAGGCCTACTGTCTAAAATCAGGCCTGTGTCTGGGCTTCAGACAGTCTAGTAGAAATGCACAGGCAATTCTCATTTCTATGTAGGGTCTGAATTAATGCTTTATGTGATGGCTTGTGCGTTTTTGCTCCTGCTCTGAATTATGTTCTTGCATATGACAGGGAAGAGAATCAGAAGTGGGGGAAGATTTATAATTTACAAAGCTGGAGCATTCCCCCCAAAATGTTTTGAGGCATGATGCTTAGCATTGAAACAGTGAGGCAGTGAGTCCTCCAGGAGTGATTTTTGTTGTTGGGGATAAAGATACTGAGGTAGAACATTTTTTAAAAAAAGTCACTCTGAAAACCTTTCCAAAATTTCAAAGTAAATAAAAGGAAGCCTAAACCATAGGAGAATGGAGACTATGGGCTGGGGAGTCTGTGGCTTAAATCTCACCTTGGCACCAAATTTACTAGGTGAGTTACAGCTTTGAGAAGAGAGCCTTATACAAATCTCCATATTCAATAAGGGGATAAAAATACTTCCCTGCCTCGAATTACTCCTGTACAAATTTCAAAAAATTGTTGTTGTTGTTGTTGTAGTTGTTCTCATTCATTTCATTTTTATACCACGTTACATTTTCAAGATAAGGCTGAATGCTGTTTACAACCTGCATTAGAACATCAAATAAAACAATCTAGAATAAAACATTACTAGGAAAGTCAAATATAAAGCATGCATTCAAAGCAACACAATTAACAGGAAATTAAAATATTATCTTAAAGTTTTCAAAACAGAACATTGCAAAGGAGGTCAACTACAGAATGCGCATTTAAACGCAGCAAAGTTAACCAAACTTTTTTTTTTATCTTAAGCATTCCAGAAGAAAACATTACTAAAGGAAGTCAATGCATGCACATCTAAAAACAGCACAATTAACAAGAGAATAAAATATTATCATAAGCAGAGAACATATCTGCTGCTATTGCTGCCAATCCAGTCAATGGAGGTTCATGGCAGGTGGTGGCTTTGGAAACTCAGGCTTGATGACCTGAGTCTGCACTAAGAGACAGCAGCCAAGATGGTCTGGCCTCTTCAGCAGTTTCAGCTTTTGTAGCTGGAGTCAGTCAGGGCCCCGCCCTCCAAGGTCAGGTGGGGAAAGGCCTGAAAGCCAGGGAGCAGGTTTTCCAGAACTAACGGCCAAGAAGGCTCAACAACGATGTATGGGCTTTGAATACTTCAGATGCGCCATATAAATCCTGGGTACTATTATAGTTACGTTAATCTGGGGCTTTTACAAATACATTCTATTTGGATAATCAGGAGAAACCTTTTTCACAAAGGCTGCAGTTTACCATTGCCAATGATTCCAAAACATTAGACTAGAATAGAATAATAATTTATTGGTCAAGTACTAACATACTTGGAATTTTGTTTCAGCTACATTGCAGTGTAAAAAAACTTCATACAAAGTGTGCAGAACACTATTTCAAGGTCACCAGCGGAGTGACTTCAGAACAGGTTGAGGTGGTTGTTGGTGCCTCTGGCGCCGACTGACTGACACTAGTTGATAATGCTTGACTTTCAAACCTGCTATAAAATGATTCAGGTTGTTTGCCATTTTTTTGACCTTCTGGTGCAGAAGAAGATGTTGTCTCATATTCAGTAATGTTCTGTAAATTCTTCCAAAGAGTAGCAGAGTCCCTGTTTGAGAATTGAGCCTGACTCATAGGTTCGTTTTGCCACTTTAATCTCCTTCGTCAGTGCATTCCTAGCTTGGTTGTACAAACATCTGTCTCCTTTCCTGTAAACTCCCTTTTGCAGCTATACCTTGCAATACTTTCATCACTGGAAGGAATCCTTGATAATCCACAGTTGTCAAAAGGAGGACGCATTTTCATGGACCACTTGCTGCTGCATTGATCACAATCCAAAGTGGAAAACAGGGTCAACAAAAAGTTTCCAGGGCATCCAGCATGGGTGGGGTTTTAATAATAGGCTCTGTGGCAGGTGAGAAAATGATCCTGGCTCTTGTTAAATGTATTAGCTAAGATGGGCTGAAAGCTGCTGCTTTTTTCTCTCTTTTTTCCTTCTTGCTCAACAGCTGAAATGGAAACAGATTGTCTGAAGGGCAGATTGTTCTTTCCAAGATGACAAAGATCTTGTCAGCCAGTCTTCTAAATACAAGTAAATATGGGTCCCTTGGCATCCTAGATGAGCTGTCAAGTCTGCAAGGCACACAATGAACATTCTGGAGACATGGCGCTTTTTAAAGGGGTTTTATTTTGTTTGGGGGTTTGGTAAATACTAGGTCTGCGAATCAGTGTAAAACTGAAACATTAGAGATGAATCATTTAAATTGACTACAAATAATGGATTTCCTAGGACCACAAAATAATTTCATACATCTAGCGGGAGTGAGCCTAGTGGCAGAACTCCACAAACTCAGGCAGCTCTCTGGGCCACAGCACCCAAATAGCGCTCACCAGCACAACAACTGGGCCTTCTATTACAAATTTCAAAATGTCAATCCATAGCTGCCTACAAACAGGGTGTCTTATCAATGGAGAAGACGCAGCGCCATGGGCCTTCTCAAATCTGGATGTGGCCCTGAGAGATAGGCATTGAGCTTGGGGGAGGTAATACATAGGGGAAAATGTTGACAGTACCAAGATCTATACGGTACGTCTTCCAATTTCAGGCAGAATCAGCTGAAGCCTGACAATCCAGTCCTAGACACAGGAAGAATACAATAAAACCGCCTGCTATTTCCTCGAGTGGAAGCCTCATTCTCCACGCTGTCATCATTTCAGCAAGATGTTATATAAAAAACAGCAATTGTAGGAGACTCTGCTTTTTGGTGCTCTAGTGTTGCTTGTCTGGGAGAGAGAATGAGAGGTGGAGAGAGGGGGGGAGGGAGAGGGAGAGGGTTTAGTTGCAAGTGCTTTGCTAGGTAACCTTGTACAAGCTCCTTGGCGCTGGTTTGCAAAAACACCTGAGCATCCACCGTTTGTCGTCCATTTGGCATTCTGAGCCTTTCCCAGGCTCTGACAGTGTGTGCGAATTGGAATCACTTGGGGATTGTGTGAAGTCACTGAGCAGCCGCCTCAGTCTAAATACTGCTCAGCAAGAATTCAGCTTGTGCCCTTTTATTTTTGAAGCCCATGTCTCTCTACCGGTACAGTGGTACCTCAGTTTACGAACTTAATCCGTTCTGGAAGTCCGTTCTTAAACCGAAACTGTTCTTAAACCAAGATGCACTTTCCCTAATGAGGCCTCCCCCCGCCAGTGCCCTTCCACCATTTGGATTCCATTCTATTGGAAAATAATATATATATGATAAGAATAATATTGGAGAAAACTGGATATTGAAACCTGCTTAACCTAAATCATATATCCCAGTTTTATAGCGGCCCTTTAAAGTACGCTTCACGCAGAGTATACGCAGTCAGAAGTTGACCTGGCTAAGAAAAACACCACCAAGAGCATAGGGAATTATCTCCCTTATATGAAACCCCTTACTAGCTGCACACTTGTAAAAGTATGCAGATGAAAATATAAACGGTTGGGTTTCTTTAACTGAAATACAAACTGACTCTAAAGAGACTTTAAACTAAATATAAATGCTTTCTCTCTTAGCAACATTCCAACCTTCAACCCATTCCAAACCTCCCACAAACTCCCACATAACTCCCATTAAACTACCCAAGAATTAACAGCAAACTAGCATTATAACTAAGCAACTCTCATACTAAGATTCAACTAAGGAATCTCTTAAACTGAGAACAACTGAGAGAGTGATCTACTACGAGATGAATCAAACTGAAAGATCTAACTAAGAGATACAGAAGGCTTTCTGACAGAGCCTTATATACAAGAAGCAGAGCCCACGCCTGTGGGCAATTAACAGAAATTACCTGCACCTGTTTCTCTTAAACAGACAGTATTTACATTAGACCGGCTCTAAAGTAACTTGACTATTCAAAAAATCCAACACGTTCTTAGACCGAGGTAAAGTTTGCAAACCGGGACACTACTTCCGGTTTTGTGGAGTTCGTCAACCGAATAGTTCGTAAACAGGACTGTTCTTAAACCGAGGTACCACTGTATATTAATTTCCCGTTTTTCATGTGTGCAGCCTCTTTCTAGATCATGAGACAGCCAGCATGGTTTGTCTTTTTGCATCCTAGGTGCACAGTAAAAAAAAGGTAAAGGACCCCGACAGACAGTTAAGTCCAGTCACAGACGACTCTGGGGTTGCAGCGCTAATCTCAATTTACATGCCGAGGGAGCAGGCATTTGTCCGCAGAGTTTTTCCAGTTCATGTGGCCAGCATGACTAAGCTGCTTCTGGTGCAATGGAACACTGAAACCAGAGCAGTGCACGGAAACACCATTTACCTTCCCACCAGAGCAGTACCTATTTGGCGTGCTTTCGAACTGCTAGGTTGGCAGGAGCAGGGACCGAGCAACGGGAGCTCACCCCGTCACCCCGTTGTGGGGATTCGAACCGCCGACCTTCTGATCAGCAAGCCCAAGAGGCTCAGTGGTTTAGACCACAGCGCCACCCACGTCCCAGGTGCACAATGCCTAGCTAATACAGTGCTTTTTACAAATAGCACATAATCATAAAATGTATCTAATTTGGACCAAAGGTGCAGCATCTGAAGGGCACCTGGTTGGTGAAGACTGGCCTAGTTTTATCCAGGAATGTCTGGTGCTGAGCAGCATCTTCTCAAGAACTTTGCCCCCAAAGGGAATATTTCTGACTGGCTAATAGTTGTCAAAATTATTGTCCACAGATATGTTCCCGGGTTGGTCTTATAACTACATATTAATGCACTAATTTACATCTGGATCCAACTGATCACATTCCACACACAACCCCACTCCCTTGGCTTGATGTAATGATGCAGGATGCTCAAGTGTCAAGAACATCAGTGGTAGACTGCATCCTTAGGCTGTGGTATCTGTACTTCAGTCAAGTTAGTATGGCCTTAGGAACACCCTGTGTGCATTCTGCAAGAAAAAAGTGGCATCCAAATTTGAGCAAATGTAAGTGATTTTATTTGGAAAATACAGTACTATCTTGAAGGGTGAGATGGGGCAGACTCCTGCTATTTGGGAAAGCTCTGCTGGATGGCTTTATGTAGTGGTAGTGTTGGTGAAATCTTGATGGTGCAGCCCCATAGAGTAGTCCCTAAAGTGTTTTGTTTTTTGTGTGTTATTCACATGCTCAAGTTGTTGTAGCATTTCATTGCTGCAACCTTCTCAGTGTACCGGGAGACAATGGGGCTTTAAGCTGGACCATTCACCATGTCTGTCTCGTATGATCTGTTGTGTCATGTGATATTTTTGAATGGGCTAGGCACCGCATCAGTAGCTGAGGAGGTGGGACATCAGCCCGAAACCAACCAACCCAGTGGTAGAAAAAGGGACACACACACACACACACACACACACACACACACACAGGCAGTTCATTTCATCCCACTGAAGTTCCAAAGCTTTCCCTGCCCCTCCCACTTCTACATCCCAGAGTTTACACTAAAACTGGCAAGCTGTACTTTGGCTAAAACTGAGCACTAAACGTGTAAACTTCATGTAAAAAGTAAAGGTAAAGGGACCCCTGACCGTTAGGTCCAGTTGTGACTGACTCTGGGGTTGCGGCGTTCATCTCGCGTTATTGGCCGCTTACGGGTCATGTGGCCAGCATGACAAAGCCGCTTCTGGTGAACCAGAGCAGCGCACGGAAACGCCGTTTACTTTCCCTCCAGAGTGGTACCTATTTATCTATTTGCACTTTGGGATGCTTTCGAACTGCTAGGTTGGCAGGAGCAGGGACTGAGCAATGGGAGCTCACCCCGTCGCAGGGATTCGAACTGCCAACCTTCTGATCGGAAAGCCCTAGGCTCTGTGGTTTAACCCACAGCACCACCCGCATCCCTTGTTGTTTTCTGCAATTCACATTACAGTGCATAAATTGCAGCTAGCTCTTTCCTAGACAAAATAAAACTCTGGATATTTGGTCACCTGCTACAGAAAGAGATTTTCTAAGTAAGTCATCTTGTTCCTTGATATTAATTCCAAAGGACCGAGTCAGCCTGACATTTTCTATCAGCTACCTTGCTTGTAAGAGGGAACTTTAATACACTGTGATATCATTAATAATGATGATGAATAGAGGTTCCTCAGCATGAGCCAGAAGTAGTGCAAGATTAAAGCTCTCCCTACATGCTGCTGCTAAAGAACGGAGACACTGACAGTATGCAGCATTAGTTGACTTCTGCGCTCCATCAGCCAGAGAAAATCCATCTACCAAGATGAATGACAGTTCCCAGTTTTCTGTCTCATTCTAGCGCAGGGATGAGCAACCTTGTTCAGCCCTGAAGGCCTTATTCCCTTGTGAGAGTCCTTCCAGGGGCTACATGCCAGGGGTGGGTGGAGGAACCAGAGGCAAAAGTGGGGTGGAACCCCATGTGTCACCTTTGTACATTGAAAGTCAGAGCTTCCTGCACTCGTCACACACATCTCTCTATACAGGCAAACAAAGAGTCACAAACACAGTTCAAGGACACATTCCAACCAGAAGATGCACTCAAGAAGGGTGCAGAGTAGGAGCATTGAGGGATGTACCCTGAGGATAGGAGATGTGGACGGAAGTGTCACAAGGGCCCGACAGAGGGACCTGGAGACTTTGAAGTTTCCTCAGCCCTGCTCTAGTGTAGCCAAGAAGCAGAACCTAGGACGCTTTGTACTGTAGGTGAAGAGATGGAGCTGCGAAGGTGGGCATGAGCTTGATTTGCATTCTCTTGGGGGGCAGAGAACATGTTCAGCCTCCACTCCAACGGTGTCTTCTAAAAGTGCACTTCTTTAGCTTTTCCTACCTTAGCCAGTGGTTGCCTATTATTCTCACAGAGAAAAGTGTACCAAGGGCAAAACATTTCCTCTCAATGTGATGCTAGATGGCCTAGCACCCCAAAAAAGTAAATAAATGGTGGGGTGGCTTTGTCCCATATATTAGATTTTAGAACGATAATTAAAAGTATGTTTCATATTAAGGTTTAGTTTTGCAGTCTTAGTTTAGCTTTCCAGTTTATGATTCAGTTATAAGGTGCATGTGGAAGGTGCCTTTCCTTCAGGTAACCACAGGAGTTCAGCAATGGTTAGAAGAGTGAGTTGCTTGCTGGGAGTGCTCTTCTCTGCCCCCTCCACCACACCACCTGGGCTTAGCCCTCATGAACAAGGAACCTCCTTACTGTGTATTTTGCCCCACTCTTAGAGGATCTAGATACCAGTAGGTAGGTAGGTGATACACACACACACACACACACAGAGAGAGAGAGAGAGAGAGAGAGAGAGAGAGAGAGAGAGAGAGAGAGAGAGAGAAACCATTCCTCATAAAGAGATGCATTTTTCTTCAGAAAACAGTTCATATTTATGTAGCACTTTAGAATGTTCAAAGATCCGCAGGTACCTTATCTCGTGAAGAAAGAATGCATTAATCTTGCAGATAGTGCCACAGCTTTCCACAGCTTCCTGTCATAGCTAAGGAAATTCTGCTCTTCGAAGAGGGGTTGGATGTCATTGAGGAAGGGAGAAACTAGAGGAAGCATCACTGCTTTGCCAGAGGGCCCCGGTGGGAGTCACAGGACTCAACAGTGATGTCACCTGCATGGCCTGATAGGGCCTGTATGCCCCTCAGCTTGGTCTCTGAGGACTCCTCTGAACCCTCAACAGCTTTTGAGGGCATTCCTCTTCTGCCACACCACATCCAAGGGGAGCATGAGCCTCTCCTGTTCTGCTTGAGCCAGTGCCTGAGAAATAGGACAGCCCCTTTAAACCCCAACAGTTTCATCAGGGGAGTCGAGCTTGGAAAAACCAACCAAACAGAATGACCACTTAAGCTGTGTTGGCTCTGGACCATCACTGGAGCAGCATCCCATTCTCACATCTCCTGTGAGTCTTTTATCCAGACCAGGCTTCCTCAAACTCGGGCCCTCCAGATGTTTTGAGACTACAATTCGCATCATCCCTGACCACTGGACCTGCTAGCTAGGGATCATGGGAGTTGTAGGCCAAAAACTTCTGGAGGGCCGAGTTTGAGGGAGCCTAATCCGGACTGCCCCTGAACCTAAATCCATAGTGAGCTGACCGTGGTCCTGATCTCCTGGGAACTACCCTAGCCTTGACTCCACCTGGAATTCAGTCACCCCTTGTGGACCCCAGCTTATAACGAAGAGGTAACCAACAACATTTGAAGGACCACACTAACCACAGGATAACTAGATCTGCACTTTCCCTTGTACACTAGAACCAAGTGCAGCTTTCCCCCATCTTCCTTTTGTTCTCCATTCTTTTTATACTCAACTACTAGTTTTGATATCATTTGTTTTAAAAAGTTGCATCATTGTATTAATTGTAAAACGGTATAATAAAAAAGGTACACTTGTGTATTTGCTGCATTTTTTTCTGGTTTCAGTAATCCAACAGCAAAAACATTGAAGCCCCACCCTAAATACCAGAAATTTTTTCTCAGTTATTTCTCTGGCTTCTCAGTTTCCAGCAGTGATTACCCTTCCACTTTAAAGCATATATTCAAGGCATAAGAAGCAGAAACTTTTTTTAATGAGGTTTTCAGAAAGCAGTTCTGTGCCTAATAGCACTTTCTGCACTTCTGTAGAACTGCAGCAAAGTTGGAAGGCAAAAGAATGATAGTTGTAAGGTACAATGAACATACAATACACCAAAGCATTAGAAATGCTATAAATTATTGACTTTTAAAATTTAGTTATGTGTAGTGCAACCCTGCTCATGCTTTCTCACTATGTTCAATGGAGCTAAATCTTGAAAGTGTGCGTAGGACTATTAAACTAATCTGATTTCTGTTTTTAAGTGTGTGTGGAATGATTCATGGCTCCAGTATCTTATATGGGTGTGATGTAAGGTACAGAAACCATGAATAATGTGACAGATGCTTAAAATTAAAAAGCAGAGCAATGTAAGTTACTAAAATTTGGTTTTTAGAGCATTTATAGCTCTGCTGTAATTTAGATTCATTGTAGTTAAACTGACAATGGATTTATGGAAGGTTTCATACAAGAATGAAAATGGAATCATGTCTGTGCAAACTCTCAATTAGCCATAATTGACATGTCAGTGAGCTATCAAAGACATGCTAATAGTTGGTAAATAATTCCTTAATTAGGAACACTAATAGTAGCAGGTACAATAGAGGCATCACACAGCGTTAGGCAAGGAGTGATTAGCATAAAAACTTGAAATGTTATCCATGCACAAATAAGGGTTAGCCATTCCTTTGAATGAACAAGCCAATGTGTATATTGGCTTCATCAGAATAATACCAGTAATGAATGTATTCCAAAACCCATTCTTGTTTACTTTTGCAAATCATAAAGCACTTTTTTTCAATAATATTGTGAAGAACATTTGATTAGCCAGTTATTACTTCTGATACAAATAAGTAGTGGTTGCAAATGCAATAGATAAAATTGTTAGTTCATGCATGAGAAACTGAGTGCCGTGCTTTTGTGGGGGTTGTTACACATTTAAATAAAAATAAAATATCTTTCTGGAGAGAGAGCGCAAATTCTGTGCATTTTCCCCTTTGGAGATGCAGCAGAGGGAGCCGTTTGAATCCACACTGCTTCTGGGTGTTGTTGTTGTTGTTGTTGTTGTTGTTGTTGTTGTTGTTGTTTGGTGGGAGGTGTTTTAACTGCAAATGGTGTGAACAATTTGATTTTGAATCCATGGCATACTATAGCACCAAGTAGTCAGTTAAATAGTACATTTACATTGTGAGGAATGTTTACAGAATGCAGTTCTGCTGCCCGTAACTCTCCCATCACATTTCACAGTGGGGAGGAGGGAACCAAATTTATTTCACTTTCCTCTTTCGTTCCAGATATGGGATGCTGTTTGTGAGAGTGCACTTTACAATCTTTTTTTAAAAAAAAAAAATCTGTGGGCTCCGGGTTTTTTTTCTGTTTTCAGCATCTTCATCAGCTTCTGTTTCCTACTTTTGTCCTTCCTCTTCATCATCCTCTTCCGGTTCTTTCGGTTCTCCTTCCACCCTTCATCTGGCCCATTCTTCATGTTCTGATGAAGGGCTTCTTTCCATCCTTTCTCCATATCCCTTTGTATCTGGTGGCAGGTGCCCTGATCTTAGGACAGCAGCCTCAAAGGAAGCCGCAGCCCAACGTTCAAGCTTCATTTGCATGAACATGTCTGAGCATGTCTTTTATAAGAGGGTGCCTAGGGTTGATTTGCAATGCCTTCTCTTTTGGCATGCATAATAATATGTAGGAATTGTAGAGTCCGGTAGAGTCTGAGCTTTCACAATTCTTTCCATGTTGATGGGCCACACACACACACCCAACTCTGCAGAGACTTCGAAGGGCCTTCCCTTTAAAAGCTGGTTGGGTGTTAAAGCATGTCTCTTTGAAGGCCCGCCTCCAGCATCTTGTCAACTGATTGGTGCTGAAAGTGCACCTCCAAAAGAGGTTTCCTCTATTTAACTTTGGCAGACGTCGTGCCCCTCTGGGTCATTAGACCCAAAATAATCTTCAGTCCTTAACAAGCCACCTCCTGGTAATCAGAACAAAATTACCTTTCTGTCAATATCAAGCCCCATTTTCACTTGCAGCAACTCTGTAATAATTATGGTGCCCTAATTAAGCGCTATTACAGCGCTATTAGCATTTCATATACAAATCCTTTTTCCTGGGAGCTTTGAACATTGATACATTTTTACATTGCCATGCATTTCTGAACACTGATGCTTTTAATACCATATGCATCTCTCTCTCTCTCCCCTTTTTCTACAGTTAAAAAACAGGATTGTACAACAGTCTAATATTATTACATATTGTAATTACACACCCTAATTACATGATTGCATGCCTTTACACTAATTGCACAATTAAACGTCATTACAGCAATTACACGAATACATTTGAATCAATTAAGAATTGTCTTAAAATGCATGGGCAATTCACACAACAAACACATATACCATGTTTGTAACTCCGTTCCATTATCCCATCGCATCTGATGTTCCACCCCCTAGCTTCAGTTTCTTGCTTTCTTCAAAGTTTTCTTGTAGGTAGGTTTGCGAATGTTTAGGATATACTGGAGGCAGAACAAGCTGCTGTGCTCAAAATGAAAATGATCCTTTTGTTGTTATTTCTTCATTTTCTTACATTTATATCAGAATATTCATTTCAAGGCTGATCGCCGAAGAATTGATGCTTTTGAATTATGGTGCTGGAGGAGACTCTTGAGAGTCCCATGGACTGCTAGAAGATCAAACCTATCCATTCTTAAGGAAATCAGCCCTGAGTGCTCCCTGGAAGGACAGATCGTGAAGCTGAGGCTCCAATACTTTGGCCACCTCATGAGAAGAGAAGAATCCTTGGAAAAGACCCTGATGTTGGGAAAGAGTGAGGGCACTAGGAGAAGGGGACGACAGAGGACAAGATGGTTGGACAGTGTTCTCGAAGCTACGAACATGAGTTTGACCAAACTGCGGGAGGCAGTGGAAGACAGGAGTGCCTGGCGTGCTATGGTCCATGGGGTCACGAAGAGTCGGACACGACTAAACGACTAAACAACAACAACAACATTCATTTCAAATAGTTTTTACACTTGTTTCAGTATTCTTCAGGCATCCCTAATCTAGAATGCTGTGCAGAACCCCACAAAAATATTGTTCCTGTGTTGTGTGGCTCGCTAGAGGAAAAATGCATGGTCATAATACTGGCCATTATAGCACTGCTGGTGCCACTAGATAACCCGATGGGCAAGGAGGTGGAGCAGCTATCAGCTGCCACCCCCCAGCTGTGAGTGGCCTTCCATAGCAGACCATGTTCCCCAAGTGGCAACAGATGCAGGGAAGGCAGACAAGGTGTAGGCCCCGGTGGCATGTGGGCCCTGACAAATGTGCCATTCTGCCAGGTGCTGATTCCAGGCCTGTTTCGTTCACATGAGCAAAGCTGACCCTGTTCTTTCATGGGCAAGTGATCTGTGGGGATTCCTGCTCCTGAGATGATGGCTTCTTTGTGTATCTTCAAGAAAGTGGTTTAGGCCTTGAACATGCTTTTTCTTAGCACTGAGCATAACTGCTTAAAGCACAACAAGCGTGCCTCGAGAGATAAGCACATTTCTTTTCATGGAGCAATCCTTCTTTCTCTTGAAGGTGCCAATAAAAGCCTCACTCGAGATAAAGATGCCGTCTTCAGCTGGCCTTAGCGGTTGTTATGTTTTATGCAGTTTGTTCTCTTTAAGAGATGTTTCCGCAATTGCATAATCTACCCAGCATTGGACATTTAGAGCCTTCTTTCCAGATCGTCCCAAATCGTATAACTTTCAGCAAGGCTCATGCCATCCCTGTCACATCCACAGGTTTACTGGATAGGGAAGTAGCTACAAATGGGAGCAATCCATGTCACCATTCTCCCCTGCTGCCTTTAGGGGATCAGGAGCAGCAGAGTCAGTGAGGAGGAGCATACAGTAAATCACATGAAGTAAGTGGGCTTACAGTACCTCTTTATTAGAAGAAGGATCTGTACAGGAGCGTCTGGCCTAGTTGTAAAGACTGAATGTCCCTGCCTTTCTGACAGGTGTCTAAATCCCACCTCTCCGCAGGGCTCTTCCCAAGCAATCTGAGACTGTGCCTGCATGCCTTCCTTTGCTTTACCCCCTGTGATGATTTGGTCTGGATTGGTGATTTATAACCACAGCAGTGTGACCTTTGGGCATAGCTGCCAAGTACCCCGTTTTTCCCGGGAAACCCCCGTTTTTACTTACCTTTTCCCGGTGGTCCCCCGTATCACTTCGTCTCCCGTTTTTCTCCGTTATTTTCTCCTGCCGGCGGCCATTTTTTTTCTGATTTGCCCTTCTATGGGCACCAAAAATGGCCGCCGGCGGCTTCAAAAGTCGCATCTACGCATGTCCGGAAGTGCATAGACGCGACTTCCGGTGTCGGCGGCTGCCATTTTTTGTGCCCATAAATGGGTGGAGCGACACCGGAAGTTGCATCGACGCACTTCCTGACATGCGTAGAAGCGACTTTCGAAGCCGGCAGCGGCCATTTTTGGTGCCCATAGAAGGGCAAAGCGACACCGGAAGTTACTGGTGTCACACGGCTGCCGGTCCCGGATTCTGCAGTCCGGGACTTGGAAGGTAAGCCTTTGGGTGGCTGGTGGGTCAGAGCTTGCAGAGCGCTCAAGCCATGCCCCCAGCCGTAAACGTTTGTGTGAGTTTCTCCCACAGCGTGGCTGTTTCCAAGATGATTTCCCTTCGGGGTGGGAGGAATAAATATGATGTTAATCATTTGGACAAGGGCACTAGGTAGGCCAGATCTAGTCATTGAGTATTTAATTAAGCGTATTTAGGACCGTTACCACCAGAGGTTAGGGGAAATGGGGAGAGAAGGAAAGCTTCATTATAAGTGCACATCGAGAATAAGGCTGGCAGTTGACTGCTGCAACTAAGGGGTGCATTGATTTATAAATCAAACCTCCTTGAAAAGCTTGGGGGCCGTGATAACTGGCCACCATTCTCTGGGAATCCCACTATGCAATGTTGACAGAACTGCATCATGTGGAAATTGACTTCCCTGAATTCATCTGTTGTAATGGCAGGCCTCCGTTTTACCATGACACACATTTCCCAGTCCTCTCTGTGCACCTCTTACTCATTTGTAAAGTAAGATAAAAAGGTGTGCATGTATGTCATTGGTAACATGGGGATAGGTAACCTGCATCCCTCCAGATGTTGATGGAGTCCTGCTCCTATCAGCCTCTCCCAGCATGCCCTCTGGTTAGGGATCATGGGAGTTGGAGTCCAGCAACATTGGCAAGACTGCAAGTGACAGAGGTCAGTCACTAAATGGGATGAGTTAGAAGCTCCTTGTGCATCCCCAATGGAGCAGTCATTACATGGTTTCCAAAATGGGTGCAAAACAATGCTTTTAAGTCTCGCTTCATAACATATGTGCAGCGTTAGTAAGTAAAACTTTAGCAGCTTATGGAAATTGCTTGGGCTTTATACTGTAGTTCCTTAGTCTATTTATATTTTAAGGTGACAAGAACTCACCCCCCAATGAAATTTCATGAGATGGTATGAAAATAGAAACAGGCAGTTTCACATCATATATTCCCAGCTGAGGTATGATTATATTTTTCCTATTTTGGTACTTATATGGCTAACTTATATGGTGCCTGTTTGTTCCACTCACACAGGGAAAGCAAATGGGAACTTCAGGCTAGAGTGGGGGGAGGGATGATAGCTTCAAACTCGGTAGAGATATAAAATGTTGATATAAAGTAGTGCAGGGGAAAAGGATGTTTAAAAACTCTTCCCATCGCAATGTCTCCAATATGACCACCCCCAAAAGGGAGATTAAATCATGGATCCCCCACAGTCTCACTTGGTTGCATTCTTAACATTTCTGCAGAATCAGAAGCACAGCTAAGCGTTCAACGAAGCTATGCCCCTTAACCTTGCAGCTTTCTGGTTTTCAGCATTTAATTTTCTCAAGGATTAAGTACCATTTGAGTCTGGCTTCTTTCTCTTCGGGAGGTTAATTCTTGATTATTTCTATTGCTTCCCTTAATGAAAAGAAAACAAGGAAATCAAAGTTAACAAGCATCCATCATAGGTGGATTAAAAAAGAAAGAAAGAAAGAAAGAAAGAAAGAAAGAAAGAAAGAAAGAAAGAAAGAAAGAAAGAAGACAAATGTCTATTAATATTTATGATTTGTCTTCATCTAGTGCCAAAACTGCCGCTGAGATGTTTATTTCAATTGGAACCAAGTACACCTAAATTTGTATGGGTCCAACCCAATGTATGCAAAGCCCTTTGAATAAAATAAGGCACTATAGAAATATGTCTCATTATTTTTAGACTTGTTTGCAAGGCTGGATGGGGTGCCCTATATAAGCAGATTCTCCCTGCCCGCCCCCCGCCCCCAGAAAGTTTGGCATTTAGGTGGCATTGCTAGATTTCACAACATCTTTCTAGACAACAACACAATTATTTTCTTCAGCCATTTGATAAGTACAACTGGGTTTCTTTTATCTAAACATGTTAAAAATCCATACAACCAAAAATGTCATGGGCAGTTAAACGTAAGAAATGGTAGAATCTAAAAACTAAACAACCGTCCCCTGGGGAATCAGTGGCACCCATCCATCTCCCTTAAATTCCCTTAAAACAACCATGATTTGCAAAAGCAGTCAACAATGCTGCCTCTAGAGAACTTTAATACACTTCCACTAGTCAAACAGAAATTAACTGAGATTAAAAAAAAGAACAAATAAACCAGAGATCTGTTCTGATGCAAGCTCTGACTTCAGCAGAGGCCAGGGGAGCGAATCCTGGACAGTTCCTTGCAGAGCTCAGGCTGAATGAGGGCAGCGCTCAGAGGCTGTCTCCGCTACAGCCATGCTCAGGCTGAGCCTTACATAAAAGCTGCAGCGTTCAAAGTGCTTTGCCTTTACTGAGAGGTTCCTCTTTGTTGAGAAAAGGACATGGCCTTCACTAGACATTTAGTTCTGTAGGGCAGGAGAAGTGCATGGCTCCATTCCCTGGGGCACATGGCGTCCTTAGGCCAGAGAAGTACTGGTTGTACACAGGTTCCTTTTGAAGAAGTGTTTCCACTAGTTGAGGTGCTTCTAGTCCTGGCCCTGAGGGCATGGGATGTTCTATCATAGCTTTCCTCGGAGGCTCTTTTCACACAAGCACCCTTCATCCCTGTTAAGATGGCTTCGGTTCTTCGTTGCATTTAACACAAGCACTATTTTTTTGCCATTGCAATTACAAAGTGCCCATCTCCACAGGCCAGTTTGGAAGTATGCTTTAACAAACATACTTTAAGAAACCCCATCCCCCCCCCCCGTGTGGTTCACTGACCACCTCTGAGTAACAGAAAGCCACCTCATTGACAGATGGGATGTTCTGGGGCAATTCCATTTATTTCCTCGTGAAAACCCTGCTTTATTTCCCTCCTCCAGACTTCTGTCTTCCTTTATTGCTAAGGATGCCATTTGGAAAGCCTTTGTGGCCTGAAGCATCTTATTTCCCGTTCACTTTCCCCTTGATTAATGTCCTTCATAAGCTGCTTGTCTGTGTCAGTGCATTCCATAGTAGTTACCCTACAAGACACCTCCCTGTGGATTCCTCATTTAAAGAAGCTTCTTCCACTGGGCCCACCCCCCCAATCCCCTTCTGTATCACACCTGTGACTTTGGAATATTTTGTAACAGCACAGGCATTCTAAATTGATCATCCAATTAACTTTCTGCATAGCCTCCGTTGGAAAGTGTTTCCACAGGTTGCTGTAATTGAAATTAAATCAAAATTTTAAAGTGTAAATCGTGTCACCCAGAGTATAATGGATTAATCACAGAAAGGAGATTTGCAGGTAGCATGTTTAAAATGAGCAAGACGTGAAGCTGTGCGGTACATATTTAAAGGATGGATATTAACCAAATAGGAGAAAATATTCTGTACTGAATCCTTCCAAGAAAGATGGCTTTTTCTTAAATTTTCTTTTCCCTGAGAGGGGTCTTATCTCCACTTCTAGTGTTACCATTTTGTCTGCAGTTTTAGGGAAATGGTATTAAGCATGTGGTTCCACTGGTTAGAGTGTCAGGCTAGAACTTGGGAGACCCTGCTCAGCCATGAAACTGACCAGTCACCTATTCTCAGGCTGACCTACCCCATAGGGTTCTTGTGAAGAAGAAAAAATGTGCGAAGGACAATGCACTCTTTTTTGAGCTCCTTGAATGAAAGGCAGGATATATACGAAATACAGAATTCTCTACAAAAAGTCCATCAAAGGCTATCTCCATGAGACGATAATAAGTATATTTACCCATAAATAAATCTCATTCAGTTCAGAGTGATGAGGTGTGCAGCAAAGGTCACTCCATTTGATAGAAGTCTCTCCATTTAATGAAGTAGCACTTTCTCTCTGCCATCATTATACCCAAACTGGCCTTTTGTCATTTCCTGTTCCCTTCTAGCCATGGGCATTAATGAAGTGGTCCTTTGACGAGATATTTCCTGTTCTCCGCTAGCTGTTCGCCCTGAAATTCCTTAATTTTCCTTTTCAGCAGTTGCTTGTTCATGCATTTTAATTTCATTTTTATTGAAGCAGTTGTGCTTTAGTGAAAATAAAATATAATTGAGCATATGCTGTGGCTCCAAAGAGGAAGTGAAGAATTGATGGGCCTGTGGCAATCAATATGGGGGGAGGGGGGAATCAGGTGAGCTGTCTAAAAAGGCAGGGCATCACAGAGTATGTCATCAGCTCCCTCCCTGACCACATCTCCCCAACGGATACTTTGGTAGCAGCAACAGCACTCTGTCATAACCGAGAAAGCACCGTTAAGAACTTTGCCTTTCCAAAATATACAATTTGTAGACAATTCCACAGGCATGTATGCTTACCTGTCATCACTATACTAATGTCCGCAGAGATTTATAACTGTGGCAGACTTAGGGTTGCTGAGCATCGAAAGCAGATCCCATAGCTGCCAAGTTATCCCTTTTTTAAAGGGATTTTCCCTTATGGTGAATAGGCTTCCTCGCGAGAAAAGGGAAAACTTGGCAGCTATGGCAGATCCTAAGGGGAAAGATGCCGTGCTTATTACTGCTGTGCCTGCAAAAACTCTTTTGGACAATTAAATGGGCTGCTCGTTCTATGAGAAAGACACAAATCAGCAGGTATACCATTAGCTTTGCCTAGCTCCCTCTCAACAGATGCAGGGTTTTCAAGCACTTCAGATAACTGTGGACAAAAATGGTAGTGGGATGGCCATGCACATCACAGACAATGATGTCTCTATTCATTTATCACCAAGGGAGGGGGAGAACCTTAGGCCTGGGAGCTAAATGCCTCTCTTCCTAGCTCTCACAACCCTTCCCAGACCACCCCACTCCCTGGCCTTGAGTTCTGATAATGCATCTTGCTTACCTGGATAAGAGAACAGAGAGGGGTGCAGGAGGGTTGAAACTAGCTTACTGGGCAAAGTTAAACTCTACATTGGTTCCTCCACCCCAGGCTGAAATAAGCTTCCCAATTACACATGGGTGTAGACAGGGGGGGCAGGAGGGGGCAGCTGCCCCCCCAGAAGCAAAAAATTATTGTATTTTACAGACCATAACCAATACTTTGCCCCTCCAAAAACTGAAGTGGAAAGGGCTTTGCTTTAGCAAGAGCAGCTCTCCACTTGCTGGGGGCGGGAACACAGCTGTAACAAAAACACATCAAATAAATAAAGCAAAGTGGCTACCAGTACTTAAGCAGTTAAGACAATGGAGCAGAATATCCCTTCAGGCAAGGTTCACCCTATTCACCCTATTGTTATTCAGTGGGAGTTGTTAATGGGCATTCAGGGATCGCATTAACAGTTCTATTGGCGATTTAATGAGGGTGCAGAGGATTCAATTTGACTAAGGTGGCCCTGCAAGGCTAAAAGGAAGTGAATAAGAAGGGGGGGGGGCTGTAGCTTTGATAGACACAGTGATGTTTATAAAAAGCATTGGTGTTCCAGTCTGCCCCTCCTCCTGCATCTGTATACTGTAAATCAGGGGTGGCCACCTCCCAAGAGACTCTGATCTACTCACAGAGTTAAAAACTGGGAGTGATCTACCCCCTTTTGGGGGGTTCAGGTCAAAGCTGTTGAGTTTTTTTAAGGGGGGGAAGCCCTGTTTTGGGGGGTTTAGGTCAAACTTGTTGAGCTTCTTTTAGGAGGGAGGGAGGCCCATTTTTGGTTAGGGCTTCAGGTCATAGTTCAGCTTTTTTTAGGGAGGAGGAAAAATTTGGGTGAGCTTTTTTTAGGGGTGCCAGTGATCTAGCAGTGATCTACCACAGACATCCAGTGATCTACTGGTAGATCACAATCTACCTGTTGGACGTGCCTGCTGTAAATCAAGCAGAGAGAAAGCTGCTTACAAGGCTCCTGTACAGGTGTACCGGTATCTTCCTCTTGCTGCAGAGTTCTAGCATCACAGCGTCACCCAGAGGCACCCACAAATGTGAGTTATCCCTCTCTCTATTTCTTCCTTCCTTTCCTCCCTCTTCCATCCTGAATAAAATACTGGGGGGGGGGGCAGATAAGCCCCACATAGAAAGCCCATCAACATGGGGGGGGGAGGACTCTTAAAAATACAGTATTTACCAGTAATTTCTTTGGGGGGGGGAGGCACCTAGGCCTCTAGGAGTTGGCTGCTATGCCTAGGACAATTCAAGAAAGCAGAATCATGCATATGCTATGGTAATATATCAATAGAATCATGGAATTGTAGTCGGAAGGGACCACAAGGGTCATCTAGTCCAACCCCCTGCAATGCAGGAATTTTTCCCCAATGTGGGGCTTGAACCCACAACATGGTTGAAATATTATGCTGATATGCAGCAACGCCTCGGAGCTGTCGTGACTGCGGCCGTGCCTTCCCTCGCCCTCACCCGCCCTGCCACCCCCTCTCGCCTGCCCGACCCTCCCATCCTCTTGCTGCAGAGTTCCAGCTTCACAGCATCACCCAGAGGCACCCACAAATATGAGTTATCCCTCTCTCTATTTCTTCCTTCCTTCCCTCCCTCTTCCATTCTTAATAAAATATGGGGGGGCAGATAAGCCCCACATAGAAAGCCCATCAACATGGGGGGGATGACTCTTTCACATACGGTATTTACTAGTATTTGGGGGGGGGAGGCACCTAGGCCTCTAGGAGTTGGCTGCTATGCCTAGGAGTAGGACAATTCAAGAAAGCAGAATGATGCATATGCTATGGCAATATATCAATAGAATCATAGAATTGTAGTCGGAAGGGACCACAAGGGTCATCTAGTCCAACCCCCTGCAATGCAGGAATTTTTTCCTAAGGTGGGGCTTGAACCCACAACATGGTTGAAATATTATGCTGATATGCAGCAACGCCTCGGAGCCGTCGTGACTGCGGCCGTGCCTTGCCTTGCCCTCGCCCACCCTGTCACCCCCTCTTGCCTGCCCGACCCTCCCGTCCTCTCCAGCCAAGCAGGGTAGCCGCCGCCGTTGCCAGCCCCAGAAGCACAAGGTGGCCGCTGCCGCCGCTGCCGCCACCACGATGTCGTCAGGCCAGCTGGCCCTGTAGCCCCGCCCACGTTCCCACTTTGTGGCCCCGCCCCTGAATGATCATGGCTTGCCCCCCCCCTAGTTTTGATCCTGGCTACGCCCTTGCAATTACACACTCTGTCACATCACCCTCAGTTTTGGGGGATGTGTGTGCACTCTCAGTTGTCTCTAGCCATACCTGCACTTGTGATTTAAGAGTATTAATCCAACAAATACCTGCCTTTTTTCTTGAGTGAGTGATGGAGACGGGAACTGCTTTCTTCAAACGGTAAGTAGTGGTTGGCATTGTACATGCACAACTTCTCTTTTGAGAACTATCTTCTGATCTGCTTCTTGTTTCCCACTTGGAATAAGCAGAGAGCATCCCATGGTTATTCACAGCAGGTGTAAAATGGAGGCTGATCTATAAGTTCAGAGGGCCCTGCATGAGACATTCCTCAAATTTATTTGGATTGCTTTTTGTTTTCTTATACAGTATATTCTGCCAAGCTCTTGGGATGGAGGAGAAAACGGGGTGCTTTTTTGTTCTACTTTGGACAAATCAATTTAGTTTGCAAAGTGACCTGGGGTATCAGCTAGGATTCATTATTTCTACCCTCCTTACCTCTTCCCAGGGCTAGGAAATAATGATGATTTCTGTTTCGGTGCTATGTTTCTTTTCAGAAATAGCTGTGGTGTCTGGGTAGACAGGGCAAAGATTACCTCTCTAAGGGATAGCCCCTGACAGCCATGAAAAATCAGTAGAGACATGCCAGTCTGTGCTAACCAGGAATGCACAGAAACAGAAAGAATTCAAGCCACTCTTTCCTTGCAAGATCTCACCATAGAAGACTGATATCCTGCTTGTCAGATTCAGTTGAACGTTTTCTGCCGGGTCACACCAGACTGTCAAGCACAGCATTTTCTTTGAAACTTTTTATTAAGGCATTATCGCAGCAGCAGCAAAGCCTATCTGTTGGAGATGCCCAAGCCCTGGATTTCCTCCATCAAGCAGGTGATTAGATTAGATCAATAGCTCACAAGGCCCTTCTCCAACACAGTGATTCTGTGGATATAACCAGAGAATTGTATCATAAATTGCTTATTCAGTGCCAGGGACAAAACTTTTCATATTTTTTGGTTACCGTAGGAGTGTATGGACTATGGTAACATGAGTTTTGCATATATCTACCATCCTATGAATTTTTTGTTTATTCACTGGAAAGTTTGGCAGTGAAGACCTCTGGATAGGCACCATGAATGAGCCACTGTGCAACCCACTGGTCATCACCTTAACACCCATTGTGGTTGAAACATCACCCAAAGATGCACACCGAACTCCTCTTGCTTCCCACATGCCTTTGCACTCATCAGCCCTGTTTGGGAAAGGCAAATCCCACTGACATTCTAGATACCTTCTTTGCTTCAGGAAAACATAGAAAGCTGCCTTATACGGAGTCAGACCATTGGTCCATATAGTTCAGCATGGTCTCCATGACTGGCAGTGGCTCTTCTGGGTTTCCCAGCCCTACCTGGCAATGCCAGGGATTGAACCAAGGCTCTTCTGAATGCAGAGCAGATTCTCTACCAATGACCTTTGGCCCGTCCCCCTTCCAAACCCTCCTCTGCATCACCAAGTATTTGAGAGAGATCCCAAACAATAATTCTGGATTCTGTCCACTCTCAGCCTTCCTTTGTGGCTTCTGCTTCCCCTTGGAATACACATAAGGCACATTGCAGAAATTCATTGTTGACAAACTATGCCAGATCTGCCTCCCCCCAGTAATTAGCTAGTTTAAGGAGCACACTTGTTTGTTCCTACACATCTCTGCCTCCAGGCAGCCATTTTGAAACGAACCCCTTCTAGTCTCCCTAACGTAAGATTTTTATTCAGTATTCCTATTCACAGCAAGCTAATTAATCTGAGACTTGACATTACTGGAATCTACCTACGCTTGGGTCTTATATTGGCTTCCTACTGTGCAGAATGTTGATTATCTTGGGCAGTTCTCTAGATATATTACTTATTGCTACCTTTTGTAGATGATAGATGCTGACAATATGCTGCAAATTTTTCTAGGGCACCCATTATAATTGGGGAGCTTGAAAGTAAATCTTGAAAGAGAATATATTTTCTCTCAAAGTCAAGAACTCATGTAGCACTGAAGTGCACTGTACAGTTTCTGTGAACTCTAAAATCCCAGTTGCACTAGTGCCCTTTCAATTAAACTGTAAATGTATCAACATCCTTTCATCTTTATTTCTAGCCATTAATAGAATCTGTGTTGAATCTTATGTACACATTTGTGGAAGTCAGAATAGCCAAAGAGGTCCCTGGAATTATTAGTTTGATTTTATTTCCTTTCATTATTGGGAGATGTGAAATGTGCAAGCAATCAAAGGCAAGCAACCAGAAGGGAGCATTCTCCTTGCACTGTGCGCAGCAGTAGAAGTTTTACAGAGACACCGTCTCTAAGTGAAGCTATCTGGTCACTAGGCATCTTGAATTTACAGTGCTCGAAGCTTTTCAATGATTTCTTAGAATCATAGAATCGTAGAGTTGGAAGAGACCACAAGGGCCATCCAGTCCAACCCCCTGCCGAGCAGGAAACACCATCAAAGCAATCTTGACATATGCCTGTCAAGCCTCTGCTTAAAGACCTCCAAAGAAGGAGACTCCACCACACTCCCTGGTAGCAAATTCCACTGCCGAACAGCTCTTACTGTCAGGACCTTTAGCACCTTTGTTGCACACACTGTTTCAATCTTACGCTTTTACTGAAGCTTTTTTCCCCAAATCATATGCTTTCATCTTTAGCCAATCGGCAGCCAATGGCGACTAACCTCTCCCATTTGACCAACCCGAATCAACGCAGAGTGAACACGCGAGCAAGACTGAATGAGCTACTCTTGGCAATACTGCAAGGGAGATTCCAGAAAACGCCACTCATAGGGAGACTACACCCCTGTGGACAGAGACAAATAGAATCAGTAGCACATGTTTTTTGTTTTGTACTGCCCCTGGTATCAGACAATTCAATCCAAGTTTATTAATCGGTTGCTAGTAGGGAGTGTGTTATGTACTGAGCTGAATCATAGATCAATAGGATCCAGAATCAGCAGTCTGATTGGTCCCCAGGAGCCACCCAATCCAACTCCAGGTGGAAGTGAATCCGCAACCTGATTGGCCTGCAGGAGCAGCCAATCAGGCGGCTGGCAGAAGTGAATCCGCAACCTGATTGGCCTGCAGGAGCAGCCAATCAGGCTGCTGGCAGAAGTCAATCCACAAACTGATTGGCCCACAGGTGTAGCCCTGAAGTAGCCAATCACGCAAAGCCCATTGTGTAACTAATGTATATAAGCAGGTGGTTTGGGGAAAAGGTCATTCTTCTTCTCTTTGATGACTACGAGCTGAATAAAGAGCATGAAATTCACTCTCGACTCCGAGTATATTTCAGAGTGGCATTCAGGCAAATGGAAGGGAGCCTTCCTTAGGATGGGGATAAGATGGCAATAGTAGCCAGGTTTCTGCAACAAGCAGTGAGGATATGCAACATTAACTTAACTAAGTATTAACTAGGCAGTTTTTATTTTTACAGAGCTACAGATTAATTTTAAGAAGTGTGCTAAGATAAAAAAAGAAAGAAAGTCAATAGGAGCCAAATTAGGTAGCTTTCCCTGGGAATTGGAGGACACGTTCCCCCAGATTAAAAAAACAAACAACTCTCTGATTCCATTGCTGAATGGACAGTTAAGGAGTGTGTTATATCTGGGGAGAAGAGAGAAGAGGAGAGGCAGCTGCTTGTGTTGTGTTGCTTCTGTCTCTGTGTTATTGTGGTGTCATCAGCAGAGGCATGTCAAGGAGGTAAGCAACTGTCCACATTTAAAATGTTGATATGCATAGTTTATTGGCAGGACTCCACACAAAACTCGACTTGCTTTCCTAGCAGCTGTTATTTGCTGGTCATAACCAGCAAAACCCTCCCCTTTCACAAAGTTCTGCAGAACAGCAAGCACTTTTGGCATCGACCCACATTTGTGTTGCAGTATAGAGAAGGTAAAGAACACCAGGAATCTCCCTCTGCCACCCAGAAACGATTCCTGCCATTCCTTGCCTTCTCCAAACTGTTGTTTGCTTTAGTTCTGAATTATAGCTAACAAGATTCTGATAGATTAGAAAGCATCCAATCTTCTCTCCTGCACAAGCTTTTTTTCCTAAAGTGCTGTAAATTGTGCCATAGATTTGTAAAGCATCACTTAGATTTGGTATCCTGTAAGTGCCCTTAAAATTAATTTTGTCTTGAATGTGTCCACATGCCAATGAGTTTGACATAAGCCTCTCAATTTTATGCTCCACTAAAAAGAGTGCGTGGAATGGAAACAGTAAATCAACCTCGGAATTTGCAGAGGTGGCTGCTCAGCTATGAAGAGCCTGCTCTGTATAAATTGATTTCTTTAACAACTGATTTGGATAACAAAAAAAAGGTGACCTAAATATTCCATGGTGTTAAGCTTGCAACCTTAGAAAATCTTAACCTTGAAACCCTGGATTTGATCAAGGAGTAACCAGGAGACAGCCATCCAGACATTCAAGGGAGAAATTATCTGAGAGTTCGCATAGAATCTGATATGTTTGTACGTTTCTTTTGCAGGTGAAACCCTGAGAAGAGGGAATAGATCATAAAATAAATAAATTCACTCTTTTCCATTTCATCCGCTCCATTTGCAGGGTTCTGGTTTCTACTTAAAGGTATTGAATAGAGGAGTCTATGCAAAGACTTGCAAAACAATGACCCCAAAACCAATGGGGTTTTTTGTGTCAGGGTATGCAATGGACAGAAGCAACCAGCCTTCTTAAAAATCAAAAGAAAGATTAAAAGCACGTCTTAAATGCATCCAAATCAATTAGGAACAGTAAGTGGATAAAATTAAGAAAGAATTTGTGCTTTTTAATCAACAAATTGTTTTTTTAATTAAGAAACAAATTGGCTTTTAATAGTTTTATTAAATATCAGGCACAGCACAACTGAACCAGGCAGTATCTTAAAAGATAGTGATGGATGCTCTGCTTCTTGTAATTAGATGAATTAGATAAGCATTATAAATTGAAGTTAGCACATCAAAAATGAAAATGAATTATCATTCACTGCTTACACTTCTGTAGACTCAAATGAACGGAATGAGTAGAAGGGTTGAGTAGCTTCCTATTTGCTGTTTTGTGTTTGTTGTAAAATATTGTATACTTGAATAAAGTACCATTTAAGTACCTTAAAATATATTTCTTTGAAAGGGCATCTACTATTCAGAAGCATCATTTAATATTATCTTTAAATGTTAGTGGTTGTTTGCCATACTTTATTTTGGTATAATAGCCCAGTCTCAAAGTATACAGGATAATTATTCATATCTGAACATTTTGCACATGTGCAAGAAGTACAGCTGGTAGACGACTCTTAGTAAATAATAATAATAATAATAATAATAATAATAATAATAATAATAATACCCCACCCTCTGACTGGGTTTCCCCAGCCACTCTGGGCATCTTACAGCATATATAAAAACATAGTAAAACATCAGACATTAAAAACTTCCCAATACAGGGCTGCCTTCAGATGTCTTCTAAAACTCGTGTAGTTCCTTATCTCCTTGACATCTGAAGGGAGGGTGTTCCTCCACAAGGAGGGCACCACTACCAAGAAGGCCCTCTACCTGGCTCCCTGAAACTTCGTTTCTTGCAGTGAGGGAACCAGTAGAAGACCCTCGGAGGAGGACCTCAGTTTCCGGGCTGAGCGATGGGAATGGATACACTCCTTCAGGTATACTGGGCCAAGGCTTTATTTGCACCCAGCACACCTAAAATGTAAGATATACAACAAAGGTTGAATGCACATATGATTTTCTAATTGTTCCCCCTCAAAAGGTGGGTAGGCAAATGCTATGTCAGCCTTCCCCAGCCTTCCAGCTGTTTTGGACTACAACTCCCATCAGCCCCAAAATGTCGAAAACAGCTGAAGGGCACCAGAAATGTCCATGCATGTACATACATATAGCCCTTGTCACAGATTATGTTTTAGGCGTGGTGGGGCTTAAAACTATAAATACCCATTCAGGTTATGCCTAAACCTAAGAGAACAATATCTAGGATTGAGAAGTGATGAGTGTAATCCCTGCCAGAGAATAGAGCACATGGTAAATCTACTGTGGCCCCCACATAATAAGGTTTGTAAATAATACAAACATGTTGTCAGAACCAGGCCTAGTCAGTCCAGAGGCTTCTTAACTGCCCTTCTGAGACCTCAGAACACAGCAGTCCACAGTACCTCATTGGGCTGACCGAAGACACCTTGGCCCCTGAGGCAAACCACAAAATAGCAGCTCTTCCCTACTAGAGAAGAAGGGGCAAACGTAGATCTGCACTGGGAACAAGGGGAAAATAAAGACCTAGATCTAGAGCTGTTGCCCCTGCAGAACCATACCCTCCAACATGCCTCAGAGGAAAATTGGGACATGCACCTTTCATGGGGGGACACTCCTGTGCAAGAACACAGCCCCCCCAAAGCGGGTGCCTTTTGGAGCTGTGATCTCATGGGAGCTAAAATGTGGCCTCCTGGGGTCCAATCAGAAGCTGGGGTGGCTTCTGGGATTCCTAGATGTTGCAGGACAGTTGAAGGGTATGCAGAACCTGCCACCTGAGGCACTCACCTCACTTTGCCTCAAGGGTGGGCTGGCCCCGAGGGCAGTTTAGACATTAACAAACCATGGCATATCCTCTCACGCTAGGGGAGGATGGAGTGCCCAAGCTCAGGTTTATTGAAATTCCAGCCAACCACGGTGTCTTGGGAGGGGCAGCATTATGTCTGAGCCAAGCCTCTATCTGTAGAAAACATAGCGCCAATGAGATGGAGGTAGATGAGAGACTTGAAGGAAGATGAGTCATGGCAGACCCATAACGGGGGACCTGGAGAAGGAATATAAATAATGTTAATGTAAAGGAATCCTGAAAGCCAAAACCCTGCCCCCCCATGCATTAAGTTTTTCTCCACCAACTCATCAAGGAATCTGATGCCTTCTCATTTGGTTGGCCCTCAAACTGAAGCAAGCAAATATAATTTTCTTTTTTAATGGAGTCAAAAGAAAAAAATAGGATAGAAGCGTTTCTGAAAAGGTTGATATAAACAAATGCCAGCTTCCTTGCTTTATGGTTTGCATGTGATAAAGGTGGCATTGTGAAAGAAATACTGTAAGTGCTAACAGTTGTGTTCGGAAATATATAAATTTGAGCCTTTTTACTAGGCATTGGCAAAGCAACATCTTTTTTTAAAACGGATAGGAACAAAAGTATGCAAAGAGAGGAAGCATAAAGCAAGAGCGAGGGCCAGGTTCTTTCATGACCACAGGTTCTTTCTGGGGGCCACATGCCAGTGCGTGGGTGGGGGGCATACGGCACACATGCAGCACACACCACAAACACCAATATATGCAGCATGCACATGTTTACCAGATCGGCTGCACTGGTGCATTTGCACCATGCTGACACTTCACCCCTCTACCTCCCAGTAAGCAGCAGCAACATGGGCAGCGATGCCATGCACCACCACCCAGTACTGCACTGCACACGCCCAGACAGCCTGGATAGCTCAGTCAGTAGAGCATGAGACTCTTAACCACAGGGTCGTGGGTTCAAGTCCCATGTTGCGCAAAAGATTCCTGGGTTGCAGGGGTTCCGACTAGATGACCCTTGTGGTGCCATCCATTTCTACAATTCTGTAATATTATTATTTAGTACATGTATTAGCGCGCGCACACACACACACACACACATGCAGGCTCTCACACCTACCCCTCCCCAGCAATTGTGGGGGGAATGTTTTCATTTCATTGAAAAATGATAGTGTATTTGGTGCTGAAAATAAAGGTTTCTGCAAGAAGTATGTATTATTTAGTTGTTTTCGTTGCATCTTTGTCTGTGTATATATGCAAATATAGTGATTTCCCTTTTTTATTACCCTTTCTATTATAGTGTAAGATAGGGCTTTTTTCTCTTCTTCTTCTTCTTCTTCTTTTTTATAAATGGACCTTTCAATCACAATTCATGCTTCCAAGCCGGTACATGAATGAAGTGCAGCTACTTTTAGAAAGTCACACTTCTCTGAATTTTGCATCAGAGTTCTCCAAACAAAAAACGCATGGAACAAAGCATATTGTAGGGAAAAGTATGCACAATATGTGTATATTAGGGTAAAATACTTGCAAAAAAGTGTATATTGAGCAAAATTGCAAACAAAAATCCATATACTGGGTGAAATACTCTCGAAAATGCTTATAATTTTCGTGGGGATATGGGCGAACTGAAATTAGATTCATCCTTCCTTAGTTTTCAAGTTTTAATTGTCTATAAAGGCTGCCCCATTCACAATATGTAGATTATTATTTTTTTGCCCTCTCAAACTCAGCCTAACCCCTAACATCTACAATTTTATCAGCACTGAAATAATAAAGTAAAGCATTACAAAAGACAAATATTGAGTATAAAATGGCAAATGTTGCAAGACAGAAGGGAGATTAAAGCTAGTTGCAGATTGGTCAGGAAGAACATTGTGACAACTGGGCAAAATGCTAATCGAGAAATTTTCATTGCTGGCATAGTTCAAAAATAAAATGTTTAGCTTCTGCTGTACTAATGTTAGAAGATCACAATGCCACCCACCCACCCACCCAACTCCACCCCACACTATCAACTCTCTTTGACTGCAGAGTTATCAACAGTATTTCTCTGTGACTCAAGGCTGTCGGCACAATCTATTTCTGGACTTCGTTCATTGATATAATATGCAGACTAGGAGACACAAGCATATATTAACAGATAGGAATGATAATCTAGCAATAAACTTTAAGCAATCTCATTTTAGTTATTGACTTCCCTTGATTTTTCATCTCTTATTGCAGGGTCTTTATGGAAGTGTCAGTTGCCTTTTCTTCAATGACTCTCCAAGGTCTCTTTAAAAATGATAACTCCCTGTTTTATAGCTTGATTAATATATGCACTGGGACCAGGCCAATAAGTATTTTAAGGAGGCCTTTGGGGAGCACTAGATATTCAATCAGAGATTCCAGGAATTATGGAAATTGAGTTATGCACTAAAAATAAAGTTTATGCTTTTCATCACCTGCTATGAATGTTTCAGAGAATTAATGTATCAATTGGTTTAATCTACAAGTGTGCTAATAATTTGTTTAGGGGGCTCACTTGTTGTAAACTGGCTGCATTTTAAAAGTCCTGGAAATCTTTGAACGTTCCCCAGCAACAAAGAATAAAACATGGATATTCTTTTAGTAGCATGTGATTAAGACATTTATTTATTTTAAATCCTTGTGGAAGCTTATCATTGTGGCACAGGGAATACAGGAACTACAAGGGGCAGCTCCATTACACTAACAACAGCTTTCTTACATATTCCGGGATAGGAGAAAGTGTCACAGTGTATTTTCTTAGTTTGAAATAAATTCTGGTCTAAAAAAACTTGCCTCTAATTTCTAAGTGGAGTTTTCTGTCTCACAAAGTTTACATGTATGCACACTCATTTTCTATGGCTGAAAATTCTATAGACATAGGTAACTTAATATCATCTTATATGCTGCATACAAAGTAGGAGAGCAAAGAGCTCAAAGACTGAGCAGCACCCATAGAGGAGATGATGAGTATGATGAATGAGGAAGTGGGAGAGATTTGGGGGGGGGTGGAGATTCACTCAGGACAATCTGTCGGGATGCTGTCACTTTCCAAAGCCCAGGAGGCTTTTGCCCAACTTAGGGAGAGAGGTGTGATGCTCTGATGGGTCCAAGAGCCCTCCTGCCACCTTCCCAAAGCCTGCCCAGCTTTGGGAAGGAGGCAAAAGGGTCCCAGCATCCTGTCAGAGCCCTGGCACCTCCTTCCCAAAGCCCAGGAATCATAGCTGCCAAATTTTCCCTTTTCTCACGAGGAAGCCTATTCAGCTTAAGGGAATTTCCCTTAAAAAAAGGGATAACTTGGCAGCTATGACAGGAATCTTCCACCCGTCTTAGGGGAGGAGGCATGATGCTCTCACACACAATGTCCTCTCCCCAAATCACCCTCGCAACCTGGCGCCTCTGACCCTAACTATTCCCCTACGAAGAGTTTCACCACACGCCATTGGTGGGCAGTATAAGCAATAAAGCCAAGGGCTGAATCATGCAAGCGCTCCTAGCTGACCTCAGCTACAAAATCGTGTGAAGAGACAATGTGTTACCAGTCACAGACACAATTCACATCATTTCCCCCCAGTTGTTGCAATCACATGTGGTTACTGACTAGACCTTGTGTTCATCGCTGTTCGCACATAGGAGAGTGTACTTGGAGACAGTTAATCTGAGGTTGCAGCTGATGTTGTAGATTCCAGTCTGGGAAGGGAAGGCGTGTATTCCTTAGTAAATTTGAGAGGCCTGTAATTGATTTGTGTCTCTCTGCTGATGGAAGGGGCTTTAGTCCGCCAGACACTTAATGTGAGATTAAAAAGAAGGAAGTGAGGTTTTTCCCCATTTTCTCCTACAAATCAGCTGCACCCTCTACTGTGGGTGTTAAATTGCTGGTCTTTGAATGAATGAAGGAATACAAATATATATTTAAAAGCACATATGTGATGCATTGGATGAATTGGTCCTTAGTCATGCTGTTTTCTGGGGAGCCAAAATGATTGCTTTTTGCAAATAGTGTGCACTGTAAAAAGTGGGAAATGGCCATAAGGTTCAGTTCATTGAGACAGCAGCCATAATTAAGTGTGCTGGCTTGTGAATGCTGCTGATGAACTCGACTTGAGTAGTCATTACATGGATATGTGAATAACAATTTTGTAGGGTGAGGTGCTTAAAGCAGTCACAGTAATTTTGCAACGATAGCCCATGGCATAAATAAGCCTTTGAGACTGAAAACCATCCCTTTAGTTATTCCAGTTCCTCGTGGAGAATTGTATATAAATTAGTGTATGTTTGAGAACATCGGCTTATCTCAGATGTGGTTTAATCTTTGATCAAAATAATTAGCTCTGACTTGTGGAGAAGCCCCCCCCCCATTTTAATATCTCTTCAAATATTTCTTTAAAACTAGTCTTGCTGACTTAGCATTTACCAGTAAATTACTGGAGGGGAAGTCTACTTGGAAACCAAGATTTTGCTATATGTGGAATGTTATGCAACCGTTGTCTTTTTATTGCAGCATTCGGCTTGTTTGTCCTCACCTGCCCACATCTACCCTGCCCATCATTTCATCCACATGTTTTAGTTTCCAAAAGCTAAAGTCCTTTTGGGGGGATATCCCTAGGGAATAGTTTGCACCCCTTCTGTGTGGTCAGCACTACACCATCACATGATGAAAAGGTTAGCCATGACGAACTGGTGCACCCCTCCTTTCCGTTTTAATTCCTCTCCACTACAATATTGTCCCCAAGGGCAGTGCTTTACTAGCTCCCACTGTCAGGAGGTCCTACACACGAGTAGGAGTCCGGCAGAGACACATGCCCGACTGGCATGTTCTCTCCCTCCTGCTTGTTCGTTCAGGAGATTTAAAATCCTTCTCCAGCCCGAACATCACAGTGATGCATCAGTACACTTCAAGATCAGCAGAGTATAGGCAGTCAGCGTACAGACTCGGTAGCGCAGCTTTTTGGCTAAACTACGTTTATTTACATATATACACTCAGAGCATTGTATCTCAGCTCCTTCCTCTTCAGCATCAGACAGCAAAAAAAGGACAAATGTCCTACATCATGGAAACACAGTAATCCAAACATCCTGTCTCCGTCATTTCCCACAATGTGGAATGAAAACATACACTGTCCTGTGATATAAACAATACCATGACTGCAACACAGGGAATGAATCCTAACACCCACCCCCTAAGAGAAAATTGCAATTTGTATGTAAAAAAAAAAAAAAGTACGGGGATGCACTCAGATACCACCAAGGTGGGGTTACAAGCTGCCCCTATTGACTCAGCATTCTGGGTCCATTTCAGCACCATCACAGTTAAGTCCCAGATTACCATCTGATTACTTTGCCCACTCACATTTAATGGCAGTTCATGGTAAAGGAGTCGAGAACTAACTACATAGCCTAGCCTCCATCTATGTATCTCCATTCTGGTCTTTGTTTCTCGCAGCCAAAACATACATGTTATAATTATTATTATTAATAATATTATTATTATTATTATTATTATTATTATTAATTTATACCCCGCCCATCTGGCTGGGTTTCCCCAGCCACTCTGGGCGGCTTCCAACAGAAAAATGAAATAAAACAATCTATTAAACATTAAAAACCTCCCTAAACAGGGCTGCCTTCAGATGTCTTCTAAAAATCTGGTAGCTGTTTTTCTCTTTGACATCTGATGGGAGGGCATTCCACAGGGCGGGCGCCACTACCGAGAAGGCCCTGTGCCTGGTTCCCTGCAACTTAGCTTCTCGCAATGAGGGAACCACCAGAAGGCCCTCAGTACTGGACCTCAGTGTCTGGGCAGAACGATGGGGGTGGAGATGCTCCTTCAGGTATACTGGACTGAGGCCGTTTAGGGCTTTAAAGGTCAGCACCAACACTTTGAACTGTGCTCGGAAACGTACTGGGAGCCAATGTAGATCTTTCAAGACTGATGTTATGTGATCTCGGCAGCCGCTCCCAGTCACCAATCTAGCTGCCGCATTCTGGATTAGTTATAGTTTCCGGGTCACCTTCAAAGGTAGCCCCACGTAGAGCGCATTGCAGTAGTCCAAGCAGGAGATAACCAAAGCATGCACCACTCTGGCGAGACAGTCCACGGGCAGGTAGGGTCTCAGCCTGAGTACCAGATGGAGCTGATAGACAGCTGCCCTGGACACAGAATTGACCTGCGCCTCCATGGACAACTGTGAGTCCAGAATGACTCCCAGGCTGCACACCTTGTCCTTCAGGGGCACAGTTACCCCATTCAGGACCAGGGAGTCCTCCACACCTGCCCGCCTCCTGTCCCCCACACCTGCCCGCCTTCTGTCTTGTCTGGATTCAACCTCAATCTGTTAGCCGCCATCCATCCTCCAACCGCCTCCAGGCACTCACACAGGAGTGAGTGAGCCACAGGTAAAGGTTGTGAGCCACAGGTAAAGGTCTCCTAACATAAGACGTCCGTGGGTGACCTATCAAATTTAAAGGTACTTAACACATATGCTGGCTGATTTGCAGGTGAGTGTGGTGAGTACATTTCAATGTGACAGGTCGCATGACAGGCTTAGTCATAGCCGGCATCACATCTCAGGACCGCAACACCTCAAAGACTGCCTCTCTCCTTAGGAACCTACTGGGACCCTGAGATCAACCTCTGAGGCCCTTCTTCATGTGCCTCCTCCACAAGAGGTCTGGAGGGTGGTAACATGAGAAAAGGCCTTTTCTGCAGTGGCTCCCCATTTATGGAATGCTCTCCCCGGGAAAGTTTGCCTGGCACCTTCATTATAAATCTTTAGGCGCCAGGCGAAAACGTTCCTCTTCAAACAGGCCTTTGGCTCATTGATATCCAATGCCCTTTCCAATGTGGTGTTATTGGTTTAGTTTTGTTCTTATTTTTATTACGTATTTTGCATAGCAATTTTACGTTGTGATCCGCCCTGAGACCTACGGATGAAGGGCGGTATACAGATTTTAACAAAAACAATCTGTTTCAGCGCTTGGTGTGAAGCTAAAGTGTGATAGAATGCTGGGAATTGACTTGATATGCATCTATATTTAGATAAGATTAGATTGACAATAACAAGAATTGTTGATAGCTTCTGTGTGTGTGCAGCCTTTTTAAACTTTGCCTTCTGTTTTTCCCTCCTGTGCAGATGATGGAAATGCTTAAAACAAGCAAACAAGCAAAGCTAGTGTGAAACTGACAAATGTAAGTGTAAGCATGGTGCTCACTGGGACACGCTGTGTAGTGTTTCGTGTGCTTCTGGCCCAAAGTGTGCTGCATGGCTTTCTGCTATCATCCTGTGAATTGGCCGGCATGTTCAGTATCTTGTTCAGCAACACAAATGTTTATATCCCTACCTTTTTATATTAAAAAACAAACAAGGCCCTCTCTTTTTTTTTAAAAAAAAAAAGGTCTTTTGCAAAAGTGTTGGCATAGTATTTGTGGCTATAGTCTTGTTTGTGTCTATTTACATATATATATTGTTTTTATTTTATTTAGCAAACTGGTTTCTATGTTGTGATTACTGTTACGGAATTTACAGCATCTTGGGATGGATGTCCAATCCTGGTAAAGGAAATGGCTTCCATCAATATTCTGGGATGTCGCTACATCAATCAATCCCATTTCCACCTGGAGTGGAGTTAGTGCCTAGCTGGCCAGGAAAGAGTCAACCCAGGAAAGGGATCATCGAGAGAGGGAGAATTGTGGTTTCTTGGTGTGGCCTGGGCAAAGAAATGCAGGGCCCTCTCTCCAAACTCCTGATTCAGTACCATCACTTTCTCTATCCTGAAAAACAAGAAGTAATGGGGTATGACAAAAGTCATGGAACTGGCCCTGAGGTGGATGTAAGCCATAGAACAGGCATCCCCAAACTGCGGCCCTCCAGATGTTTTGGCCTACATCTCCCATGATCCCTAGCTTACAGGACCAGTGGTCGGGGATATGTAAGAAAGACTGTACAACCTGGAAAAAGAGATAAGGCATGTACTTTTGTAAACCAAGAAAATCTTTAATAATAATATTTTTTTAAAAAAAAATCTCTGAAGGCTCCTCAGGAAGAAAATCAATATTTCCCCCTATCACTTATTTCCTGCAGTGTGATGGTTACAAAGTGCACTCTAGGAGGCCCAATGGGCCTGGCCAGCACTTGGATGACCTAAAATATCCCCAGCATCCTCTGCATTGTGGAGAGGTTCTGCTTCTGCAGCCCTCTTCATTATTGATCTTGTTATCAAGGAACCTCCAGCTTAAGAACATAGAAATCTGCCATAGCCGAGGTTAGACAGTATGTCCTTCTACCGTAGCCCAGTATTCTCTGACAGGCAGGAGTTCTCCAGGGTTTCAGGCAGGGCTCTTTCACATCAAGGGTTGGGACCCACCACTGAGATACCCTCCAAGTGTCCTGATTTTCCAGGGACAGTCCTGGAATTACGAAAGCTGTCCCAGCTTCAGATTTGATCCCACAATGTCCCTGTTTCCCCCGCCAGCATCACCGCTGCCAAGCTCTCTGAAACTTATTTATTGCTGCGTGTTTTTCTCTTAGTAAATCTACCAAAGAATAGAATAAAATCAGGATGAGGGGGTTTTCTCAGGACGGTGGAGATGTGTGTGCTGTGTCCCATTGGTGGAGTGGTGGTGGCACTCGGCCTTCTTCTGAGAGGAAATGCTCTGGAGCAGGGACCAAAAATGTGGGGAGATCAAGGAGGGTCAGTTTCACCTGAGGGATGTTGGAGGGTGTGAACTGATGCCTGCTCTGGGGCCCCCTTGGTGCACCAAACAGCTCCAGGTGGCTTGGTCTGGCTGCCATTTTCATTTCTACAATGTCCTGGAGTGACACTTAACTGGTTGCATTATGGGAAATTAAAATGGCAGTTAAATCCAGCGCTGCTGAGAGCACAGAATGCTGATGGAAGCTGTTGTTGCTCGCCACTGGCAGAGGGCTGAATACTTCGCTCGTAAGGACCCAGTATTCTGCCCAGGGCTCTCTCTCAAACCCAGAGCTGGCCCTGTTTCTCTCCCCTTGCTACCTGATCCTGTTCGATGCAAATGCCAGCAACTGAATTTCTCTATGCAAAGCTGCGGCTCTTCCACTGAGTTATGTTTCCTCAAATCACAATTTGAATGTCACTGATTTATGGGAATAATAGTACCTGGGCCTTTGCCACCCATAATAAGCTATGGCAATCAGCACAGGCCTACTGCTTCTACCTTTAGGTATTGTACAAACCGGTGTAAGTGAACAAAATGTTAATTGAAATGCCCCGAAGTTCCGAAGCTTGGTACGGAGGAACGAGGTAGCACTTTTGTTATACTCGTCTCCAGGACTCCATTGTCAATTTCCTACCCTATTCTTCCATTTCCAAGCCTGGTTTGCTCTTGAGAGGAGAGCCTCCTTCCCATTAAACCTTATCACGATCCTGTGAAATCTGCAAATAGGGAATGGAATGAAACTGCCAACCTCATTTTCATTGTGTCCTAAGCTATAATTTGAGACCAGATTGTTCAAGGTGACAGGTCAGTGCGCAGCTCCATTTTGCTCCATCCACCTTTTGTCTCCGGACGATTAACGGTAAAAGAGAAGCAATATGCAGTTTCAACTTTTCACAGTGCCTTTCTCTGAAATGCAGTTATATTATATTACTGTTAGCTAAATGTACAAGTCCACACACAATATATATGTTTTCAGGGCCTGTGGAATTACGAGAAGCCTTGTGGGTCAGCATAATAGCTAAGTGTGACTGGATCTGCCTTCTGAATTAGTGTGGCCAGAGCAATTGGAGATTGGACAGCCATTGACGGGATTTATTTGAATCTATTTGGGGGCCTGTCAATGCCTTCTTCAGAATCAGGTGCTATAACTTTTCCCAGACTGTACCACTTCTGGTTGCCATTAGGGAAGCTGCATGTTTGAATAGATGCCACACTGTGTACAATAATGGTTTCTTTCCCACCCTTCACCATATGGTTGCAGGATGGGTTACTTCAATTTAGAAATAAAATATTTGGAACAATTGAAAAGAATTTAGAACAATTGAAAATTGAAAAGAAATTACAGTCACAAGAACAGGGTGGGTACTAAAACTAAATATATCAGGTGCTGAAGTACAGGGGAAAGCATGGAACAGAAACTATATAAAGAAGGTGCCAGACACACACCCCTTGCGCGGGGCAGCTGCCTTAGAGAATGCCTTCTCCCAGGTAACCTCCCCCCCCCTAAAAAAACACCACCTAAGGGTGGTGGAACTACTAAGGGTGCCCCACCACCAAGCTTAACACCCAAGAAGGTCTGTGGTCTTTCAGATATTGGAGACTCAAAGTACCATGAATTGGGCTCAGAGTGAGCTGGCAACCAGTACAGCTGTTTTAAAACGAGTAACAGGAGTTCTAAAGGGAACTCCAGATGGTAATCTGACTGCAGTAATTTGGACCACGTAGAGTGCATTGCAATAATCCATTCTGGAAGTTGCCATAGCATGAAGTACAGTGGCCAAGTCGTCTCTGTCCAAAAGGGATCGTAATTGAAAATAGCCACTGTTAGCCCCTGGATTACGATTACCAGTCGTAATTGAAAATAGCCACTGTTGGCCCTGAGACTATCTGAGACTCTCATAACGATGCTGGATTCAGAAGTACCCCCAGGCTACAGACCTGCTCCTTCCAAGGGAGTGCGGCTCCATCCAAAACAGGCCCTCTCTCCATTCCCTAGACACAAGAGCAAATAAGACCTCTGTCTTTTCAGAATTCAGCTTCGGTTTATTGGCACATCAAGGAAAAGATAGGCGGAACTTGGAGAATAGGGTTACAGATAAAGAAGGCATCTTTTCCCTTTCAGACTCTGAGGTAGGCCTGTAGCAAGTCTCTCTTGCAGTTGCCAAAATCAAAGGCACAGATAAATACTGCAAGTAAAACATACATGCACATGCACACCATGAGTGACACCTGCAAAAATATCCATATCCCCAGCTGCTTTCCATAGTCATGAGGTCATGCTCTCTAATGATAAGCTGATTAAGACAATCTAGCAGCAAATAATGTGCTATCCACTTTCCATCATCAGAACATAATCATCCTTATAGAAGTGTAATTTTCAATCCTCTGTTTCTGGCAAGAAAGGAAGGACAAAATAAAAGTGTTTCTTAACATGGACTGCACACCACCACCTCTGCTCTATTTTAATCATTTCCCCCCTATTCAATCAGCATAGCCTAATGAGAAGAGGAAGGGGGAAAGAATTCTAGAAAAGTCAGCATTTTATTAACCTGAAAATAAATGAAGCCAGCAATTAATTGCATGTGACTCAATGTGATGCTGCAGTAATGCACGCAAGTGTAAAACTATCTTGTATCTGAGTGTTCCAATTTCCATTTGCTTATCATCTAAGTAGTCTAATTTTGGAGACATTTCTTCCTGCTCTGGAGATAAGACATGACATTCCAGAGAACAATGGCATTTGATCTAGAAGAGCATGAGTGCTCTATCTGCCTGTCCAGCCAGCCATTGTGTTTCAGTGAAGCTGGGTTGCTGGGAGAAGGGGAGCAGCCTGCAATTTAGCATAGACAAGGAGGCTGTTGCACCAAAATGGATTCAATAAGACCGCATGCAAAATTTTGCATGTGCATAAAATGGCTTGTGAGATTGCAGCCATTATTGTCTTACTGGGAGTTCTGGTAATCAACAATTTAGCAATAGCTAAAATAGTTGAATTTAACAGAGGCTAAAGCACTGCAGATGGTGACAGCAGTCACAAAATTAAAAGACGCCTGCTTCTTGGGAGAAAAGCAATGACAAACCTAGACAGCATCGTAAAAAGCAGAGACATCACCTTGCCTACAAAGGTCCGTATAGTTAAAGCTATGGTTTTCCCAGTAGTGATGTATGGAAGTGAGAGCTGGACCATAAAGAAGGCTGACCGCCAAATTATTGATGCTTTTGAATTATGGTGCTGGAGGAGACTCTTGAGAGTCCCATGGACTGCAAGAAGATCTCCATTCTGAAGGAAATCAGCCCTGAGTGCTCACTGGAAGGACAGATCCTGAAGCTGAGGCTCCAAGAGAAGACTCCCTGGAAAAGACCCTGATGTTAGGAAAGATTGAGGGCACAAGGAGAAGGGGACGACAGAGGACGAGATGGTTGGACAGTGTTCTCGAAGCTACCAACTTGAGTTTGACCAAGCTGCGGGAGGCAGTGGAAGACAGGAGTGCCTGGCGTGCTATGGTCCACGAAGAGTCGGACACGACTAAACGACTAAACAACAAAAACAACAAAAAAGCACTTTCTGTCCCAATTGCTTTAAAAAAAACACCCCACAATTATAGAACAAGGTAAATTACATACACAAAAAGCAACTGAAGTTATCAATTGATATTTGGACTGTTAGAAAAGAAAGAAAGAAAGTGACCAGGAGGACCAAATAACCTTTTATATACATGATCAGTGGTGTCAAATGAGGGCAATATGGCTGACTGGCAGTAAGCCCAGAACTAAAACAGGACTTCCCATTTGCAGTTCCTTCTCCTCTCCACAAAAGTGAATGCATTTCATTCAGGACATGAAATAAATCCACTTCATGTCTTGGCCTTTGCCCGATAGTTGCCTGCCATATCTGTGATGGAGGTGACATCGAAAGGACGGGCTCTGAAGGTGATCTCAAGACACAGATTGAGGTGAATATGGAAATGGTCAATCCAACAAGTACCTTGGTCCCGAGTCATGGCTGTTGCTCTAGAGGGCAACATATCTCTTTACAGAAGCTGGTTGTTTAAGAAGTCATCTGATTTTGCATTATGCCTCTGATTATCTGGTTTGCTTTTCTGTACTTCCACATGGCATGCTGATAAAGGCAGAGGGCCTTCTCGGTAGTGGCGCCCTCCCTGCGGAACATACATCAGATATAAAGGAGAGGAGTAACTACCGTATATAAACTTTTGAAGACATTTGAAGGCATAGGGAAGGTTTTTAATGTTGAGTGTTGTGTTATGTTTTATATGTGTTGGAAGCCGCCCAGAGTGGCTGGGGCAACCCTGTCAGATAGGCAGGGTAATAATAATAAATTATTATTGGCAACTCTTATTATGTAGGAGGACAGAAAGAACTAAACAGTGAAAACACTTGGGGGATCGTGGGTAATTCATTTGTCCTGACTCAAAAAAAAAGCACACACAGAAAGACAGATACACACCCACCACATGATTCCACTTGCAGTGCAATCATATTAATAGAAGTAAGTTTCCTGGCCAGGTTCACATGTAATGCTGAGCCGTGGCTAAGCCACTGGGCTGGTTTGGGACCATCAGATTAAATCATGGCTTGTAATTCGAGGACCCGCCCCCCCATGAGAAATAAAAGACACAGTGACACATGAATTTAGGTTAATCGGTAAAATAAGGCCACAACTTTATTGGTTAGAGCAAGTGAGAGGTATTGGCTTAGGCATTGGACACACAAGCAAGCGTGACTCCACCCCGCTCAGCAGGGAGTCATATAAGGTTAACACCCAGTGGGAGGAGCCTGTTGATGCAAATACAACTGAAAGCTTCCCCTGATGTCACCGGGGGTCGTGCCATGGCCCTAGCCACCAGCAGGGCATCGGACAGGATCCACGACCGCCGGATCCCTTTAATGTTGTTGTTGTTTAGTCGTTTAGTCGTGTCCGACTCTTCATGACCCCATGGACCATAGCACGCCAGGCACTCCTGTCTTGCATTGCCTCCCGCAGTTTGGTCAAACTCATGTTGGTAGCTTCGAGAACACTGTCCAACCATCTCGTCCTCTGTCGTCCCCTTCTCCTAGTGCCCTCAATCTTTCCCAACATCAGGGTCTTTTCCAGGGAGTCTTCTCTTCTCATGATGTGGCCAAAGTATTGGAGCCTCAGCTTCACGATCTGTCCTTCCAGGGAGCACTCAGGGCTGATTTCCTTAAGAATGGATAGGTTTGATCTTCTTGCAGTCCATGGGACTCTCAAGAGTCTCCTCCAGCACCATAATTGAAAAGCATCAATTCTTCGGCGATCAGCCTTCTTTATGGTCCAGCTCTCACTTCCATACATCACTACTGGGAAAACCATAGCTTTAACTATACGGACCTTTGTAGGCAAAGCTCTTTAGTGGGATGATGACCTTCAGACCCAGGAGTCAACTCCTTTAATGGGATACCCCTAAAAGAGGAGGGTTGGATGATGGCCACAACCAGTCCTCAAACACACAAGACCAATACACATTCCAATGCCTAACCGCCAATACCCAAAATTGTGACGAATTGCTACAAGGTAGGCAACAAAACCAGGAGGCCGGTGCCAATTAGCCAAATGGATAAAAAAAACCTCCTACCAGGCCCCTTGGGCAACCAAGGCAACCAACTGAAGTCCATAGCAAGGTCAAAGCAAATAACACAAAGGAAAGACCTAAAGGGAGGGTGGGCGGCAGATCCGACGGGATGCAGCAGCAGAAAGAGGATTTGAACACTGCCACATTGGGCTAAATGTAGTCAAACCCACCCACCCCAGCCGGCCCTATTGGCCAGATGAGAGGCTCGGTGCGGTAGCAGGGATAGGCTGGAGCAGGGGGCCAAAAACACAACCCCCCCCCCTGCTTAGCGCAGGAAGCAGCTCCTGTTCACAATGTCTCCCCTCTCCAAGGAGGAGAGAGCTTAGCACAGGGATGATGACCTTCAGACCCAGGAGTCAAAGGCAGCTCTCCAAGCCTCTCTATGTGGGCTTTAGGAGTCTCCCCACCCCACTCTCCTCACAGGCCCCACTTCGTACCATCCTTTACTGTTTTTGAAATGTGCCCTGGAATTCTGATGGTGCCTCTTTCTTGCCTGGCTAGAAAAGAGAGACAGCTGTGTAGAAACCAGTGTATTCTACAAAGATAACGTTTACATTCATCTTTCCACCCAGAGTTGCCAACTTGAAGAAAATAATTGGTCACATGATGTAGTGCACACACACCATTTGAATGGCAAAGCCCACAACCTTGGGGGAGGGTCCCCAAAGATTTAATTGGGGGGGATGAAGATCCCTTGACCCCTAAGAGTTGGCTCCTATGCTTTCACCCTTTTGGCCTCTGGTCAGGCCCATTGCTGGCATGTGGCCCCCAGAAGGGGATGTGGCCCTCAGGCTGAAAACATTCCCCACCCTTGGTTTAGCATTATGTGTGAACCAGGTCACAGTCCCCAGAGGAGCTTCCTCTCTAAGAAGTGCATTTAAGATTTCAGCCTAAATGAAAATGATGTGCAATGATTCAGTTTGTCCTTAAATTTCTGAGATCACATTCTTTCCTAATTACATGTGCTAAGATAAAAGGATATCTGGATCATAGGCCTGGATTGCATAAGGAAAAATAAGTCAGATTCAGCTCTTTGACCCAGCCAGCAGGGAAAATAAATTGATGTGTCTATCAAGGCTGCTGAAGCTAAGATCTGCTGTTTAATTCATCACGTTTGGGACTCTCCAATATACTTCCTGGATGCCTACAGCCATCTCTAGAATAAGAACCCATATTCTCTAAGGGATCCTTGTTCTCGGTTCATCTTGGCAGGGGAAGCTAATATTGCTGCCACCTTATTTGTGCCCAAGGACATCTTCAGAGGTAAATCAGAAAGCGCCAGGGACAAATAATTGAAAAAGCTGGGAGAAAGTTTGTTCCGCTTTAGCTGCTGTTGTATAACAAAACTCAGTAGAAATGATTTGATCTCAGAAGTAGTGTCAGTTACTCCAGTGGGAAATAATTGAGAGAGTCGCTGGGATGGCTTGGTTGGTAGAACATGAGGCTCTTAATCTCAAGGTCATGAGTTTGAGCCCTGTGTTGCATTGCAGGGGGTTGGACTAGATGCCCCTTGTGGTCCCTTCCAATTCTATGATTCATTCCTTTTGCCTCGGTGGTTTAGTTCATGGTATCCCACATGTCTAATGGGCCTTATAAAGCACTGCTAATAACAAGGCCAGTGGAAGTGATGATATTCCAGCTGAACTATTTAAAATTTTAAAAGATGATGCTGTTAAGGTGCTACACTCAATATGCCAGCAAGTTTGGAAAACTCAGCAGTGGCAAGAGGATTGGAGAAGATCAGTCTACATCCCAATCCCAAAGAAGGGCAGTGCCAAAGAATGCTCCAACTACCGCACAATTGCACTCATTTCACACGCTAGCAAGGTTATGCTCAAAATTCTACAAGGCAGGCTTAAGCAGTATGTGGACCGAAAACTCCCAGAAGTGCAAGCTGGATTTCGAAGGGGCAGAGGAACCAGAGACCAAATAGCAAACATGCGCTGGATTACGGAGAAAGCTAGAGAGTTCCAGAAAAACATCTACTTCTGCTTCATTGACTACACACAAGCATTTGACTGTGTCAACCACAGCAAATTATGGCAAGTTCTTAAAGAAATGGGAGTGCCTGATCACCTCATTTGTCTCCTGAGAAATCTCTATATGGGACAAGAAGGCAGAATTCATCATGCGAAAGGCTGGACTGGATGAATCCCAAGCCAGAATTAAGATTGCCGGAAGAAATATCAACAACCTCAGATATGCTGATGACACAACCTTGATGGCAGAAAGTGAGGAGGAATTAAAGAACCTTTTAATGAGGGTAAAAGATGAGAGTGCAAAACATGGTCTGAAGCTCAACATAAAAAAAAACTAAGATCATGGCCACTGGTCCCATCACCTCCTGGCAAATAGAAGGGGGGAAATGGAGGCAGTGAGAGATTTTACTTTCTTGGGTTCCATGATCACTGCAGATGGTGACAGCAGTCACGAAATTAAAAGATGCCTGCTTGTTGGGAGAAAAGCAATGACAAACCTAGACAGCATCTTAAAAAGCAGAGACATCACTTTGCCGACAAAGGTCCATATAGTTAAAGCTATGGTTTTCCCAGTAGTGATGTATGAAAGTGCAGATTTTTTTTGTCACCCCCCCCCACACACACACACACATTGACGGCTCAGGGTAGGCTTGGGAGTCGTAGGTAGGTGGTGCGCCGAATGTCCCCCCCTCAGCGATGACACCTGGTGCGGTCCACCGCCCACCATCCCTTCCTATGCCTCTGCCTCTGCCTGAGCCCCACGAGACCTCCGGGTATAGGGTGGTATATAAATAACATCATCATCATTGTCACCATCATCATTATCTACTCCTGGGTTGTTACCTCCATGTGGAAGACGTCTGCTCTACATAGTTCATATGCAAGCATTCATGAGAATGTGCAGCATAACATTCCAGCTTTATCCCCAAATTTTCCCTTTGTATACACAAAATATTGGCAACTGGCCAGTTTTGTTTTTGTTTTGTTTTTTTAATTTCTGGTTTCTTGGCAACGCTGCCCTACATTAGCATTTCCCCTTCCAGAAACGAGCAAGGCTTCATGGAACTATATTCATAGTCCATCTCCTGAAGTGAGGTTCCACTCCCCCCCCCATCCTTCACATAATATATACGCACATTGAAAGTCTAAATTGAATTTTAAAAATACTTGTGTGTTATGTTCCGTACTGACATACAGCATGGAGTTTTGTCGCAAATGCTCTGAAAGTGTTAACAGATCTTTTCTTTCTGCCTATAGCCAACATATGAAACAGCTGCCCATGTTAGGCTGAAAATATGTGTACATTTACTTGGCATTAGATCCCATTCAACCCAGTAGGATTTATCTCGGACTACTTTGCAGGTGAATGGGCTGTTAATTTCTCTGTCTTGAGATTACTTACATATAGGCAGCATCAAGCACTATTCCTTCAGTGAATAATTTAAAATAATGGCTGGCAGACGTGAGAGCGATGATCTCTTAAGTCTTCTGTGATATTTTGTCACAGCCTTATTACAAATCTGTGAATGATTATTGCCTTTGTAAAGTCCCAGGTGTTTGTTCAAACAGAGGCATGATTTCTCCCTCCCCCCCCTCTCTCTTATCCTGCAATGAAGAGGGTCTTACAGAACCGGCATAAGAACTGATGAAAGTGAACAGAGTTTATTCTGCTTTGGGGTGAGCAGGCTCTATTTCACTAGAGTTGCAAAGCTCTGACTCAACAGATCTATTCCAGAGCAGCTTCCAGAGTTCAAAAGAGTCAACCAGGTCGCTTGGCTCCTGACACCATAGCACATCTTTTTCCAGCAATATAGTCATCAGTTCTGTTCTCATACACAACACCTAGATTTATTTCTGCATCCTGCCATATTGCTAATGCACCTTTTAAGCTGACATGTCACATGTGTAAAAAAAAAATTTGGAGTGTGCAAATTTTATTTGGAGAAGGGGGAGTTCAGTAAATTATACTGGAGTAAATGAAAGAGAATTGCCCCGAGAATTGCAATCTGACTAAAATGAATTATTCTGATGCAAATTTCTGTGGCCTTGCCGACATCTTTCTCTGGAGATCACTGTGCCTCCTCACCCCCTCACTGGTTTTCTACCATCTTGTGAAGATGTTTTTTTTTTATTTCAATAGGCATTCAGTTGTTGATTGTTTTATTCTCTGGAAGTTTAGTATGTCTGAATATGCCATTCCCGTCTAGTTTTCTTTTAGCTTGGAGTTTTGTTTGTTGGTTATTTTAATCTCTACGCTGTAAGCCACTTTAAGCTTTTTTAAAAAATAGGAAAGGTGTAAATGTTTGTAATTAATAAAATAATATTTATTTCAATGGATCTTATTGGCATCTTAGAAGCTTAGGATCAGTATGTTTTCCCGTGGGAGCTGAATCCTGACCTCTAGGCATTAAAAACCAAAATGCCACCTGATTATCCTTTTTCCAAAAAAAACCCCTGAAATCCCACCCCACATAATTCTCCTATATATACAGTTGCTTGCTCAATATTGCCCCTAAATCAGGAGTTGACTTATTTGTGTGTTTCTGGAGTTGTGAAGTCCTCATTCAGTGATTTTGTGACTTTATCTCCTGAAAACAGTCCCACAAGTCAATTGTGGAACCTGCCATCTGAAGTTGAGAGCTAGTTCTCAAACCTTCTCTTAAAAAAACAGGTTTTTTTTAACTGTGTGAAGAGCATTGCTGGATCAGACCAATAGCCTATCTAGACCAGCATTCTTTTCTTACAGTGGCCAACCATATACCTAAGTCTACTGTCTCTGTCTGAAAGACTTTATTGCCCGTATGCTGAAATAATATTTTTCTAATAGGCAGCAGTTGGGGGTTTGAGGACCTTGAAGACCTGGGGAATCATGCAGAAGGGCAGAAAATTGACAGCGGTGGTTCAGGTGAAGTTGGGAAGAACTTTAGAGGTATAAAAACAACACCCGTTAAATAACTTTTTGTTAGGGTCTACTGAAAAGTCAGAAAGTGGTAAGAAAACTTTTGAATTCCCCAAAACGTCTCTTCATATTAGATGTCCAGGGAACAAAATATTTCCAGCTCTCATTATTATATAGCTTGCTTATTAGCTTATTGTTAATGTGATAGAATAGCAACTTAGAGGCTCAGGGCCTTGATTGAAAGAAAGGAACTTTGTCTTAGCACACAGAATATTCTCAGATACTGCACTTGGGCTGAGCAAGGCCACAGGTCAGCCTGGCAGACATTGGAGTGAATTGCTTCTCAGAGGACTGATAAAATAATTCTCTGGTGTGTAATGCCCAAAAGTATGTTGCAAGAATTTTAATATAATCAATCAGAGTCATTCCTTGAGGACCAGGTGCAATTCTGCTTCTGGGCACACTGCCTGCTCTAAATGAATTGGGATCTTGACCGAAATTAAGTCTCTGAAATGGTGACCCTAGGGATTGGCACATTTGTTTTGCATTAAGCGAACATGGGATGCATACTGTGATGGTGAATAAGGTCACGTCTATGAGGCTACAACTTACTGGCAAATGCTTGAAATATTAACTTTAATACTCTTCCCTGCAATGCAGTTTTTCACTGGCGTTATAAACATGTACATTTTGATAGGAGCAGTGGAGGCAGGAAGCCCAGTGGTAGGTGGAGCCATAGCTAACTAATGCTGGTTTTGTCCCCACCCTCCTCCTTGTTGAATTCTATAAGGGCAACACTCTGACTAAGGAGGAGGACGGTGAAACTGAGAGGCTGTGCTACCCCTTGGACTAATTATAAATAAGACAGCAGGCATGTAGAGTCTGGCTGAGGGCAGACTGAAGTGGACAGGGCAGTGCCCCATTTAGCCTAATGGCTGTTTCAAAGTCTTTGTTAGCTCTTATGGGGTAATGGCTAAGAGACTGAACCAGTGCTATTTTTCTAGAAAAAGAGGTGCCTCCCTTGTTCTCTTATAATGGCAATGGTGCCCACCTGAGAGGCATACCTGCCAAGTTGCTGTCAGAGAAATAAGGGACCGGGCCGGAAATAGCAGACCGGAAGTAGCGCTGCCGCCATTTTGGAACTGGGCGGAGCATGCTCAGAAGTGACTTTTGATGCTGCTTTGCCCAGTTCCAAAATGGCCGCCGCGCCAGAAGTCGCACTGCAGCCATTTTGGAACTGGGCAGAGCAGCATCAAAAGTCGCTTCTGAGCATGCTCCGCCCAGTTCCAAAATGGCCGTCGCGCCAGAATAAACCGGGGGGAAACAAAAAAAATCCATTTTTTCAGCTAGGAACAGCTGGAAAAACAGGGATTTCCCAGGGAAAATGGGAGACTTGGCAGCTATGCTGAGAGGTGCCAGAACTATGTTTTCAAATGGACATACTGTGGAGAAATGCAAACTCAATCAGGAGTAAGCTTTTCTGAATGAGGCCAGTTTCTCAAGAATCACTTTTCAGCTGCAAAAAGAAAACAAACAAAAAAAGCCATAGATCTAGACTCTGCGTGCAGTACATAAGGGGAGATGCTACTCAATCTCCATTGATTCAAAATGGCACACAAATTTTGACATATCTGCCCATCCCCACCTCAGGAACCCTCATGCTGAGTTTGGCAACGATATCTGGAGAAGTGGCTGAAATTATGTCAAAACTGCACCAAAGTGATACTTTGATCTTGATTCACAATGGCACCTGGTGTCCAAATGGCAACAAAGCCTTCTTCTCTACCTCAGGAACCCTTATGCCAAGTTTGGTGGTGATATCATGAGACACAGCCATACCTAGGCCAAAATACGAGTAAAGTCACACCAAAGTGATGTTTAGGGCCACCATCTTGATTTAAAATGGCTGGCATCCAGACACTGAAAATATCACCACCCCCACCTCAGGAATCCCCATGCCATGTTTGGTGACAAGTATCTCAAGAGGCAGTTGAACCTACAGAGAACAAGCGGACAAACCACTTTCCAGAATACATTGTAAATGAAATTGAAAATAGGTACTCATACCTGTTGCAACAGGATTCATTATAATAACCACACAGTACTTCTTAATGAGATACATGGATATGGCATTACCTTATTACATTTAATGCTCTAGTCTAGCTAAAAGGTTTGGTAATGAAGCTGTTTGCTTCCAAATTATGTCCATATCTGTATCTAGCTTTGCCTCTCAGGAGAGAAAAATGCTGCAGAGGACTCAGCTGTACACCTCTTCAGCACTCATGCTCCTCAGTGCCTTATCAGGAAGCACAGAGTAAAAAAAGAAAACCTCTAAGAGGCTTAGAAGTGCTATTGGTGTCCAGGGAAACATTTAGGAAAGGGAAGGGGGAGAAATAACAAAAGGTATTTCTAGGAAGAAATTAGAGCAACACAGGTCCTTCTGGCTCAGGCTGAAGCTGTACACAATTTGCAGACACAATGGTGCTCTTGGCCAATCAGCCTGAAAATGGGAACAGTCCAGATTCATGCCATGTTGACCTGTAAATGACGGCAGGTTCTTACAGAATGAGATGCTAAAAGAGTTATGTATACACACCCTTGTTTAAAGGATGCATTCACCCATATGTGTCCATTCCTTGATGACTGCAGCCATCATAGATAAGGAACCATGGATGAAGCTTTCAGCAGGCCCAGCTTTTTCAATAAATAAGTTCACAGATTCAGTGCCATTAGGGCAGCGTTTCTCAACTGCTGTTCCGCGGCACACTAGTGTGCCGCGAGACGCTGGCTGGTGTGCCGCGACGTGCGGCGACGAGAAGGGCGATTTGCATTGTCACATGCCTGGCGGCCGCCAATGAGCTTCACTGACCCGCTGGAAAGGAAGGCAGCCGGGTCACGACGTGGGGCGAGCGCAGCTCTCAACAGCCGCCACCACGGCCTCAGACGTGAGAGGCGGCCGGCGGGTGCTGCTGCTGCTGTTTGTCTCGCTCTCACTGCTCTTGCTGGCGGCGCCCGGGGCTTGATCGGCACGAGGCCGTGGGCCGACAAGCAGAACAGCCTCCGGAGGGCAGCCAGCAGCGTCTACGAGGGAGTGAGCGGCCTCTTCGGCGAGGAGCACGTGCTGGCAGAGAAATCAGCGGCTTGTGAAGCCTTATTACAGGAGATTGCAACCAACACAGCAATTGGCAAGTGTTTCTTACAGTCATAATTCACTGAGATTTAGGACTTACCCCAGAAACTAAACTGGGCTCTCTCTCTCTCTCTCTCTCTCTCTCTCTCTCTCTCTCTATATATATATATATATATAGTCAATATAGGCACAGAGTTAATTTTTTTAACTTTTTTAATGGTGGTGTGCCTCGTGATTTTTTTCATGGAACAAGTGTGCCTTGGCCCAAAAATGGTTGAGAAACACTGCATTAGGGTTGCCATATTTCAAAAAGTGAATATCTGGACACAAAAGTCATTGAGGTTTTGTAGGCAAAGTTGTTGAGCTTTAAAATCACATAATAATAATAATAATAATAATAATAATAATAATAATAATAATAATAATAATAATAAAGTTTTTGGGCTATCTATAAGGGAAATCGCTCAAAACGACCCTGCCAACATGGGTTTGCATACATCTGGTATTTCCCGGACATTTTTGCGATTTTTGCCCGGAAGCTGCTTCCAACTGCAGTGTTCCGGCTATGTCCAGGAAATTCCAGATGTACGACAAGCCTAAGTGCTGTGTCATCAAACCACTTGTAAATCTACCCCAAGATCTGGTGTGTTATTTGGGTCAACTCAAATCTACACTTGTACAACACTTTTTTTTGCTAATCTATGAGTTGTGGCTTAGTTCACAAAGCTGTTTGAGATCTAGTTGATGAAGCTGCCTTCTCCGGAGTCAGGCCTTTGGTTGATTTAAGCCAGTATTGTGCACTTGGCCTGGCTACAGCTATCCAAGCTCTCAAGCAGTGATCTTTTCCATCCCTATTACCAGTTGCCACTAGACACTTTCACTGTTTCGAGGCACCTAGACTTTGCCTCCACAGTCGGAGGCTGCATGCTTCTGAATACCAGCGCTGGAGAATTCAAGAGGGGAGATGCTCTTCTCCTGGGCTTCTGGTTGGCCACTATGAGAACAGGATGTTCTTCTGCAAAAGCTCAAAGCTACTTGAAGGCCTTTGGTTTACCAAAGTGAAGCCATGACTGAAGGAACAGTAGGGTCTGTGGCCCAGAAATTGATGGTCCTAAAACTTGCGTTATATACCAGTCAAGGGTTTGTTGGTTTCAGACAGTGGAAGAACACACAAGCCTTCTCAGGAACAAAATATATGTGGGACCGAAATAACTAATCTCAGCCTTGGCTTCCATCTCGTTTCTGTGTTGTCCAGGTCCCAAAGGCTTGGATCGCACAACAATGCTGTTTTAAAGAACATATACTTTTTATTCCTGAGTATAAGACTACTTTTTAACCCAGTAAAATCTTCTCAAAAGTCGGGGGTCGTCTTATACGCCGGGTCGTATTTCTTATACGGCGAGTATATCCCAAACTCTATATTTTAACTGGAAAAGTTGGGGGTCGTCTTATACGCCCAGTCGTCTTTTACGCCGGAATATATGGTAAATATTCCACCATAATTGTATTAAAATTCCATTTAACAGATTCTAAAATCCTCAATCCCGTACAAGCTTAACCACCAGCCACTTTTGGGGAAGAGATTTCTTTAGGATCCAGCAAGCACCATGAAGTTTCACCAGCTGTGCAAACAGATCTTGCTGCCTCAGTTCTTTCATATCAGAAAGCTTTTGAGTATGTAGCTTTCTTTCGGCTCTTTGTTGGATTTTGATGGCTTTCTTCTACTTTTATCTGCAATATGCATCTATGGAAATGCAAGGCCCAGATAACCCCCAGGAAGTTCTATTTCTGACTACTAGGGATGGACGAGTCTCTCCATTTTGGTTTTATTTTGTTTTCTCATTTTTCCACTTTTAAGTTTAGTTCTCCACATGTCTGTATCTGTTTGAGATTTATTCTTTAAGTCCTACTGAAAATTCATCAGCATTTTAGTGCGGATTTCTCCTAATCTGCACATTTTGGTATGTAATTTTACTTAATAGATATCTTTTTTTTTTGCCAGCAGTATCCCTTAATATATGCATTTTTGTACTAATTACTTGGTTGGAGAACTGCACCATAAAATTTAGAGGAGTGTGAATTTTTAAGCATAGCTCTGTTTTAGTTCATTTATTGTGTCAGGAAGTGTGAAATAAACAGATGTGCATTAAAATGTGAGCTGAATTTCTCCTCCCTCCCTAGTGATTGCTTGCAAATATTATTTTGAGTCTTTGCCCTTACTCCGATTTGAAAACTAAAGTGGGCAGATCCAGAATTTCCATGATGTAATGGAGGCAATTGTAATTGTGGTTCTAATTACAATTTATTTGCTTTTTAAATTACTGTCTGGCTGGTTTAGCTATGAACATGATTTCTCTTGAGTATACTTCCGGTGGGTTTCCCCCTCCCTCCTTTTTTAATATAGGGGGGGGGAATGCAACTTATTCATCAAGGCAGAAATTGCTTTTTCTTATTATTTAAAATGTATTCACTCCTGTCAAAATGAACTTGTTGACGTGCACCATGTTTTCTTTTTGAATTTGACTTCCGTCTTCCCTGCAGTTGGGACTCTAGGCTGAGTTGGTTTACAGAGCATGTTTCATTAAGCCCTCGTTTCAAGGAGATTAACGAGCCACATGCAGCTCTGAACAGGGCAGCTAATTATTGGCAATGTAGTTTCACAGCAGCGTGGAAGGCCCAACTCCCAGCTGGCTCTAACTGAGGCTGTGGCAAAGCCCTGGTGGAAACTGCCTTGCCTGCTCCTGCAAGACTTCCCATTTTGCTAGTTCAGAAGAAGACTCTGGATAAAAATAGTCACATACGAGTTATTGAACTGCAGTGGTTAACAAGGGTGGTATTGTGAGAGCAGAAAAAGAAGAAAGCGATGAAGTGCCAGGAAGCTCAAAAGATTTTTTTAAAACCCTGGAAGGGAAATGTTGAATGATGAGCCAGAAAATTCCCTTCACAGAGAGAAATGCCAAACATAATAGGGAGGCATTTGCTTCGTAGTTTTGAATGGCAGCTTATGCTGTACACCTCACGTTATTCTACGCTCCTCCAATGCTCTTCTCTTGTACAAAATAAGTTGTACTTTTCTGTGCAATGGGTATCATGCTCTAACACCTCTCCAGCAAAGCAAAACCCACTTTGTTCATGTTTCAAACTCTACGATCAAGTGCCAAAAAAAAAAAGCCATGAGCAGTCAAGCGAAAGAATGAGAAAAATAGTTGCTCCCGAAAAAAATATTGCTGCTTTTGCTCATTTTTATGTGCTTTCCCCTTTGTGCATTGTGCCTGTAGCACAATAGTTTCTCAGCTGGGAGGGGGCACAAGCTGATGGTGGGTAGGGCAATACATGGAGCATTGATCTTTGTACAGTAAGTTACAGTCCGTCCACCCGAAAGCCACCCATCTCTTTCCATCCAGACAAGCAAACAGCATTATTGATGCTCCAGAACAGCATTATTGTTGTCCAGAACACATTCCAGCCAGGCAAAAGAACTGAGGAGGGTGTGGACAAGGGCCGTTGAGGGGCATGGCCTAGGGAGGGGTGTGGCCTGTGGAGACTCCCAAGGACCAGGTCAGAGAAGGGGGGTGCACTTGGTCCCTGGGCCTGAGCTTCCCCACCATTGCTATAGCATGTGTTGCCTCATCATACTGTCAGGGACTGAGCAGAGCAGCAATGGTGGAGACCGCCTCCCCATCCTGACCCTTCCAGTGAAGAGGAAGACAGTATAGATTTACCACAGGGGTTTGAGAGAGATAGCCGCTCAGAGGCAGATGAGGAGGAAAGCTTGGAAATCATGGGACAGCCAGAACACCATGTTGCTCACACAGTGTCATTAGAAAGCATTCCAGACCCTCCGTCTCCCAGAACCCGGCGAGCCTTAAAAGTAGGAGAGCAAAGTGCTCAAAGACACCTGTAGAAGTGACTATGAGGAAGTGGGAGAGACGGTGGGGGTGGAGATTCACTGGGGACAATGCCATTATCCAAGAGGCTGGGTTCTATAGCCTCCCTCTGTGAAGATTGAAATAAAAAAGGACGGTAAGAAACTTTTCCTTGTCTTTATACTTTCCCGGGCAATCAGCCAGGAGCCGCCGACAGCATCCGGACACATACCATCCAACATTCTTCAGCTGAAAATGTCCCTATTTTCATCTGAGGAATGTTGAAAGGTGTGCATCTGTGTATAATTCTGTGTTCCGTCTCAGTTGGTGCTCCACTTGGTTTTAAGCAGAGAGAAGAACAGATCTCTTTAGGAATGTGATGGTTCCTTCATAGCAAACATTGCCATACAAAGGAGGAAATGAAAATTGGTTTCTATGTGCACCTATAAAACTGCATTGTGTACAGCGGTGCCAATGTGAATAAAATATTGGGAGAGCCCAGGTAAGCCCCTCCCCACATAACTGATTAATTCCTGATTAATTAACTTAATTCAATTAATTCCTTACGTGACATGGCACATGCACACCATTTCAATGACACTGCCCATCAACTCGGGGGGACCGGGGACCTTGGAAAGCACCACATTGGGGACCCAAGGACTAGATGGGTGATGTTGGGTCATGTTGGGCTGCTGGAAAATGAAGTGCTACATGCAGCCTCTCCACAACTTCCATCCCCTTTCCCACAATTCTTCTGGACCCCTCTGGTATTCTTCCCTGTGACAGAAGAGGATGAGGCAGCTGGAGGTTTGCCTTCCAGACTCCCTCCAAAACTCCTTAACAGTGTTGGAGCGTGTCTTCGTGGTGCCCAGGGAGGGTTGGAAGGGTGCCACGAGGAGGACACAACAAACAAGGCAGGCACACACCCTTCAAAGGATAAATAGCTGGTGTGCTGTCAGCAGAGTTAGGCCTCTGGAAGGTTGCATGCTGGGCCCTTGGGAAAGCATTCCTACCCTGTCTCTACTTTTAACTTAAGGAGTAATAGCAATGCAGTTCACACTGCGAGGAAAAGGGAGATGTGGGAATATGATTGAAGCTGTTTGCCTTCTCTTCTCATCCAAAGTTGTCCTTCCTCAGGTGCAACCATAGAATTCTTTGTGAACTAGAAAACCTGAAATAGTTACCAGCGGAGAAGGCAGTTGATTCTGAGGAAGGTTGTGACATTTTAGGTGTGAGGGAGCTACACAATACTTATTCAGCTTTCATGATAGCAATATGTTTGTTGTGTTAATTCCTCTCAAAGCGAACTCTTTTGGGGATTCATTTGAAGGATTAACAGAAATATCGGTGGCTTTAGAACAAGACTTGCAATATATACCAGAAGACCTTTAATTTTTCACTTTGTCAGATGAAGCGACCCAAACTACAGCACAGCTGTTTTTCTATTTCGGTCTCCAGGTCTGTTATCAGCAAGCTACTTATTTCTGCAGGGTTCCTATTGACCCAAGATATCAATGGCAGAGTAAATAGTTTGCTGAGTGCAGCCTGAAGCAGGAGAGTCATCTTGACCCCCTGTGCCTTTACAAGCTACCTGGCAAGCAGAAAATTTGCAAGTGAAGCTTGCCTTGTTAAAGGGAAGCGATAGGACAAGAATCCAGAGTTTTGTGTTGCCTTGTTAATAGCATTGGAGGCCTGCTGATATTCTTGGACATCTTCTTGTGCCTATGTCACCCCTGATTTATTTCTGGGTGCTTCTTCCTTCCCCCACCTGCAAAAGAAGACACAAATTTGCACATGGCCATGAATGTAAATTGTATGTAAATTTTCTGTCTTCTTTTGTGAGTAGGGGCCCCAATCCACAGACAGTATATCCAGCCCCCCAAAAGTGTTGTCATCTCTGGGTTGGCCAGTGATCTGACTTGGTATAAAGCAACTTCCCATGATTATGACTCATCAGAAGCATTTTCTGTGCAATAGGTAATGTTAAATAAATTAACACTGATTTTAAATGTCCTGTCTACACCAGAGTTGAATTAAAGATAAAAGTGACAGAGTCATGAGATCAGTGAATGCGAATTTGTGGAGAATTTTGAATAGGCTTTGTAATTACATGCTTCGTGCAAGTGCCAGAGTCTTTATCCAATATTGAAGGCTTCACCTGAGAAACACAAGTGGAAATGTGAGAATATAAAATTTAGCTGCATTACAGAAAGTTGGTTTCTTAGAACAATTCTTTAGATCTTATCCAGTGAATTGGAGAACCATGACTATAGCTGCCCTCTGGTGGAGGAAAATGTAACCATGCTGGGGTTTTGAAATCCGTTTATTGGAGGCTCATTGAGCACTTTCTGGAGCAAGAAGCACAAGTTATGTCTCATAGCGCTAACATTTGCCATGGCTCAGTGGCATGTGGCTGCCAGGAAGCCCAAGGGGAAACTTATCTTTGCACACTTTCAGGCACCCGAAAGAAGCACTAGTCATCTGTCTCAGCCGTAAATACAATCATTTTTAGGTTTGCCGTGCATCCGGGGAAACCCGGGCCAACTTGCCCATCCGGGTTTCATGAAGAAGACCAAAGGTAGAATACCACCACAGTACACAGAGTTTCTCCTCGGTTTCTGGAACATTGTTTGTCTTCACGACACTGAGAAGCCAGACCACAGCTCAAGCTGAAAGATTGTGAGCTCAACACCCTGAGTGACTATTTGCACGAAACAATTTGCCTTTTAAAACAATTTCTTCTTGACTGGGAGCTGTGAATTAAGTCTTTACTCTAATGCACTATATAATGAACTGCATTCGAAATATGTTTATTTTTAGCAAATAAATGCTAATGTAAGCTTGCTGTTTTAAAAATAGAAGGCAGTGCTGGTCGAGGAGCAAAATCACGAAGATCTTTTCATTGCTAATAATTAAGAGGTGAGGCAGAGATTCTGCCCTTCCTAACATCTCCTGACACTTCCTCCCCCTCCCTGTTCTCCTCCTTTCCACCCAAATTAACAAAAATAACAAGTCTTTAACTTGAAGATAATTTTTTTTAAAGTGACATCAGCTTATGTCGGTGAAATAGAAACAGTTTTACACAGCCAAAGAAATAGAAGAGGTCATATTTGTTGTGTTGTGTCCTGTTCCTTTCCCAAGTATAAATTAATTCCATGGGATGATGATGCCTGGCATTTCTGTAGTGCTATCCAGAGTTCAATGTGATGCACAAGATAATCTCCATAACCCTTGCCCAAAATGTTTGTAGGATTGGCATTTCAAATTACAGTTCAAGGGGAGAGGCCAAATAATGATGGATTGGCTAAAGGAGAAGTAGCACACACCCAGTTGTGGTGAAATAAAGAAAAGCTTGGTGGGAAACTAAGAATTGATTTTTTGTGTATAAGGGTTGTGAGCTTAATTCTGGGGATGTAAACAAATCCTTGGGGTGATCATATATCTGCTCAGAGGTTCCCTGTGCCCCATAGCCACCATTTTGCACCTAGTTCTGGTGGCAGACCTTGAAGAAGTTCTACTAAAACAAATCCTGCAGGTCTGAAGTCTGCCCACCTCTGGTCTAAAGCACACCTGAAGAAGCATCTCCACCCCCATCATTCAGCCAGGACACTGAAGTCCATCTCCAAGGGCAGTTCCCTCACTGCAAGAAGTGAAGTTACAGGGAACCAGGCAGAAGGCCTTCTCGGCAGTGGCACCTTCCCTTGGAATGCCAAGGAGATAAAGACCCACACAACTTTTAGAAGACACCTGAAGGCAGCCCTGTATTGGGAAGTTTTTAATGTTTGGCGTTTGATTATGCTTTTATATGTGTTGGAAAAGCGCCCAGAGTGGCTCGGGAACTATCCTAAAGTCAAGAACTATCCCAAAGTTGTTAGCAATGGCACAGACTCCTTTTTTAAAAGAAGCAAAGGGCTTTGTGCATTCAGCATGCATAAAACAATGTCGCTCCCTGTGTAGAACCCATGAGTTGGCTGGAAGAATAATCTGATGAGGTCTGAAATGCAGAGGATATGTTTGTTTCATTTATTGCTTATATCCCACTTTTCCTTCCTGGGGGAAGCCCAAAGCTAAAAACAGAAAACAGCATAACCCAAAATACCAGAATAATAAATATAACATAGCATATATCAAAATTTAGAACAAGTCAACACCACATCCTGTTAAAATACTGGTGTAACAAGCCTATCCAATCCTTAAAATGTTATTAAATAACAAGAATCCTACCTCTGGACTTGAGGTCCTCATATCATAATGCTCTTCCTCCATTCTCCCTGTATTCTCCCCTGGCAAGAAGGTGTATAGTAGTTTTTCATAGCTTGTCTCCTGATACTGATGTTTTTTTTAATCTCAAAGCATTAATAGAATTGCACATTCTGACACTCCTTGTATAGGGTGGTTATACTGTTTCTACTACTCTCCGAAGCTGGCAGAAATGTATGAATTTCTGCTTTTTTAAACACTTAAAACACACACGAAAAGACCTTTAAACCAAGTTCCCAACAGGCTACAAACCAATAGTTTATGTTCTTTCTGTATCTCAGTTAAACCTTCTAGATATCTTCTAGATTTCAGCTCAGATAGAATGCTCATCATAACACTGAGTGGAAAGTGAGGGAGCAGTCTTGGCACAAGGAAAAAGGAATACGAACCACATTAATGCAAATAGTTTTCGGTGCGTAGCAGCTGATTAATACTGCGAGCCCCATGGGTAGCACTAGGGAGTATCTGATTAAGATCTCCGTAGTGCAGGCATTCCCAGTGGGGCTCCCCGAGTCAACGCGGATCAGCACTAAGAGACAGTCTCTCTTCGCAAGGAGCAATGTGGAGCACACCTCAAGCTCTCATTTTTTCCTCCACATCCTCATCTTTACCAGCCTACAGTTGTGGGGCAGGCAGATGTGGTTTGGAGAAAATGGCCCCATGGGCCAAATTAGGACCTCTGGGTTCTCCACTGCTATTTTAAAATTTGGCAATTTCTAGGATTGCAACAATACAGGCAATTCTCAACTTACTCAGGGGTTCATAGAATTGTAGAGTTGGAAGGTGCCCCAAGAGTCATCTAGTCCAACCCCCTGCAATGCAGGAATCCTTTGCCCAACGAGGGGCTCAAACCCACGACCCTGAGATTAAGAGACTCATGATCTATCAGGTTATGTTCCGGGGATCTCGTGTAAAGCCAAAATCGTGTATAGTCAAAACGGGTTCAATAGTGGGTAGGACTGCCAAAGACTTTTTTCCCAGATGCCCACCTCTTTTTAATTTAGTTTAATTTTTCATTGCCAAGCTCATAAAGCTGAATGTGCACAAGTTAAATGTGCATAAGTTGCAAGTTCCCTGTACACAGTCACTACCATTCAAAAATGTGGGCATCTTCAGGGTAATGGCTTGCATTACAATGTCCGTGAAGGTTGCAATAAATACTGCTGGTGTGAATCATTTTTCCCCATTGCTCCATTAAGTAAGTTACATTTTTTTTATAAGAAGAACAGCATGGATTATCTTTGCAGATTGTTAGGAGCTTAACATTTATTAATACTAAATCCTGCAGAATACTTTGGTTACCAAACATTTCAGGATTTATGTATCTCAACCCAGATGAAATATTTGGTTATCTCCTGCTCACTTTACAATTTTAAAATGTGTCTGAGGCTATTGCATGTTTCCTTTGTCTCTCAGGTTGCTTATCATCACACGCTTGCATTCCATTCAGTGTTCAGGAACTAAAGGACCTTGTTTCCCCAAAAGATGGTAAACCTGAGTCCTGGTTGTACCACTTCTGACTGCGGGTGGGAGCTCACATGACCGAATACTTCAGCATACAAAAGTAATCCCGCTACATACAAAAGAGATGTTGGGAGGGAATGGTTCTAGCCAAACACTCTGCCTTATATGCTAGGGTGGTTGTTGTTTTTATGTACTAGGGGCTCTGCCCCTGTTCCTAAAACTATCCACCTCTCACCAGCTTTCATCAGCTCTCTTTGGAAACACCTGCTCCAACTGGCTGTTTTGACTTTGGGAAACAAGTCTCATGTAGGGATGTGCATTTGGTTTTAATTAATAAAGTGACAACGTCCAAATTAGTTGATTTCCTTTCAGTTGGTTAAAAGTAAAAAGAAAGAAAACAACATGCAGTGCTATTATTTTCTCATAATGTCCTCTCTATGAGGTTGGAATGAAAAACCATCTAGCAAGTTAAGCCAAAGGCCAACTAGCATTGTAAATGCATCACTGTGACCCTCGTGTTGGTGTCACAATTTGGCAGTCGGGCACTGTGGAGAGAGGGCACTGCGAAAACTATTGCGATATGGGAAAGCAATCCTGGGATCTCGTGAGAGGAAGGCGGTAGAATAAATAATAATAGCTGCTTTGAGTTTCTTGCTGCTAATTCTGTCTGCAGAGTAGTTGTTGCTGGCATCCGTCTGTCTCGAGAGACAATGGAGTGCACCTCTGGGGGTGAAGTCAAACCACAGCATTAGTGGCACCCCAGTGACCTCCCTGGGGTACAAGCCTGGGCAGTATTTATAGAGATCCTGGGCTGTCCAGACAATAAGACACACACACACTGTCCTCGTGGATGTGGTCCAAAGGAAATCTGAGCAATACTTAGGCACCAGCTTGGCTGCAGGAGTTGCCAGAAGGAGGCGTACAAGGGTGCCATCCAACCGTCTTAGGGACTCCACTCCAGATTTGTGTTGGGTTTATGCCTTAGCCATTTCTTCTACTGAAGATATCCCACAATGCAGCAGAGGTTTAGGACCAGAGTTTTTCTTCTCCCAGTTGGGCTAACTTCCCAGGTTGGCAAGCCCCGTCTGCCCCACACTTCCCTCTACAGCACACGCAGAAACCACCTTCTTGACCGTTGGACCCACTATTGGTCTTCTCCGCTCAATCCACCAGAGCCTGTCTTTGCATGCAGAGGGAATCCCGAACTCACCAAGGGTTTGAGACTTGGTTTTGCTCTCCCATCGAAACCATTCCTGGGGTGTGGCCGCTGTCACATTCTGACAGCTTCTAGGAGCCACAGGTGAGAGCTGAGTGCAGGGGGGGGCGGAACCAAAGGTGGATGAACTACTCCAGAAGGAGCACGAGGTGCACCTGAGGTACTACTCCTCCCCTAACCCTCCATACAATTACTCCCAGTTCTAACCCTGGGATAGTTGGTCCACCTTTGGTCCCCACCCTGCACTCATTTTTGTAGTCTCGCCCCTCTGTTTCATTTCTTTCTCTTTAGATTTGCCCAAGTGTTTTGCTGCTTTTATTGCGAATTCTTATCTTGATTTGCACATTCTCCATCTCATCATCCCACCCCATCTCCCGTGGATATTATTACCCTGTTCGCTGCCCTTCACAACGCTTTCCGTTCCTTAGCATCTGGTGTTGGTGAAGGCTGACCTTCCATAGATGGTGGGCTTCCCTGTGACTTGAGGTGACCATCAAACAGCCACGTCCAAGACGCTGTCCCTGCCCATGCAACCAATCTCTGGGCTGCCACTTTTCCTGCCCAAATGCAATCTTCCTCCTGTATTTACCTCGCACACATTTTGCTGCCCATCTGCCACCATCTGTTCTGTCTCTCTACTATTCAGCATCCCCTGCCTGCCGTAGGGTGCCAGACAAGGCCTGCCTCTGCCCACTGCTTTTTGGTCCACCCACTGCCTGCTGACGGCTTGTCTCTCTCCCTCCCTCTCCTGATCTTTCTCTCTGGCAGATGCTTTATCAAAGGTGTCGTGCCCGTTCCTGCTCCTCTTCTGCCCGTCTGCAGCTTGCCAATTTGGGGCTGCATGCACAATATACACTGAAAGCACAAGACTCCCTCTGCAAAGAACCCTGGGAGCTGAAGTGTGTTAAGGATGTGGGAAAACTGTAGCTCTGTAGGGTAAACAGACCCTGGTTTCTCTTTAAGGTTTCCAGACTCACAGGAGAGCAGGGCAATTAAAGGCACAGAAGTCCTGTCCGCTATTGAGTCTGGCAGCCCTATGTGTGTGGAGAGGTAGTTCAATGCTTTCCACTTTCATAGTCCTGAAGCAAATCCCTCACCCTCCACAATATTGCTGTAGCCCAAGGTTTTGCATCAATTTCTGAGCTGAATGTGTCTCCATTTTGATGGAACAGGTCATATTTTCTTCTTTCTTCATTAAAGCATTTAGTTGCTTACTCAATTTATTGCACACAGTTTAGGAATTAATCCCTTAAATCAGGTGCAGGTAACCTTTGGCTGCCCAGCTGTTGCTGTGCTACAACTTCCATCAGCCCCTGCAAGAATGGCCCATTGGTTCCCCACAATTCCTTTAAGTAATCAACCTGTGAAGCATTGTGGTTAGAATGTTGGGCTAGGGCTGGAGAGGTTTGGGTTCAAATCTCACGTAGCCATGAAAGGTCACAGGGTGACCTTGGACCAGTCACTTGATCCATAGCAGAACACGGGATTTTGCAAGAATATCACTGAAATCTCTGCAAATATTCAAGCCACCTAATAGACTTCTGCCTCCCCAAATATTTGGTGTCTTGGGCCTGTATGTATCTTGGAGAATCTAATTGCCTGTCTTCCTTTTTCAATTTTTGTGCCCTGAGTGCATCTCCATAATTTAGCAAATAATCTCTATTTTTGCTCCATGTATCATTGGAATGCTTTTATGTGCTGTAGTGAGGTGAGGAGGAAATTTGCCATTGGATCATTATTAAAGGGCCTCTTGACAGATAATTGGATGCTGGAATGGCACTGGGCTTGACCTCATCAAGAAAACCATTTGCTCTCCATCAGCATCTTGGCGAACCTTTATAATAATCACAGCAGGCTGGAAAGAGAGAGAAGCAAAGAATTAACCCCTTGAAAGTTGGCCTTAGCAAAAAAAGTCAATCAATTGAACAGTTAAGAGTCTGTATCTACAAAGAATGAATGGACACCAATTCGCTGCAAAGACTACATGTTCCTTTCCAGAAAGCTTAAGGCCTGTTTTCTTGTGTGTAATAGCCTTCCTCCTCTGCACACCCATTTTTATCTCACTTATGTACTCAGTAGGTCACTGCATTTTGCAGCAAGCTGTTTCCTTGTTGTCTCTAAAATATCAGAAGCCTGCTCCACATCACCTCCAAGAAGGAGTTTCAAGGGTGGCTACCACTGTTTGGAACAGCATCCCTGTTGAGACATGACAGGTGCCTATGATTTGTAATTTCAGGAAACAATTGAAGACATTTTTATTTCATCCAAACCTTTTCAGCTGGAGTGGGGAGGGATTAGGTCTCTGCCTTGGGTGTTTATTTGTATTGTTCTTAACTTATATTCATTTGTTTTGTTTGTTTTTTGGATTGTTCTTAAACCTGTGTTCATTCTCCTTTTTTTGTATGATTGTAATCTCCTTTTAAATTGTATGAAAGGTGAGTCAAAAATGAATAAAATAATAATGTCATCATATACGTTTATTGTGAGGACCATGCCTTTACACAAATATATATATGACAATAATTTAAAAATATTAAAATTCATTACATACTATCCCAACAAAACCTTCATGCCACAAAACAGGAATAAAAAAAAAACCAGCAACGAGTCTTTACTTTGTCATCCAGAAATCTTTCCCTGGCTTTCATGGCCTTCGTCAGAAAGACTGCTACCATGTGGATAATCCATGGGTTAGAAAATAATAATGTGTACAACTTTAGAAGACACAGTACGGTTGCAGCTTAACACGCATGTACCGTAATTTACACGTTTTCAACCATACGCAGTTGAAGGCAGGCTGGTTGAAATTGCGCAAGTTAAATCCAAGCAGGACGGAGAGTTTCCAAGCTCTTTATGCACCAAGTCCAATTGGGTTATGCAGCAAATAAAGAGATTTTTATCTCTCTGCCTTGCTTGGGGAGCAAGGCCTGCTCAGTGTGCTTGCTCTGGGAAGCTCATGTGAAATCTCTCAGGGCTCTGGGGAAAGTGAGCCCATCAAAATATCACATAGCCAAGTGTGTACGAATACTCTGTGTTTATTTGTGTGCCTGTTTGTATATTAAGAAACTGGCAGGACACCCTTCTGAAGCCTGTCTGTCTCAGACGCAACAATTGTCAGAGCATTTGTGCAGGAATGGAATTCTAAAGACCCATAAACGGTTTTGGTCAGTCCCTTAAGGCAATACCTTCCCACCAGCAGCAGGCAAGGCTTCAGATTGAATAGGTCAGCCACACAGATTGGAGATCTCACAAGGACATGAGGATGACAGGAAGTCCTTCAGAACCCCTGAAACAGAACAGAACACGTGGCTAATTTGGACAATGCAGACTCCTTAAATACTGCATTCATTAACTGTGAGATGCGTGTGACAGCTTTAAAAAAGAAAAGAAAAATGGTTTGCAGGTAGCCTGCATGAATAGAAAGAAGCCTTCAAGGATTCCAGAGCACATGACAAGTTACAGGGCCAGAGGAGTGTGTGCAACATTGATTGAGGGAAATTGGCGTGATTATGCAGCAGCTGCTATTATACAGCATTAACTAGTAGCCTGTGACATTTATTAAATTCCCTCTTTCATCTACATAACCCCCATTATGTAAGAACTTTGCAGGAGAACTAAAAAGGCTTTCAGTGTGTTGTGGCCCTGGAATGGAATATCAAAGGTTTCTGCGCTTAATAAAACACGGTGAAGACTTTGAAAATTGGCAATAAAATGTGGGTTTTCCTTTTTTAAAAAACAAAAACATCATCAATGTTGGATTTGATCTGGTTAGATATAAGCTTAGATCAAATTATGAGAAGACTGGGGATATAAAGCAGCTGGACTTATAAAAGCACTAACAATGGCTTGGTCTCCTTATCAGTGATGTAGGGGAGAGGGACCATTGAAACACAACTAGTCCTGCGAAAGGCGGGTGGGGGAGAGAGAGATTTGGTGCCACACAAGGAAATACCTTTTTGTTCCTGAGCCTCTGAGGAAGCACTTCCAGTCACTGTAGATAGGGGTGGCTGCAGTCCTTTCTAGGCAACACTCCACATGCCAGTGGTGGGATCATGGGACCAGAGTCAAATGTGGGTGGAACCACGAATGTTAATTTACTCACACACTCTTCTCTATCCTCTATCCAGGCAAGCAGGAACCATAGTCAGAGTCCATGGCACGTTCCAGCCAGGCAAAAACCCTCAAGGAAGATGCAAAGACGGGACAGCGAGGGGTGTGGCCTGGGAAGAGCCAGTGTGGCCTGTGAAGAGTCCTAAAGCCCAGATAGAGAGGCTTGGAGGCCCACCTTCAGAGCCTGAGATTTTCCACCCCTGTGTCAGGGAGCCGACAGGGAGAACAGGGCGTACACAGATCAGAGAAAGACAGTGACATGCTGGCTAACTTACAGGGCCATCTTACCCATTAGGTTTAGTGACGCCCTGCACCAGGGCGCCCGCCCAGCAGGGACGCCCAGCAGCAGGAGTCCGGGACTGACCGAGAACAAATGTGAGGGTGTGCTGGGTGGTGGCAGTGGCTCATCCTACGGCCAGCCACCTGAGCTGGTTTGTGACCGTAAATAAAATTGAATTGAATTGGCCATCTGCGCTCTCTCGCTTCCTGCCTGGGAGAGGAGGCAGCGGTGTGCAAAGCTACATGGCTCCCTTCTCCCTCCTCCCTGCCCTGCGGCAGTAGCAGGACTGCTGAGAAAGCCTGCGTGGCAAGCGAGCCTCGAGCGGCCCAGCACAGGGGGCAGGGAGGACGGGGAGGGGGGCGCCAAGAACGTTGCCCCCCCTGCCCCTTCCGTCGAGGAAAATGGTGGAGCAGGGATTCATTCAGATTTGGGGCGGTGGGAGGGGAAAGCTGTGGGGGCTCACACTACCATTAGGACTCAGTTCGACGGGAAGGATGGACTCAAGAGCATGCTCTCCATGTAGTTAGTGGTTAAAAACAAACAAACACCAACAAAAAGTCCTTTAAAGACAGGAGCGGGTTTTAAGGTCCTAGAAGATTCAGCAGGGCTTACTCTCAGGTAAGTACAGTTAGGGCTGCAGCCTTTGTGACCCACGTTTTGGGTCCTTTTTAGGTTCAGGATGTCACTGCTGTACCTCCCCACCCCCACACCCCCACAATATTTGAAAACGTCAGCTTTGTACTTAAACAGAAATTGGCCGGGAACTTCATTCTCTTCGTCTTTATCAATTTATTTATAGAACAACAAACAGGTGATTGCTTTAACTTTTGGATATGTGGTGATTTGAATCATGAGGATGAATTAGACAAACTGCTGAGTCTTGAATGAGTCTTGCTTTGAAATTTAGGACTTCGTTAGATTTTCTTCTGCCTTTTCATTTCATTTTGTTCTAAGGGCTTGTTAGATAGCCAAAGTATCTTTATTACGGTCAAAGACCAGAAAGCAAGTTATAACAAAATATGTCATTGGAGATTGAATTATGTTAAAAAAAGAAAAATCTTGTTAGATATAATGTGGAAGTGTGGTGTCAGCTCCCTAAAAAAAGGTCAACAACTCTGGGGAACCTTTCCTAAAAAGGTCAACATCTTTGGGGTCACCCCCCCTTAAAAAAGTCGACAACTCTGGGAAACGGGGGGGGGTGGAGCACCGGAGGGATCTTTGCACCATGGTGCCGGATATGTTTAAGACAGCCCTGCTTACAGTTAGTTTCTTTATTAAGGAAGCCGAACAGGGGTCCGCGAGCTATGCCAGAGGGGTCCGCAAGATGCTAAGAAATATATTAAATATATTTCGTATGATAACAGATTTTTTGTTTTGGCCACTTCCTGCATGAGCAGACTCTAGCGCAAAACTAGAATTAGATAGAGGCAGTAGTTCTGCTGTATGCCATTAGGTGGCGCTTTACAAACACTACAGTTTTGCAAAGAGGCAGCGCGTGCATTCTACTAACGCTCACCTCCCCAAGATGCTTTGCGAGCGTCGGCTTCATTTGTGCACTACCGCGCAGGTACCCTGTCTTCTCCATTCCCCTCCCTCCTCCCTGGCGCGCGCTGCCTCTTTGCAAAACAGTAGTGTTTGTAAACAAAGCGTTGTTTTTCGCGGAAGCTACAGTTCGCGTAGTTAAAAATGGACCGTTGGTTAAAAAGTGGTTCACCTCATTAAGAACTGAAAATTAAAACTAACTGTATACTGATGGAGTACTCTGTTGTAACTGTAAAAAACGTATAAATATAAAATATAAAAAGACTCTTAATTTGGCTCTCACTTTTTAATTTTAGGATTAGGAATTAATGGGGGTCCTTGTCACAATAGCGGCTCAATGAGGGGTCCTCGAGAAAATTTTGTTGGGAACCCCTGGTCTAGATGAAGCCGTTGCCTGAACTGGCTTATAACTCCCCCAACACCACTCTATAACCCTCTGTGTCAGGCCCCTCTCTCTGTCTACAGCAACTCTGTTTCTGCCTGGCTCTCTGCTCTGTAACATGCAATAGATGCCTTGTTTTTTTGGGGGGGGGTGGAGGGGCCTGCAGGAGGTCATCAGAGAAGCTATTGGGGTGGCTGTGTGGTGGAGCTGGCAAATTTGATTCCTGTCTCAGCTCTGTACGGGGGCACCTGCTGGTTTCATCCTCCTCCAAGCTCCCAGTCTCCAGTACTTCCCAGCTCTTCCCCTCCGGGGTGTGGCCAGTTTCCCACCATCAGGAGCTCAGATCCAAATCCTCTCCCTCTGGGATTTCCCTGGGGGGCTCCTAGTCAGGCAGATTCCACCTCTCCTCCTCATCCAGCCAGTCCCCGAAACCCTACTATCTATAACACTATGCTATACAGTGGTACCTCTACTTACAAATAACTCTACTTACAAATTTTTCTACTTACGAATGGAGCTCCGTCCGCCATCTTGGATTAGGTTTAGATAGGATTTTTTCTACTTACGAATTTTTAGATAGGGTTGCTTCGACTTACAAATTTTTTCGACTTACAAATGTGTGTTCGGAACGCATTAAATTCATAAGTAGAGGTACCACTGTATTTAAAAAGAAATCTGATCTGGTGCGAGGCAAATTCCTGTGACCGGACTGGGACACAGTACTTCCTTTCACATGAGCTGGTGGGCATCTTCAGCCACAGGCCATCAAAGAGGAATGAACTAAGCAGTGTGCATGTTGCTTGTTGTTGTCCTGCACTTCCATTTTTTGTTTTCTATCGTCTATATGTTTTTATTCACTTTTATTTTTTTTATGACTCTCACAACCCTTCCTTGGGGGTTTTATTATAGTGAAGTATGGCCTGGGGAAGTTTTTAGTAAATATAGGTGAGCTAGTCTCTTGCCTTTCGTCTTTTACCTCATGTGGCTCCTGAGCCAAAGGAACTGCGTTGTGCTGTTTCTGTTGCTTTATTCTTACCTGAGCCCTCAAAGGATGAACAAAAAGCATCCAGAGAGAACCTTGATTTTCATGAGGCATCTCAGCCTGGGCTCGGCCTAAGCCTGACAGCTTTTATAACAAATGGAAACGGGGAGGTTTGCCATATCAAAGGGCAGGAAAGCCTAGGAATGCCTCTGCTAATATGTCCTCTAGCACTAAATTGGCTTCTTTCTTTCTTTCTCTCTTTCTCTCTCTGTTTTGCAGTTCTGCTAAGCCAATCCTCACTAGAATGAGCACAAAACAAAACCAAGTAACAGCTTTTGTACATCAGCATTAAATGGGAAGACGCTTGGGAAGGAAGGCTGTGATGAAGGAGAACGTTGACGAGTGTAACAAAAAATTTAAAAAGTCTGATTGCCAAGAGCTGCCTTCTAAACACAGTTCAGCCAGACGCGCAAGTGGTTCTCTGGAGAGAGAGATTCGATCCTGGATTTACCCACCAGCTCATTAGGAACTGTCACTGGGTGCAACATTCAGAAGGCATGCATGAAAAGTCACATAAGGGGAATAAATTTTAAAAGGGGGTATAGTTGTCACTAGGTAAACATATTAATATACATGCATCAAGGAGGTTTGTAAAAAAAAAATTATTATTATTTCAACTGAAAAGCAAAATCCATTTCACAGTTAACTCAGAGAATTCCTGTTCCGGCCACCAGGAACCAGAGAGGACAACACTTTCCATCCAGCGCTGCAGACAAGACTCAGAGGAAATGGCGTAAACTTTTTGACTCCACCATTGCTGCACCTCATTTGGCCTTCACTTTGAAACACAATGCTTCTTGATTCCTTGCCTACATGTTCTGTTTACTCTCTGTGCGTAGCGACTCTGTGGCTGTTTCAGACTCGAATTCTCAATCTGCAAGGCTGCAAAGGCTCTGAGGTGGTGGCTCCCAAACTGCGAAATCTTCATGAGGAGGAAGCATGAAAATCCATAAAGTGACGAGTGACCCATCTCCTTCCACAATTCTTCCGCAGGCTATTCCAGAAATTCATTGGGGACCTTCTTTACCCAATAGGTTCCTTGTAGCATGTCTCCATTCCCCTCCTTGCCTCCCAGTCAAATTATAAACTGTGGAGGGTAGAGAGCTCAGATAAGGTAAGATTGAGAACGGAGGTGTAAAAGATGGGCCCAAGACATTTTTTGTGCCTGAAGCAGACAGTCCAAAATGTGTCTGTCGTGTGTGTGTGTGTGTGTGTGTGTGTGTGTGTGTGTGTGTGTGTGTTTAAGATAATATTTCAAGAAATTGCTACCCCAAATTTGCCTCCTGAAGCAAACTCAGCCAGCTCCCTCATGTTGAGTTGGCAGTTGGGGTAAGTGCTGCTGACGTCCAGTGGGAAGCCATTTTGCAAAACATTACCCAGTAAGGTTGGTAAACAATGTAGAGTTAGTCTAGGCATCCGAAATGTAAGAGCTGCCGTGACGCACTTTTACCGTTTTTCTGATCCGAGAGAAGGAAATGGACGTTCTTTACAAATAGCAATGAAAGGACTGCTTGGAACGATTATTCCAACTAGCTCAAAGTAGACAGCAAACAGATCTAACTCTGGGCAGCTACGTTTTCATTGTATCGTTGCCACACTAGGCTTTGAGGCACGCCAGTCGAATGTGGGGATCCATTTGAATGGGGGAAATACATAAGAGGTACATTTCTGCTCTCAGTGATATTTTCTTCGGCCAATCCATCTTTCTGCTCCTCTGCTGCCTTTAGAAAACTTGACTATAAGTAATGTATTATCAGTACGGATCCCTCCATGCACAACATCGCACAATGCTTACTAATTACTTATACCTGACAGAAACTGGTAACTCTTTGCCACAGGTGGGCACTACATCAGGATGCGTGACTCCTCCTTTACAACTCTGGTTCACCATTCACCGCTGCATCTAGCATAAGAAAAACCCCTGTAGTAGAAGGGTTTTTGGGTGGACAAGCTAGATTTTGCATTTTTGAATAAATCTGCAGAAAGCCATTTGTGTTCAAAACTGCCTGTCTCTCTGATTGAAATGCCTATGGACATGCTATCAATATATTTAAAAGGGTTCTTTCTAAGTAAACAACTCCCCCCCCCCCCACTATCTAGGTGCTTATGCTGCCCCCAGCACTGTAGTATTCCAATGATGTGTGCTGAGTGTTTGCCAGAGGAAGCTACCGATAACATTGTTATACAGCATAAATAGATATTCATAGTGTCTCTTTCACAGTGGTGCTGTATAATGTGATTCCCTCCCGAGGTTCCAAGGACAAAATGGCTCGCCGCGGGCTTTGAATGAAAGGTCAGTGGAAGTGCAGGGGAACTTCATTAATCTTGAACAGCCTGGAGGAAATGTCTAGACAACCCAATATTTGGTTAAACAGGAGTAGCATATTTACATATACATATGTAGTCCTGTACACCTGTGGCTGCAATGAACCTTGATCTCTAGATGTTCCGCCTAACTAAGGAGATAGTAATTAACGGCCAAAAATGGATGTCTCGTGTTGATTACCTCTGTCAAAAGTACGACCCCTTAATGTATGTCCTGATGTCAGGATCCTCTTCCCCTACCAGTGGCAACCAACTATTTGCAAAATGGGGTGGAAATACTCCAAGTCTGATGATACCAGGAGGACATCATTGAACTAGATGTTTAAAAAAGGAGAATAAGGACATTTTCCTTGGCAACCCATTTTTCTCACAATGTATGGTTCCACCATCAGATTAACGGAGTCATTATTTGTCTGGGTCATGCCCCACTTCTTGTTTTCTTTACTTTTAAATTTGTTACTACTGTTGTTAGCCTTAAATGTTATAACATGATTTGCCCTCTTATTGCTTTCTGTGGCCTAGTGGTTTCTGCCTCAGGCTTCCATTATTAGGCTCCCGTATCATGCTGCAGCAGAAATGATATAAGTAATAAGTATAGCTTCAATGATAAAGTTATCTCGTGTTAACCCAGAATACAGAATTCAGTGGGACTTGCTCCCTAGTAAGTGTATTTAGGATTGCAGCCTTACAGCCCAATCCGATGCACGTGTTCTCAAATGTTACTTCAGTCAGCCTTATTCTTAAGTACGTATGCATAGGACTGCAGCCTTACATTGCAATCCTATATGCGTCTACTCAGAAATAAGGTCTAATGCTTTCAGCAGGGCTTATTCCCACGCTGGTGGGACTAGGGTTATATCCTTAGTTATAAAATGGAATGTTTAGGGTTTGAAAGGACCAGAGATTCATCTAATCTGACCCTTTGCACTGTGACAGAAAAACGACAGAGCCAGGAAACCCCCCCCCCTCACCCCCTGCTGTGAGAGAAAAGCAGTAAAGGCAAAGGAGCACCATGCCATGAGTGCTTGAAGGGCAGTGGTAGCTAAAATGCCCCCCCCAATGTAAACTACGACTCCTATCATCCCTGACCATTGGCCATGCTGGCTGGAGTTGATGATGGATGCTGTGGTCCAAAAGAATTCAGCGGCATGGCTTTGGCTACCTCTTGCTGTAGGGCAAAAAAAAACCAGATCCCGGTGCTTAAAAGGTAAGAGTTGTCCTGAGTATTACAGGGAAATGCCAGAAAGGACATCAGTCCAAACTCTGATCAGCTGGTTCTGACATCACACAGCAACTCTGCTGAGGTAGTACGTAATGTGAATGTTTGGCTTTTTGGTGTGTGGTGACCATGATTGTCTTTCTAGTTTGCCACACTTCCTGGAAAACCGTCAATATTTCAATCACGTGTTGAACCATGAGTCATTGTCCAGAACAGACAACACGCCCAAAAAAGTCATTGTCCTTCACATCGCAGCCTCTCAAGAGCTTGAACCAGAAACCTTCCTGACCTCCTTAGCAGCATCTTCTGCAAAGGATAGCTGGGGTTGAGGGATGGGGATCGGTCCTTTTCTGTCCTCATAACTATGTTTGGTGCTGTTCCTGGCTTCTCATTAGCCTCTGGTGACCCTGACTTAAGTATGACACCTTTCCGGTCAACTTCTGGCCCTTACCAGAGCAACTGATCTCTTTGGATTTGTGCTTTCCTACCTTCCGTTGCCATACAAAGTTTTATTCTCTGTACCTGCTTTGTCCTCAACCTCCCTCTGGTCTGTGCTTTGGTCTTAGCCTTCCAAAGATGAATTATCCAGCAGTGACCATTGCCCTCCCACCATGTTTTTGACCATTGTTGACTCCAGTGTTGATTCCGCAACACCTGACATTTCCAGAAAACTGCCACTTTTGATGTGATCCAAAGCTCCTTGACCTATCGGGGCTCATCGGATCCCATTACCTAGTCCTGAGAAAACTGGCCATTGCTGACTTTGTTGGTACCAATATGGTGGGGTGGTCCTTAGACCCCAATCGTGAAAGCAAAACTCGTTATTCTCTTCCGCAGATGTTCCCACCTCTTGGCAATCCTGTCTCTCACTGTGGCCCAGTAATGTTATTGCAAAAATCTTGCAAACCGATGTGGGTTTTTCCATGACCATTTGTGTGTAGATATATGCGTGTGTGTATATACATGTACATAGATATAGATAGATAGATAGATAGATAGATAGATATATAAAGGAAACAAAACAGTTTTAGGTACATACATCATTCAATGTAAGTAGAAGTCTGTTTTCTTAAAGTGTTGACACTTTCCACCAGGTCGCCCCATTGTAACATGTCAAAAAGAGTTGTGGTCTTTTGGTTTCTTTGCTTTGTTTCTGTTTGTGCTTTTTTGAAAAGAAAAAACGTCAACAAATTGTAAAGAAATATGTTGGAATACCTGCCTTTCTGAAGAAACAAAGAACAATAATTTTTGTTACTTTAAGGTATGCTTGTTATTAAGTACCTAATAAAGATGAATAATGAATTTTTGTAGCATACTAGAATAAAGTGTACCTTTCTCTCTAGTTCATTCAGATGTGACTGCTCTCTCTCTCTCTCTCTCTCTCTCTCTCTTTCTTTCTTTCTCTCTCTCTTTCTCTCCCTTCTTTTTTTTAATAGAAAAAAGCTTATCCCAGTCGTTTTTCTCACAGCTTTTGTAGTATAAAAAATGTACAGAGGTGCATCTTTTATTTAAGGTATCAATGAATTTAAACAGAGGTGCAGCACTGGCAATGGAATTTGTTCGCAGTCATCTCACTGGCTGATAAGGACTTCTGAACGGTAGTCCAGAGTCATCCCAAGGGTGCAATGGCCTGTTCTACAAGCATCCATATGAAAGGAAGTTCCACTGAATGCACATAGGAGATACACCTTGGCAAGTCTGCTTAAGACTGAAAGCTTGGGCTCTTTCCTCTGAACTCAACACCCCAACTTATAGCTTACTCTGTGATGAAAATAAAGCAGACAACTATGCAGGTTTTAGTATTCAGACCTTCAAATGATAATTTAATATTTACATCTTACTTTTCAAGATGGCTAAAAAGGCCAACGTTACAATCTTTATGCCTTTAGTGCTATACAGTACTTGGATAATGAATAGCATTATAAGTATTATTCTATGTGGTTTGCACCTTATCTCATCCAGGTATCTTCTTCTAAGGTTGTTGTGCTGTGCTATGAAGGAGCTAATTAGCTAATTAGCAGTAAATTAAAGCTTCAGTCCTAGGCACAATTACTTGCAAGTAAGTCCCACTGAAAATAGCAGGATTTACTGCTGTGAAAACATGTTTAGAATTGTTCAATAAGAAAGCCTAAGTTGCTTAAAGGTAAAGGGACCCCTGACCATTAGATCCAGTCATAGACGATTCTGGGGTTGCGGCACTCATCTCGCTTTACTGGCCGAGGGAGCTGGTGTTTGTCTGTAGACAGCTTCCGGGTCATGTGGCCAACATGACTAAGCCACTTCTGGCGAACCAGAGCAGCGCACAGAAACGCCATTTACCTTCCCGCCGGAGCAGTACCTATTTATCTACTTGTACTTGATGTGGTTTCGAACTGCTAGGTTGACCGAGCAATGGGAGCTCACCCTGTCGCGGGGATTCGAACCGCTGACCTTCTGGTCGGCAAGCCCTAGGCTCTGTGGTTTAGACCACAGCGTCACCCGCTAAGTTGCTTACTCAAATGTAAATGTGGTTTTATTTATTATGGGATTTTTTTTCCTTAACCCTTCAGATAAATTCCTGGGATGGCTTGGGAAAAATCGTTAATCCAATAAAAACACCCAAAAGCTATGGATGAAAATGTATGCAAGAAGGTCTTGTAGTATTGTCTGGTCAGATTTAGCAAATCTATTTGAATTGCAAATTAGCTTCAAATTAGCTAATGTCTTGCAGAAGTCTGCGGAGCAGCTAAACTGTCTTGCAGAGTTCATTGCACTGATCTAGTAAGCTCACTGGTTGGACATTTTAACTGATCACAGCAATGCTCAATAAACTCTTAAATAATTTGGAAGTGACCAGGAAAACCAAAATCAGGTTCACATGTCAGAGCAAGAAGGAGAGGAACATTGGGCCTTAACACCCGATGTCCCTTTTTAATGGCACGCACTGAAATCCATACAGCATCTGTAAATTTTCCACATGTCTGGTCCACAACACCCTTACCATTTTTATTAGCTCCACAGATGTACACAATGCGGAAAGAACGAGTGACAGCTAAAGCCTTCATCTCACCAACAAACGTTTTGCTGGATTAGCCACACTGAGGGCTTGTGGGGAAGCCTCACATTTTGCTATAGGTCTGGCGTGGGCAGCCTGTGGTATCCAGAAGTGGTTAGACTCCCATCAGCCTTCGTGGTCAATGATTGGAGACAATGGACACTGTAGCCCAACAACCTCTGCCAGGCAAACCACATTCCCCAGCCCTGCTGTAGCTATAAGTCCAGTTTCTCATCTTCATTGTCCTCAGCTTGGTAGTTTTATCTCCCTGATTCTGATGGTGTGTTAGCGGAGGGAAGACACATCATGCTCCATCTTTGGTCACCACCCTACACTCAACGCTCACCTGCGACTCCTAGAAGCTTTCGGCATGCAACAGTGGCCATACCTGGGAACAGCTTTGACTGACTTGCTAAACCAGATGAGGGTAGCTGGTAAGTCTCAAACCCTCGGTGAATTAGGGACTTCCTCTCAGGGGCGTACCCAGGATCAAAACTAGGGGGGGCAAGGCGTGGGAGGGAAGGGAGGAAGCGCGCACGGCGGGGTGGGGGAGGAGCCAGAGTGCGATGGCTGCCGGCGGCAGCAGCACGAGCTGCTGAGTTCAATGGGAACAGCGCACAAGAGGGCAAGCTTCTTAGCGCCCGCTCCGCCACTAATGTGGTGGTCTTTTAAGGTGCCCTGCATGCCCAGAAGCACTCTCCTTTTTTCCCCTCCTTCGAACGCAGTTCAGCAGCAGGAGCGGCGTCTGCAGCTGCCGTTGAGTTCCCCGCGCGTGCGGCAGGGCGCGAGGAGGAGCCTGCGGAGGAAGGAGAGAGGGGAGGAAGGAGGGAAAGAGGGAGGGGAGGAAGGAGGGACGAGGAGGTGGTGAGGGAGGGAGGGGCGTGTCTTGGCCAGGAGCAAGGCGAGGAGGCCGGTCGGGAGCCCGGACAGACGGACGTGGAGCCGCCGCCGCCGCTGCAGAGGCCCCGACCTTGTCCACCTTCTCCTCCTCCTCCGGCTGCCGGGTGCTGCGCCTCTCAGCTGTTTTTTGCTTCTAGGGGGGCAGCTGCCCCCCCTAGAAGCAAAAAAACAGCTGAGAGGCGCAGCGCTGCGGCTCTAGGCTCCCGTGCGGGGAGCGCGAGCCTGGGGCCGCCTTGCTGCGCCTTCTAGGGGGGGCAGATGCCCCCCTGCTGCCCCTGCCTACGCCCATGATTCCTCTGCAGGTGAAGACAGGCTCTAGTAGATTGAGCAGATGATACTAATAGAGGGTCCAACAGTCAAGAAGGCGTAGGGCTCATCAGCCTGGGAGCGTAGCCCATCTAGGAGGAGGAAAACTTTGATCCTAAACCTCCACCGCCTTGTAGGATATTTCTGGGAGAAGAAAAAGCTAAGGAGAAAACCCTCCACAAATCCAGAGCAGAGTCCCTAAGACAGTTGGGTGGCAACTTGTATGCCTCTGTCTGGCAACTCCTGCAGCCAAGCTAGTGCCAAATGTATTGCTCTGCTTTCCTTTGGACCACCTCAGTGAGGCTGGGAGGGGGGTGTTGTCGCCTGGGAAGCCCAGAACCTCCATACACAGAGCCCAGGCTTGCGCACTTTGGTGCTCCTAACACAGCGGTTTGGCTTCACCCCCAGAGGCACACCCCATTGTCTCTCAGGACAGACAGATGCCAACAAGCGCTTCTAATGGTATGAAGTATTTACAAAGTCCCTTGGTGCCGCACTAAATTTCCTGCATAGGAATTCATCCCAATGGGGGCAAAGCTTGGGTAGCTGTCACAAAAGCAAGCATATTCCTCCATCACCCCTCTAAGGAAGAGGGACTGCTGCCTGCCTAGGCTGGCCCACGTTGGGCAGGTGTCTGGCCTGCAGGATGTACCGACTTCGCCTTTTAAAAGACCCACAAACCAGAAGCAGACCCACAAACCATAAACATATAATTAAAAAATTCTGAGCCCAGGAATTTATTCTGAGTACCAGAATCGGGCAGGTCTCACGGTCTTTTTGTACAACAATCCATTCCCAGCTACCCCAAGATTTCTTCATTTCAGCGATAAAATTTTGCGGCGGGTGGGAGGTCATTTTGTCACTGCTGTTATGTAAGCAGTTTGCACATTACTAGGGGGCTGCAGATCAGTCAGAAGCCTGGCAGGAGATCCAGATTATTCTGCCCACTCCTGGTCTCAACTAACCAATATAATCCTTGTTCCACAACTTGCGTTAGAAAATGAAATGAAGCACCTTTCATCGTTCCAACCATTTTGAATTAAGTGCATTTACACAGGAATCCTCTGGGCTTCAGAACATTTCTGTCCTAAGGTAGGGTAGTACAGTAGGCAGGAATGCCAAGAGCGCTGAAAAAAAAACCTTTTCATGAAATGGGATGGTGTTACTTAGGAAATGCAGTGGCCCTGTGTGCCTGACTGCTGCCATCTGGTGGTACTCTCAAAGGTTTTGCCGTTCACCTTTTGCATTTTACGCAGTGCAAGCTGACGTTCCCATAGCCCAGCTATTTTTAAATACATTTAAACATCAGTGATGTAGACGGATCCAGTCATGCAAAATGCTTTCTTTTCCTCAACAGTTGATCTCGATCCCTTCTCTGCCTCCCACCCCAATCCCTCCTCTCAGGCTCTCTTCTTGCTACCAGATCCTGGCTAGAATTCCAGCTGCTGCCTCTTTCCTTCCTGAATCTCGGGGGGGGGGGGCAGTTTGTTGTGTTCCTGCTTTTTTTTTAAAAAAGCAATTTATTAGCTTTTCCAATTAAAACACATTTTAAAAAAAACATTAAGCAAACAAACATTACAAAAACAATCCCACACATACATACATCTTTTTTAACAATTCTCTCCCAATCTCTCGTAAACAGTGCTCTGCCGAGCTTGACTTCCCTCCCTCCCCTCATTTGGTTTTCTATTCAGTTCTTATCTCGCAGTTCCTTTATACTTCCCATTTAATGTCATTTCGTAGGATTTATTTCAGTCCTGCAAGTGTCTTTAAACTTCTACAGTTCTTTTCCATATAGTCCACAAATTTACTCCAGTCTCTTTGGAACCTTGCTTCCCCCTGGTTCCGAATCCTGCTAGTCAGTCTCGCCAATTCTGCATAGTCTATCATTTTTGTCTGCCACTCTTCAACCGTCGGTAAATCCTGGGTTTTCCATTTTTGGGCTAACAGTGTCCTAGCTTGTTGTGTTCCTGCTAAAAAAATCAGACATGGAAATATCTGGCAGGCATCCCAGCAGTTGTGAGGTGGTGGCCCTGCTCCCACTTAGCATAATAATCCACTTTTCCCCAAACAATCTGTTGTTGTTTTTTTAATTTTCTGTCTCCTGCATATTTCCATGAGTCTCCTCCTCCTAAGTTGTGAGAGAAAGAGAAGAAAGTTAAAACTTTTTTAAAAACCTGATTTGTACGTGTATTCCTTGGCTATTCAGCCTGTAGTCCAGCCTCAGCCTTTGTAAAGGCCTTGCATGCAAAAGCTGCCTTGCATTCAGACGTAAGGGCATCTGCCTTGCATGCGGAAAATGCCAGGTTCAATCCCTCACACTTTTAGGTGGGGGCCCTGCCTGAGAACACCAAAGAGATGCTGCCAATCGGTGCAGAAAATACTAGATGGACCCAATGATGGCCTTGTTATAAGGTAGCTTCTTATATTCCTAACTGAAACTCCATATTCACTGCCTGTTTACTCCTGCCTCCTCCCCTCTCTCTTTCCCTTCAATCAAATTTGTAATCACTTCGGGGCAGGGACCTGCTCTGTAGTCTGCAAAGCAGGAGTGGGAAATCTCAAGCCCCAGGGGCCAAATGCAGCTCTCAAGGCGGCTCCCTGTGCCCATTTTGCAGGCCACACTCTTCACTGGTCTTCACTCTGCGTCTTCCCAAGAGCTTTTACCTGGCAGGAATGTGTCCTAGACCTATGATGGTGCCAGGATGGAGAGCGATGTGCTTGAAAACCTATTGCTTTTAAATTGTTATAATATATTATTATTATTATTATTATTATTATTATTATTATTATTATTAAATGATGCAGCCTGCTGTACAAAAGTAAGAGTCACCTCTGTTGCTCCCATGATGCACTGTGGCCCCTGAAAGGTATTTATCTCATCTCTGCTTTGCAATGCCAGGCACACTGGTACCATAAAATCAAAAGCAGCCATTAAACAGAAGTGGACAAATCCAAAATGTATTTGGCTATATAGGCAGAGCACCCTCTCCTTACATAACAAGTAGAAATTTACAAGATGCAGCCTTTCTGCACCATAAAAGTGTAGTAAAATCAGTAGGTATTAAGTTTATGCATCCCATGCAGCTCTTAAAGACAAGGCACACACTATCAGTAAAGGTTACAGGTAGGTAGCCGTGTTGGTCTGACATAGTCAAAGCAAAAATAAAAAAAATCCCTCCAGTAGCACCTTAGAGACCAACTAAGTTTGTCATAGGTATGAGCTTTTGTGTGCTTTCAGAATGCACACGAAAGCTCATACCTATGACAAACTTAGTTGGTCTCTAAGGTGCTACTGGAGGGATTTTTTTTTTTTTTTTGCTTTGACTATCAGTAAAGAAGATGAACAGTATGCATTATCATCACACGAAAAGGCACTGTGCTACTTTAAGAGCAAAACCTGGCCTAGTAAAGACCTTTACACTTACCAGGTTCGTTTCTTGTGTTGCTTGCGAGCCAATATGGCAACTAATGACGTTTGCCAAACCTAAAGCAGTTGTGAAAGGGGAATGTTGCTACCAAACAGTTGGCTGTCGTGAAGCTCCGTCGTTTATGCCTGAGATGCAGTTTGTTGTATTGTCCAGTAGATGGCAATAACACATTTTCTAAGAGACAGCCGCTAAACAAACTACAGTACTGTACACAGTATTGGGAAACTGGCTGGCTAGCATCCCAAGAAAAGCAAAGTGTTGATGCTTAAAAGACGTACAGTTTGGAGAAAGGAGAGCCACGCAGAGTTTGTTTTGTTTCTCTTTATGTGCTGGAAAGGTAAGATATTATTTTAGTAAAATTAAAATGGTATTGGGAAAATGGAGGCCTCCGTATACGTGTGTGTGTGTGTGTGTGTGTGTGTGTGTGTTTGTGTGATGTTTAGCCATGCGCTCTCCGGGATACTCAATTGCGCACAAACCCTCCCAATTTTCCATTCAGCCAGAGGTGGCAGACACTTCAAATTCTGCTGTACTTAGTGTTGGGCTGCATTAGGATGGCAGGACTGCACCGTTAGGGCTTTCCCCCTAAAGTTTTGTACTTCTACAGAGCTTGGAGTTCCCCCAAGCATACTGATACCTTCATCTTATTTCTCAGGGGTTCCGTTTTAGCTACAATCCTGTCGCGAGCTAAGTTCACTATTAGGAGTGGCCAGAAAGGTCTATATTTGGACCCAAGGCCTGCCCAGCCCCCTTCCTGGTTTACAGGCTCCCCTGGGGATTCACCTAATAAATTTACCATTCGTCTCCTGCAAATAACTTCACCGCTACTTGAGATTAGCGCAAAATAAAGCTTGTGAGTGAGCATCAGGAATACCAGGGTTGTAATAGAGACAGTCTTCCTGGAAGGTTACAAGATACAGTTGTACCTTGGTTCTCAAACGCCTTGGTACTCAAACAACTTGGAACCCAAGCACTGTAAGGGTTCCAGTTTGCGAACTTTTTTCAGAAGTCAAACGTGCTCCGTTTTGAGTGTTATGCTGAGGTCTGTCTGTTTTTGCTATTTATTTTGCGTTTTTGTGGCTTTTTGTTTTGTTTTTATGACTGTGTGGAACCCAGTTCAGCTACTGATTGATTGATTGATTGTGTGACTGCAGTACATTGCTTATTGCTTTCATTTTATGGATCAATGGTCTCGTTAGATAGTAAAATTCATGTTAAATTGCTGTTTAAGGGTTGTTTTTAAAAGTCTGGAATGGATTAATCCATTTTGCATTACTTTCTATGGGAAAGCGCGCCTTGGTTGACGCGATAAAACGTCAACGGTGAGATTGACTGACAAATCTAACATTCAGCTTCATACCAGCAGCTAGTGGTCGCAAGTTCTCCAGTCCTACCCTACAGGGTTGTCTGTTCTTTGTATTTATCACTCTCTGAGAAGTCGAGAGCAGCAGCAGCCGCAATAAGGAGGGTGCCACCCTATTTTCTTCTCGCAACGATCCTGTGAGATAGACTAGGCTGAGAAGGGGCAGCTCACCAAGGATCACCCAGCAAGGAAGGCCTATAAAGTCTCCTGTTTCTTCTTTGTGGGAATACAAAGGCAGGGAGTCTATTTCATGGGCTCGCCCGGCTGTCGTCATATCCTCCTGGGTTCGTGCTTACGAAGAAGCCTTACATTCATCCCCCACCCCCACCCCCGAGCTCAACGCAGTGTTTCCTTCCAGCAGAGGAAGTTGGTTCTTGTTTCTTTCCCCTCGCAGAGCCCCACCTTTGCTCTCCTTGGAAACTCCAGCCGGTCCCAAGTGCCTCTGGGACGGATGCCAGGGTAAACATGAGCAGCAATTGAGGCTGCTGCTTCTCAGCCCCGCTGCATGAGTCAGCTACAGCTGGGATGGTTTAAGCAAGCTCATTAGGAGTCAAGTTGTCCAACTCTGCTGCTCTAACCTCACAAAGCTTTCTATGCTGGGCTCTAATCTCGACCATACAGAAGATGGTCTCCATAGCTACTCCCAGCCCCTTCGTTTGAGCTGTGGCCTCACTTCCCCTTCTCAGTTCATTATGGGATTAAAGATCCGTGCTAGAGTATGGCCCTGCAACACTGGAGCCATGTCATGCTTGACAACAGTGCCATCCAATAAGTCCCCTTTCGCCAAGCTGGGGCCCACCAGATGTGTTGGACTACAATGTCCATCATCATCTCTGATGTAGTCCCATCATCTGGGAGGGCGCATGGTTGGGGAAGGCTGCAAAAATTGCGCAAGATGGGGTACACTGTCCTAAGTAGGCCCCTAGACAGCATCTTAAAAAGCAGAGACATCACCTTGCCGACAAAGGTCCGTATAGTTAAAGCTATGGTTTTCCCAGTAGTGATGTATGGAAGTGAGAGCTGGACCATAAAGAAGGCTGATCGCCGAAGAATTGATGCTTTTGAATTATGGTGCTGGAGGAGACTCTTGAGAGTCCCATGGACTGCAAGAAGATCCAACTCTGTGGGACAGTGTCCAGAATTCTCCGAGGAAGAGAATGTTCCTCAAATGTGCTTTGAAGGTATCGTCTGTACACAACATTGGACTGCACAGAGGAAGCCAATCTTGATGAGCCAACAGGCTCTGAATGGCTCCTGCCTCAAAGCTGCTGAGAACAGTAATAAATCACTTGACAGTTTTCATTCATTCAATCCTAATACAGTAGTAGGCCAGTATTTATTTTTCTCTCCTTTCCATTAGCACATTCATTTTATTTATTAATTTTCTATCTTGCCTGCCTGTCAGAGGGCCTGATATGGCTACTCTAGAGTAACGACTCCAGCATGGTCTTTTAAGGCTTTTATTAAGTGCTGATTATTTACAGTGTTCAGAGCAGTAAAAATGCATCCTTAAGGTGAGGTGTCAGAACCTCCGAATGGCGATTGGCGCGTTTTCTTCCAGCACCAAAGCTTTGGCAGACCCAACCTCTTCCCCCTACGTTTGCGTCGCAATTCGGGAGTTGGGGGGATTGGCCTCCCCCCCCCCCCGTGCGTCCAACTTCCTGTCCCACCTGAGGCATGGGCTCCACAACCTTGCCTGAGCCTCAGACACCACTTCCTGACTCTCCACTGGAGGCAGAGCTCTCCTTACTCTCTCCAGCGCTTGGGGATGGGCTGGAACTTAAGATGGGAGGGACTTCCCTGTATCCCTTGTCCCTCACACTGCCCTTCCAAAGGAGCCCATAAAAAAGATGTGCACTTTTTCAAGAAGGAAAGGTCCAAGAGTAGAATTGGTTGTTGTGGCTCTTAAAAACAAACAAACAAACAACAAAAACCATTTACACAATAGTCAAGGTAAAGGTACCCCTGACCATTAGGTCCAGTCGCGGACAACTCTGGGGTTGCAGCACTCATCTCGCTCTATAAGGCCGAGGGAGCCGGCGTTTCTCTGCAGACAGCTTCCGGGTCATGTGGCCAGCATGACTAAGCCACTTCTGACGAACCTGAGCAGCGCACAGAAATGCCGATTAACTTCCTGCCTATTTATTTACTTGCACTTTAACGTGTTTTTCCTTTCAGGTCCAACGGTATAAAGGTTTTACTAAGACTGATAAGTTTGAGGGTATCTGGTGGCCTCTCCTGGTGTTTGTTACTTGATCGGGAGAGCACAGTCAACCTCTACTCTCACAGCTCAATTTTTGGAGACAGTTTAGGTCAGTGGTCGTCCATTATTCTTGGTATATCTCATATAATAGTATGACATCTTACCATTTTAGCTTCGAAGTGCTCCCTCCCAAAAGGCACTTAATGCTAAGCATTTGCAACCCTGCTGTATTGTTTGCTTTTCTCTCTTTTACTGTATTATCCTTTTTTAAAAAATTCATTTTCTTGTTCTGTTTGTCCTCCTCTGAGGTTTGCAACTGCTTTCTTTACTTACGTAACAAAATGAAATAAAGAAATACTTTATGGAAAACAACGGCGGCGACATCTGACAGAGCAATCAGCAGATTTCTAATGAGGAGCATGGGAACCGCGCATGAAAAGAAAGGCTCACTCATGCAGACAGGATGCTCTTCCTCAAAGTTGCGCAAGGCACCCAAGCCACAAGACCTGTTAGTCTTTTTATTTTTCAGGGCGTGCTCCGCTCTGCTCTGCTGTTACTTTCTGCTCCTTCTTCTGGGCTGCACTGCTTTGATCAATGTCTTCTCATCTGCAATCCTCTACTCATGGGAGATTATTCCAGTGATGCAGACCATAATGTCCATAGATTTGCCATGGCCCCTCTACTGATTGCAGAGCCCAGTGTGAAACCCCAAGCACCCTTCAGAGGTATTCTTCCTGGAGTCCTTTCAAACAGGGGTAGCTAACCTGTGGTCCTGTCTCTGCTGCTGCACTCTTAATTCCCAGCAGGGTCAACAACACTTGCAGGTCACAAATTAGCCACCTCTTGGCCCAACACCCCCCAAAGGAAGTGGCTTTGTAAGTTATTTTGGCTGTTTTCCCATTACTTCATTTGATCGTATCTTTAAGATATATCTTAACTCTACATGAACTGCCTGCATTTGTCTCCCCTGCAATTTAAACCCTTTGCATTTTATTGTATCCTGTTGTGATGCTTTAAAAATAAATAAATCATCTTACAACATGACTCAATATTTGAAAGTTGTACATAGAGCTTTATTTTGAAAGTGTGTAAGATGGCATAACTTCCCAGAGCAGTATGCTGTTAAGAAAATAAAACTATATAATAAATTTAACAGCAAAAAAAAAAGTGTTTTCTCCCTCTTAGGATGCAACTTTATGCCAGGGTGGCGAACCTCAGTCTCAGGGGCCGATCCTCTCTGTTTGGCTCTCATGGCTCTTCCCTGACCATCCCTGCTCTGCTCACACCCTTCATGTACCCCAAATATTTTTGCCTGACTGGAATTTGCCTTTGACCTCTGAAGAGTAGAGAAGCCCATGTGAGTGTGTGGAGAAACTAGGCTGCTGAAACAAAGGTAAAATGTGTGTTTATTGCTCTGCCTACTTTTACCTCTGAGATGTGGTCCCAGGAAGGATGAGAAGAAGACGACCTCCAGGCTAGCAGATCGGGATAGATGCTCATTGTCATCGGGCAAATAAGAACAAATGCTCAATGAGGAGTGGATGCTGTAAGCTTTGTACAAGCAGGTACCAGGATGATAATTCCATCAGCAGGTTGTCTGGGTGAGACGCAGGTGCCCATACCAAACAAGAAAAATATCCTCTTTGCATGATGATACCTCTTTCATGCCCTACCTAAAATAGCCGCTCACCCAGTACCGGTGGTGGGCCACGTTTGCAGCCCAGCGTGCGACTTCCCTGTCTTCCCAAAGCCACGCTGCTTTGGTCGGCCATCGCTCCACTCCCACAGCTGTCACAGAGCCTGCCAGGATCCCGCCAAACCCAGATTCAAATTTGGCCTATCCATGGCAGCCAGGGGGGCAGGGCAACTAAAGCACACCGAGTTGTTGCAGGCTCCACTCCGGTCCGCTCATGACAAATAACGAGGGATGCGCTAGAGTGCCCTCATGCTGAAATTGCAATAGGCAGGCACTTCGCACGGTCCCCAGGATGCTCATTCATCTGGGCAAGAATGATCTGGTTGCACAAAAGAGCATCAATTTAATCATGGCAGCAATCGTGGACATTGAAAGAATCCGGGCAATGTGCCCAGACAACACCATCTTTTGGTCTGAGCCCCTTTGCCCCTGCGATGGAGAGGGGCCTTCAAGCCTTCTCACCTCAATTACACCTTCATAAAAACCAACAGGGCTTTACGCAATGCGGCCCTGTGTCTTGGTGGCCGAGGGATCAGACGTCCGGACCTTAAAACTACAAGTTGGACCTTTTCAGACCTGGCGGAGTACACCTCACTGCTATCGGGAACGAACATTGATTGGGAGCTATGAAGCAGGAATGGTTTCAATTGTACGTGGTCTTTGCAGTGAGATTGCGATTTTGCAGTCTCGAGTGGCGGGTTTTAGGCCTTGGGCGGAATCCTTTAGTCTGATAACTGATGAAGGGCTGAAGTAGTGACTCACCCCTTCCGTGATGGCGATAACACAGTACCCTGTTAGAAGGGTCTTGAGGGGAGTCTCTTCCACAAGCGCACAACAGGTGGGCCATAGAACTCCCCCCTGCATCGCGTCTGCGTAAACACGTTTTGCTGTGGTTCCATATTCGCATTTGACCCTGCCATGCCTCAGACCCCCAGCAGGGGGCTGAGAGGGATACATGCCTGGTGCTATGCCAAGGTTTCCTATGTCTGAAATTTAAATAAAGTTGTAAAGTTGTAGCCAATTTATGTTCTCATGTCTTCGCCTTTGATATCAGGTCCAGCTTCTGGGGAAAGGGGGGGGGGAGAGTATGTGGCTGGGCATGCAAAGAAATGCTTGTCCATGCTTAATACCTCCACTCAAATGCTATCCTTAAGTACAATACCTGAAAGAGCGTCTCCACCCCCATCGTTCTGCCCGGACACTGAGGTCCAGTGCTGAGGGTCTTCTGCTGGTTCCCTCACTGCGAGAAGCAATGTTACAGGGAACCAGGCAGAGGTCCTTCTCGGTAGTGGCACCCGCCCTATGGAACACCCTCCCACCAGATGTCAAAGAGAAAAACAACTAGCAGACATTTAGAAGACATCTGAAGGTTAGCCCTGTTTAGGGAAGCTTTTAATGTTTAACAGACTCTTGTATTTTAATATCCTGTTGGAAGCCACCCAGAGTGGCTGGGGAAACCTAGCCAGATGGGCGGGGTATAAATAATTATATTATTATTATTATTATTATTATTATTATTATTATTATTATTCATCACTTTTGTAACTGCGAACAGATATTGTTGTTGTTTTTTGTTTTAATGTGGATTTCTTGCACCACAGCAACGAAAAATTTCAATCCACCTTATTTCCTTAAACCTAAATTTCTGATATGCAATTGAACCCCCCCCCCCAAAAAAAAAAACCCCAGCAAACTGCAGGTGACCCAGCACACATTTCCACTGGAAAACAGTTCCTCACTCAGCAACTGGGTGCTTGCTTGTTTACTATATTCTATCCCCTATCAGCGCCAGTCTTTGTATCAAGCACTCCATTAATCTTCTTCTTTGCCTTATTCATCTTACCTGAAGTGTAAGCCCCTTCTAGACTCACCTGGAGCCCCTTCTGTTTCCTGTGCAGCTGCAGCAGTTATTACAATGTTGAGGCTAAATAAATGTGAAGCTCTAGCCAACTCCCTATCCCCTGCTGGGGAGACTCTGCTGGCTTAGAATCGCATACTTGTTCCCACAGGCATGGGTCCAGACTAACAAGCGCAGAGCTGTTGGTTTGAGCATGTTGCCACATCAAATAGAGGAAGTCTCAGAACACAGAGCACATTCATGCTGTTTTACCAGCCCATGGGGTCCACTGATCAGCTGGCATTGGGAGGTGGAGTGTGCAGGCTCCTAGAGGCCGCCGAGCCAACATTCCCCCGAGGCTCTGCTGGAAATAAAAACAGAGAGCTCTCACCTGGATTTCTCCAGCTGGGGCACAAACAAGAGTTGCTGTTTGGCCATGCAATGTGCGCATGAATGTGTTGCCTCTTTCCCTGTCTTTGCCTGATAAGACAAGACTCCTCTCTCTGGGAATGCAAGGGATAATGGCTAGCACAGAGATAATGTCTAGCACCTTCGCAGTGGTCATCGCAAGAGGCTGCCTATAAAGGAAGCACTAAAACCACTTATGTCCGGCCATTATATGTGGCCATATAGCTTCAGCAATAAAGGAAGAACACCTGTAGTACTTTGGAGGTTCCTTTTTATTGCTGTTGCAATAAACACCAACAGAGGAATAAAATCAATGGTCCTCAAACTATGCTTGTTTTAATACTTGCTGCTATGGCCATTCCCCAGCCAGCTCAAGCAAACAGTTGTCAATGTTGAGCTAGACTTGAAGATGGCTAAACTTTGTTGTAGACCAGAAAGATGCAATGTCCAGGATACCTGAGGTGTGGATAGTGACATTATATAGCTTTGTCACAAGGTGGCACTATTGAGCTGGGTGGAGTCAAAAGTTTTCTGTTGCTATTCTGTCTTACTTAAGAGAGAGAGAGAGAGACCACTGTCGTCGTCGTCGTCATCAAAAACTTATTACGGTCATAGACCAGCACAAGTAGGGTGGGGGTACATTTAGAATATGTAAAACTAAAAAGTATTAAAACAGAAGGTATATCTAAAGGACTATAAGAATCTAAAAGAAACTAGTAAGAATATAAAAGAAGGGTTAGGAGGATTAAACGGATGTGGAAGAACATAAAATATTATTATATAAAAGACTATAACTCCCTACTAAACATCTTCCAAGACAATAACGCCCACTCACAACACAAGGAGCTCATAACCCACCTCCTCCTCTCAGCAGCCAGAAACATCATAGCCAGACACTGAAGAGACCTGTCAGGAGTAAGCATAGGCCAATGGTATCAAATACAGTAGTATGGGAAACAGCCTTGTTAGAAAAACTAACCAACAAACTGAAACTGACACAGGGACAAATAGAAGATGCCTTCGCCCGGTATGGTTCCCCTTTATCACATACACAAAACCCCACACATACACTAAGTAGAATAGAAGCATTGCCCCCCGACCCCCCCCAATCACCACCACCACCCACCTCTTTCCTCCTTTTTCTTCATAATGTAACACTAATGTCTCAACAAATGAAACTGATCTGTAGAAAATGTAACTTGGAAAAAAGAGACATTGCACATACTTTTGTAAATCAAGAAATCTTTAATAAAAATGTATTTTAAAAAATAAGAGATGATAACTATCAATGTAGAGAGCACTCTGACGTGAGTGTTCATTAAATCTAGTTTGTGACACAGGTCATCATCCGACAAATTTAAAACCACTCTGTTGGTCTGTCTCTGCGCAAAAGGCCAGTCTCCGAATATTTACTGTATACAAGGACTGGCCAATCCCCAGGCTTTGTACTGTCTCCCAATAGCAGGATATGACATCACTCACCCCTTCTGTGCCTTAAGATGTCTTGCAGCCTGACCCTAACAGTTCTTCAGTGGGCTAGGTGCCAACTACAGCTCATAAAGGTCTCACTTCAAGCTCCGTAGTCTTCCAGCAGCACCTTAGAGACCAACTAAGTTTGTCATTGGTATGAGCTTTCGTGTGCATGCACACTTCTTCAGATCAATGACAAACTTAGTTGGTCTCCGAGGTGCTACTGGAAGGAATTTTTAAATTTTGTTTCAACTACAGCAGACCAACATGGCTACCTACCTGTAACTAGTCCGTAGCCTTCAACGCTTTTATTTAATTAAAATATTTACATCTTGCCTGACAAACTCCCAACGCATGTGGCAATCAGAAAACATTAACAGACAATGAACCCTTTTTAAGGGCACAGATCACTGGAAGAGTGGAGCTATAAAAAGTCCACACCCTCGTATTCAGACGTCATGGCTGTTGCAACTGATGTTCTTGGAAGCTTTCCCCGATAGCCATGGGGCAAAATAGCCTCCCCTGGAAGTGTGTTGCCTAGCAACCGGAGGCAGAGAGCACAGGCTAGTTCCATCCCTGTAGATTAGTGTAGGGTTACCAGACGTCCCCAGTTTCCGGGGACAGTCCCCAGCTTTGCAAATCTGTCCCCGGACAAACTCCACCCCTGGAATGTCCCCAGATTTGCAAATCTGTCCCCTGGAAACGTGGCAGTCCTCTGGCCAGTGTGCCTCCCTTCAGTTCTGCAGTCCTGGGGCAACTGGGGTTGCTTCCAGGTTGAGACATAGTTTGCATGAGATCTCGGGAACAGGTCACTGGCAACAAGGTTGTTGGTTTTGTAACCGGATGTTCCCTGGGATTTTGCATGGCAACGACGCCATGCGGATACTGCAGGAAAAAACTTGTGCGCATGAGGAGCACTGGTCACACATCTGGAAGCACCCTAGGGGGAGAGCAGCTTCCAGCGATGTGGTATCAAAAGAATAAACGGCAGTCATTGCTTCAGATCAGGTCTACACAACTTGAAGCCGTCTTTATGCTAAACCATAGCTGCCAAGTCTCCCGTTTTCTCCGGGAAATCCCCGGTTTCCCAGCTGTTCCTAGCTGAAAAAACAGATTTTTTTCCCGGTTTATTCTGACGTGGTGGCCATTTTGGAGCTGGGCGGAGCATGCTCACAAACGACTTTTGATGCTGCTCTGCCCAGTTCCAAAATGGCTGCAGTGCGACTTCTGGCGCGGTGGCCATTTTGGAACTGGGCAAAGCAGCATCAAAAGTCACTTCTGAGCAGGCTCCGCCCAGTTCCAAAATGGCGGCAGCGCTACTTCCGGTCTGCTTTTTCCGGCCCGGTCCCTTATTTCTCTGACAGCAACTTGGCAGGTATGTGCTAAACCTACCCTCGCCTCCCCTTCCCAGTATTTGTAGTTCTAGCAGACAGTAAATGTAGCACAATCACCAGCCCTCTCATAGGCTGCTAAAGATGCTCGTGGGATGCATTTGGACCACTGGGGCACTTTGGTCCATCAGTCCCTGTATCTTCCTCAACCCAACTTGTACCAAGCCAGCCAGCAGACAGGTGACACTCCTGGTGACTCATGGGAGGTTAAGTATACAGTGTTTTGGCTCAGAAGATGTGCACATATTGGCTTGCGTTCTGGCACTTGTAGACTGATTCAGGCATGCTCAGTCCAGTCACTTAGTCTAAGCTTCTTCCTCCCTGCCAGATACAGCCCTGGGTCCTTTTTATCAGCCTAGTACACATTTATCCTTAATGCGCCTTGTTTCAATAGAATGGCTCCAGGCAGCGTTTTGCTGCAGAGGAGGCAAAGAGGGACAGCTGATCTTGTTCAGCCTTAAGTCTTCAGGGAAATCTCTTTCTCTGCCTGGCGAATAAGAGATGAGGTGGTCAAAATTACTGCCCTATCTAGGACGGAAGATTAAGACCTCAATCTAGAAGTGAAAAAGGAAAAGGAAATTAAGCCGAACTTGTTTCTGTGTTGCCAAGGAAAGACTTCCGCAAGTAACTGAGGAAGGGCTGGCTGAGATCCTGTGAAGGCCAACACTGCAGTGAACAAAGTCCCTTTCATGAACTGGACTGTTTCTGCAGTGGCAGGCCTACATTTTGGGGCGCTGAAGCTCGAACAGATATGGGGGCCCCTTCACCACCAGCAACAAGGGACTCAGCTATACAGCTGCAAATAAAACAATTTAAGTGTGTTGTAAAGTGCATTATACAAATGTGACACGAGATGGAGATGGTGAGCTATGGCAAATTTAATAATAATAATAATAATTTATTATTTTTACCCCGCCCATCTGGCTGGGTTTCCCCAGCCACTCTGGGCGGCTCCAACAGAAATATTAAAATACACTAATTTCTTAAAGATTAAAAGCTTCCCTAAACAGGGCTGCCTTCAGATGTCCTCTAAAAGTCTGGCAGTTGTTTTGCTTTTTGACATCTGGTGGGAGGGCGTTCCACAGGGCAGGTGCCACTACCGAGAAGGCCCTCTGCCTGGCTCCCAGTAACTTGGCTTCTCGCAGCGAGGGAACCGCCAGTAGGCCCTCGGCACTGGACCTCAGAGCGAGCGATGGAGGTGGAGACGCTCCTTCGGGTATACTGGACCGAGGCCATTTAGGGCTTTAAAGGTCAGCACCAACACTTTGAATTGTGCTCGGAAACGTACTGGGAGCCAATGCAGGTCTTTCAAGACCGGTGTTATGTGGTCTCGGCAGCTGCTCCCAGTCAATGCAGTATATATATATATTTAAAAAATTAAAAAGCATTTTCACAACATTTTTATATGTGTCTAGATTCCACCAAGGTCTGGGTAACCACTGCTATCTTCTTAATGGGATTGTTCCACGACATACCAACACACACGCACACAAAAAAGCTACATCATTTCAGATTTTCATTAAAATTGCTGCACTGGATTCTCTCACATGTCAAAGCCACTGGTGTGAATAAAAATTCCCTATGCCTGATAGTTTTCAAGTTATTGGGGGGGGGTGAAAATTAGGAAAAATTAGGTAAATATTATATGCAGGCATGATGCATTTTTAAATCAATTTTTAAAAGCAATGCAAACTAAAGATGCTTTTGGATCCCCTCTAGGAATAGGGGCCCTGGACTTTAAGCTTCTTTAGTTTCATCGTAGAGCCATCTCTTCTGTAGTGCTCTGGGTTCATAGTTATTGACTAAAGTAGAAGTGGGGAATCTTTTTCAGCCTGAGGCGACATTCCTTTCTGAAAAACCTTCCAGGAGATGGCAGGGCCAAAGGCAAAAATGGGTGGAATGTAAATTTTATCCTTGTACAGAAAGCTAGTTTGTACACACGGGTCTTTCTGTCCTCTGTCCAGGCAAGCAAGAGTCATTGTCATCAAGAGTTCTATGAAATTCCAGCCAGGAAAAAACACTCAAACAAGGTGTGAAGCAAAGCTTGGGTTGCCATATTTCAAAAAGTGAGCTCTGTTAGTTTTGCTCCAAAGTTGCTGAGCTTTTTCTGCAAAATCTCCCCCCGAAAAAGTTCTTGAGCTATTTTTAAGGAAATTCGCCAAAAACTACACTTCCGACATGGGTTGCAGTACATCCAGATTTCCCCAGACAATTCAGTGATTTCCGCCTGGACACAGTTGCCGACAGCCGGATTCTGCCTATGTCCGCGAAATTCCAGATGTATGGCAACTTTAAGCAAAGCAGATGAAAGGTCTTACCAGGGGAAGAGTCTGTAGGGCCACATACCGTAAGAAAGGCTTGTAGGGCTGCATTTTGCCCCTGGGTCTAAGCAGATAAAATAGCATGAGTACATCTAGAACAGTGTTTCCCAACCTTGTGCCTCCAGCTGTTTTTGGACTACAACTCCCATCATCCCTAGCTAGCAAGACCAGTGGTCAGGAATGATGGGAATTGTAGTCCGAAAACAGCTGGAGGCACAAGGTTGGGAAACACTGATCTAGAAGTCATCCACAGAAGCCAAATATTACCAGCATCCCCTCTGCTGCCACCAAACTGTACATTGGCTCCAAATGGCAAAGGCGGAACCAGGGAAGAGTGATGGGTGCCACGGTCGCAGAACCTCTGGGGTGCTGCAAAGGATGCTCCAACTATGGCGTCTAACAGAAGATGAGAGGTGAGGGGCAGCAGATTTTGGTGTCGCACAGGCACCTATCCTGAATCAAAACTGCTGGTGCATTGGAAGCCGAAGCCCCGACTGAATGGCAGAATCTTCAAACCTCTGTTTCCTATTCTTTGTAGGAGAAGGCAGCTGTATTGCAGTGAGCAGCAGCAGCAACAGAGCCCCACTCATCAGGGGTGTGGAAGCCGGTTCAATAAGCATGGAGCCCACATACTCCCAGATGTGTACTTGGGTCCCTCCCCATACATTGGCATCACCTTTCATGGGGTTGTAAAGATGGCATCTTTTATATGCCTGTTTTCTTTGTCCATGGAGTTTTCTTGGCAGGGATACTGGAGTGGCTTGCCAGTTCCTTCTCCAGGTGGATTACATTTAGTCAAAACTCTCCACTATGACCTGTCCATCTTGGGTGGCCCTGCATGGCATAGCTCATAGCTTCTCTGAGTTATTCAAGCCCCTTCGCCACGACAAGGCATTGGTCCATGAAGGGAGAGCTGGACCATAAAGAAGGCTGATTGCCGAAGAATTGATGCTTTTGAATTATGGTGCTGGAGGAGACTCTTGAGAGTCCCATGGACTGCAAGAAGATCAAACCTATCCATTCTTAAGGAAATCAGCCCTGAGTGCTCACTGGAAGGACAGATCGTGAAGCTGAGGCTCCAATACTTTGGCCACCTCATGAGAAGAGAAGACTCCCTGGAAAAGACCCTGATGTTGGGAAAGATTGAGGGCACTAGGAGAAGGGGACGAAAGAGGACGAGATGGTTGGACAGTGTTCTCGAAGCTACGAACATGAGTTTGACCAAACTGCGGGAGGCAGTGGAAGACAGGAGTGCCTGGCGTGCTCTGGTCCATGGGGTCATGAAGAGTCGGACACGACTAAACGACTAAACAACAACAAAGATGGCATCAGCACTCCCACATGTGTATATGCATACATTCTTCGTACCTGCGAACACAAATAGCTCAGATGCAGGTAACTAACTTTCAGTGAGCATGCTGCCTGTGAACCTGCACGGACAATAGCTGAGCTGTCCAAATCAGCAAGTGTACAGTCTTCCACGCAAACACTTGCATACGCTTAGAGGCAGCTTGTTTGTGTGTTCCTTTTAGCAAATGAGCAAGCCTTGCATTAGCTCTCTTCGAGATAAGCCTGGTGCTAGATAACACACTGCTGTGAAAGAAGAGTAGAGAGGTATTACTGTTCTTTCGATTGCAAAATTGAATTATTGCCCCGGGCATTGTGCTGCAGGCTCTCCTGCTTCCATCTAATCTCCGGAGATGGAGAGATCCATTATTGATACTCTAGGCGTGGGTTGCATTAAATTTTTCATGACAGCTAATTTCAATAGCACCTTTCATTGCACAGTATACTACCAACCCACCAGGGTCCTCCCTGTGCTACCCTCTCTCATGTCTCAAGGCTGACAGATGGATAGTGGCATGCAGCTTGCCTCGCAAGAGCTGGGTGTCAAGCCAATGAAGAATGGCCTTCTCCATCTTGCCTCAATTTCTCAGCAATGGGGAACCAAGCTATTTTTTAACACCCTGTCATGCCAAGTGCCCTCCTTCTGTATAATGTGCTGACAAAGGATGGCAATCCCGTTCTTTTCCCCAAGGTGACAGAACTGTAGAGGACATAATGATACATCTGCGTTTGGCTAAAACTGTGTACGTTTCTGTCAGGGGTTCTTGCGACTACTCCAGAGTAACGACGCCCCTCATACTTGTCTTTAAACAGTTTTTATTGGTGCACTCTATTTACAGTGAGACAGGAGTGGAAAACATGTCTGCTCATTCCGATGCAGAATCCGGCACTGCCCCTCGGCGTGATCTCCCCCAACATAAGAGTCTCGGGACAGTGAATCTCCTCCCCTTTTTTCTCCTGCGTAATTCCGGAACCGGAGGAAAGGGTCTACGCTCCAGGTTTTCCTTTTTTCCCCTTCCCCCCCTCTCTCTTCCCTCCTGTGTAGCCTGGGCTCTCCCATGCTGCCAGAGCCCTGGCACCTTCCCTCCATTTCCTGACTAGCCTCCTCAGAGCCCTCGCTTCCATCACTGCTTGGGGAGGAGCTACTTATGATGCAAGGGGGCGGTTCTCTATACTGTCTTCCCCTTACAGTTTCCTTTACTTTTTCCAAATAAACATGCATAGGACTGGACTGTAAGAGATCTGTGGACCATCGTGAGAGGCTTCTGCAGGATGAGTCCCTGATAGCAGGACAGAAGTAAGGAGAGGGAAGCCTGCAGTCTTTACATTTTAGGCTGACTTGTAAATCCCTCCTCGTTCCCATGAATTGGGCCCAGAAAATAAACTGACTATCAGTGCAGCTGTTTTAAAATGGGAGTTACCTGAGTTCTAAATGGATCCCCCAGCCAGTAAATCTGCATTTTGGACCCACCCGAAGTCTCCTCCAAATCATCTTCAAGGGCAGCCCCACATAAAGCATGTTGGGACCATCCAACCTCAGATGAGGTCACACCCTGATTTGCCACTACGTACTTTGGCCACCTCATGAGAAGAGAAGAATCCTTGGAAAAGACCCTGATGTTGGGAAAGATTGAGGGCACTAGGAGAAGGGGACGACAGAGGACAAGATGGTTGGACAGTGTTCTCGAAGCTACGAACATGAGTTTGACCAAACTGCGGGAGGCAGTGGAAGACAGGAGTGCCTGGCGTGCTATGGTCCATGGGGTCACGAAGAGTCGGACACGACTAAACGACTAAACAACAACAACAACAACGTCCCCTTTAGCATATCGGGAGTCAGGGGCACCAGGTTGCCCCCAAAATTGTGGGGGCCTGGCGTGCTTTCCGCACATGCGATGCCACACATGGAACGCCCATCTCCCAACACCGTGCAGGCCACTGCAGTCTTCCACGACATCACTTCTTCTGGACGAGGCCGAGCGCACTGGCGGAGCCAGGTACTGAAGCTGTGCTGTGCGTCACTGAGAAAATAATGATTTTTTTGCTTGCTATTTTGCTTCTGCTTTCTGGTGTCTTAATGTTTCCATTAGTGCACTTCATAAGGATGTGGCACACTGCACTAAGCGCACTGTTGGTTGACTTTAAATGTGCCCATAAATCGTTGCATTCCTGAAACTGTTCATCCCTTTCTTTGGGGGGGTCACTCATCGAGAGAAAAAGGGGAGGCCGCTGGCTTGCGACTGCCTGCTTCTCTCTTGCTTTGGCAGCCTCCTGTTCACAATTCCCTTGCGCGCTGGTGATCTTTTGCCTGGAGCAAGGATGGAATTTGGCATTTGCTAGGGGTTTCTGGAGCGAGGCTGAGGTTCCCAACCAAAAGAAGCCTTCTATGGGAGTAAACAAATTGAAAGAACAAACAGCCAGAGACCACACATATGGTTAATGACAACATCTTGCAATTGGAAATGGCAGATGCTGTTGAAAGGATGGCCTACAGGAACAGTCGCAAAGCTGTTTTTGTGGAAGGCTTGTGGCTCTGTACCGGAGCACACACTTTGCATGCAAAAGGTCCCAGATTCAGTTCCTGGCATCTCTGAGTTGGGCTGGGAAAGGCTGAAGCTTCAGGGAGCCACTACTAGTCAGATGAGCTAATGGCCGTGATAGAAGGGGGCTTCCTGTGCTGCTTCGGTTTTGACTTTTGTGCCACAGTAGTACAAACATGCGCTGTGATGAAGACAGAGAAATCTATTCTCACTATATTGCATCAGGGAGACTGTGACCATCCTGATTTCATGTTTTCCACCTGCAATTTGTTCCCTCTTCGCCCACCAGTCCAGCTCGTGGGTCCCCAGTGATTCTTCCCCTGCTGAACCACCCTAATCAATAATTTCCATAATTTATTCACAGTCCCAGTGTCAATGGGATTTCTCAGTGGCGGAACTTGGGCTCTCAGATTTCAGTGGCGCCTCTCAGGGTTGCCATATTTCAAAAAGTAAAAAAACCAGGACATCCTGAATGAGCTTTTTTTTAAAAAAAGGAAACCACCAAAATTGTTAATTTTTTAATTTTTATTGACTTGCCTAAGATCCAGGACAAAGGACCACCTTTCGGAAATTCCCTCCAGATGTCAATTCCACCTTTGAAATCCCGATAATGTCCAGAAAAATCCAGATGTATGGCAGCCCTAGTACCGTTCTAACTAATAGTTGTGGCATCCCTTGTGCTACCCTAGATATGCCTCTGGACAAAGCTGAGGCCTCTGGCCCTTTATCAGTTTCCCCTTCTCAACCCAGCAAAAGTTAAGGGGAGAGGTCCCTACCCAGGCATAATGTTAGTGAATAATGTTAAAGGCTGGCTATATGCTTTCAACACAATACAGTTACCCAAGCTAGCTGTTTGGCACATCGGAGCTATATGAAAAAAGGGCCATGTTTGCCTTCTGCCCTGTTGTTAACTGTGCAAACAAGCGGTTATCTTATTTACAATGGAAACACTGCACCTTTACTTACTAGGGGGAAAGGCTGTGTTAAAAACCTATTCTGGGATATGTTTGGCACTAGTCCAGCCTTTTCCGATGTAGGACTCCTCTTTCACCACAACCTGCAACAGAGGAGACCTGCTTCTAATAGTTTCCTTTACGTGTCTTCCTCCTCTTCTCACTAACTTCCTCCTTTCTCTTTTATTTTCTTTTTAAAAAAGAATAAGCCCAAACGTTTTAACGATAGTAAAGACAAAATCCAAATGCTTGGTGGTTCTCCTTAAGCCAGACCAAGATATGCAACCAGACCTATCTGTTGAAGATCAGGCCAGAGCCGTGGTTCCAGGATTCCTCACCCCCCGTGGATCACTTGAACATTGTTGAGGGTCTTAGCAGACCATTTAATGACTCTTCTGCCAGTAGTGGCAATTTATAAAACAACAACAACAACAACTGTGCTAGATATTGTATGATTTTTCAATTCAATTTCCATTGCTTCTCTTTCAATTTAATATATACAACATAACAGAAATAGAAGAGGCAACAAAAACACAGTTCAAAATCAATATGAATGTTTAATGTGGTGGATGTGCTTCTCATTCTTATCCTTCTGGCTGCTACTCCTGTCCAATGCCTCCTCCTGTCACTTCCAGTCCACCCTGCTCACCTTTCAGGTTGACCATCAGCTTCTTAGAACATAGCTGCCAAGTCTCCCGTTTTTTTTGCGGGAAACCCCCGTATTTTAAACCGTTTCCCGCTGGCAGCCCGGATTGGGAAAAATCCCGTAAATCCCCCAGATTTCCTACCTGCCAGGGAGGCTTCATTTTGGGTCCTGGCACTGCCCAATTTCCAGTGCCCAGACATGGGTAGCGCGGCACCGGAAGTCGCTTCTACGCATGTCCGGACATACATAGAAGCGACTTCCGGTGCTGCGCCGCTGCTGATCCCGCATGTTTCAGTTGGAGACTTGGCAGCTATGCCTTAGAATTAAACAGCTTCTGCGTAGCCACTGCTCCTGCTGTTCTTCATGGATGTGCTGTGGACTACCTGAGTGAACTTCATGGACCTCTGGTGACCCATGAGCCAGTTTGGGGACCCCTGGTCTACAGCATACTTTGAGCTGGAGCTTCTTATCTGCTTGTATTTGGTCTGTTCATTATAGGTCCACTCTGCTCCATGGACTGAGGGCAGGTTACTACAGTAAATTCTTAACAGGTGCCTGACCATTAGCAAGGGGCATACCTAAGAGTCTGCAAAGTTTTCCACATTTTTCAGTTGCCATCTGGAGAATATTCTTTAACATCTAGCTATACCAGGCATAGGCAAACTCGGCCCTCCAGTTGTTTTGGGACTACAACTCCCATCATCCCTGACCACTGGGGTGATGGGAGTTGTAGTCCCAAAACATCTGGAGGGCCGAGTTTGCCTATGCATGATCTATACTTACTGTGTAGTTGTGTTTACAGAAATAAAAACATTTCTAGGGAGTACCTGGTCACAGTTGCAAAGGAAGCTCAAAGTATGGATTTCCCCAAGGACTAGAAAATAATACAGAAGCATGAATACTAATACTAATAATAATATTAGCCACTCTGAGCGGCTTCCAACAAAATATTAAAAACACAATAAAACCTCAACCACTAAAATCTTCCCTGAACAGGGCTGCCTTTAGATGTCTTATAAAAGTCAAATAGTTGTTTATCTCTTTGACTTCTGATGGGAGGATGTTTCACAGGGTGGGCACCACCACTGAGAAGGCCCTCTGCCTGGTTCCCTGTAACCACACTTCTCACAGTGAGGGAACCACCAGAAGGCCCTTGATGCTGGATCTCAGTGTCCAGGCTGAATGATTGGAGTGGAGACGCTTATTTGGGTATATAGGGCTGAGGCCATTAGGGCTTTAAAGGTCAGCACCAACACTTTGAATTGTGCTCAGAAACATACTGGGAGCCAGTGTTATATGGTCCCAGCGGCCGTTCCGAGTCACCAGTCTAGCTCCTACATTCTGGATTAGTTGTAGTTTCCGAGTCCCCTTCAAAGGTAGCCCCACGAAGAGTGCATTGCAGTAGTCCAAGAGGGAGATAACCAGCGCATGTACCACTCTGGCGAGACAGTGCACGGGTGGGTAGGGTCTCAGCCAGCATATCAGATGGCCCTGGACACAGAACCTGTGTCTCCATGGACAGGTGTGAGTCCAATATGACCCCCAGGTTGCACAGCTGGTCCTTCAGTGGTACAGTTACCCCATTCAGGACCAGGAAAAGTACACTAAAGGGGTAAGAAGCAGCTCCTTAGGGCCACCAGAATTCCTATTGCCTAGTGTCCAAACAACCCACTTATCCATCATACTCCTGAGATCACTTGTTGGCTGAAAACACTGCAAGGTGGAAGCAGCAATAAATTGATAAGAAGAGGTACCTAAACATTTTGTTTCGTAACTTTCTTTTTAGGAGTACAAGACACACAAACTCTCTCACACGAAAACTCAAGAGTTTGGGGGCCTTTCTGGCTGTGGGTCCAGTACATCAGGACCCGCTGCTCCAGCTTCTCATCAGCCCTAGTCCTAACCACAGGCTTAGCCTAAAGGGCAGAATGAGGGGGGAGGGCACAAAAGTTAGACTATTAGGATAGCAGAAAGAACTGGTCATATGAAGTTGATTAGAACTTTTAATTGATAGGTACTTGTATTATTTTTCACCTCCTGGCAAATAGAAGGGGAAGAAATGGAGGCAGTGAGAGATTTTACTTTCTTGGGCTCCTTGATCACTGCAGATGCTGACAGCAGTCACGAAATTAAAAGACGCCTGCTTCTTGGGAGAAAAGCAATGAGAAACCTAGACAGCATCTTAAAAACCTTGCCTACAAAGGTCCGTATAGTTAAAGCTATGGTTTTCCCAGTAGTGATGTATGGAAGTGAGAGCTGGACCATGAAGAAGGCTGATTGCCGAAGAATTGATGCTTTTGAATTATGGTGCTGGAGGAGACTCTTGAGAGTCCCATGGACTGCAAGAAGATCAAACCTATCCATTTTGAAGGAAATCAGCCCTGAGTGCTCATTGGAAGGACAGATCCTGAAGCTGAGGCTCCAATGCTTTGGCCACCTCATGAGAAGAGAAGACTCCCTGGAAAAGACCCCAATGTTGGGAAAGATTGAGGGCACTAGGAGAAGGGGACGACAGAGGACGAGATGGTTGGACAGTGTTCTCGAAGCTACGAACATGAGTTTGACCAAACTGCGGGAGGCAGTGGAAGACAGGAGTGCCTGGCGTGCTCTGATCCATGGGGTCACGAAGAGTCGGACACGACTAAACGACTAAACAACAACAACTTGTATTATTAGCTGGGAGAGGATTCTGTTGGATGGAACTTTCTTATACATAACATTATCAAATATTCACCTCCTCCATGGAAGCCACAGATGGGACATGGCAGGGGGCTGGACATAGAGCCAGGAGGCACGAGTGCCCCAAGCAGCAGGTCCTGAGGGGCAGGAAGCAGACGCCGCTATGTGTACTACGAAGATTGTTGCATTCCCTGCTAGCTAGCCTGCTACCGTCAGGAGTCACCTGTGTTGAAATAAAACTCACGCCAGCTTCTTTGCACAGAATGGGGGGGGGGGGAAGCGCCTGTCCCCTCTCAGGCAGCAAAAAGTCCCTGCAGAGAGTTATCCTGATGTGGCTATCCTCTTGCAGTGGAAATTTAAGTTTCTTCCTACAGTGGAGGCTTGGTTGGTTAATTAGTACTGCTACTAGGGAAAAAGTGGTGTTTAAAAATAAGGAAACCTGGACCCATTTCAGGACAGCTGGTGAATGATTTATAAATCTACAAATAAGGAAGTGGCTGAGCAGAGGAGGGAGGAGGAACAGGCAGGCTCTTTGATCCACAGAAAATCACAAGCAGTTCCAAGGGTTAGTTAGAGCCTGGCTTTATGTGAATATGAAGTTAGTGTGTTGATAAAAGAGCGAGAGAGAGAGAGAAATGGAGGCATAAATACATTTATGGAAGAATGGAAAGGTCAACTGAGGGAGTTGCATGTTATATTTGTGGCAAAATGGTAAAAACCATTTGCATAAGGCTGCAGCTGCCCTGTTATTTCTCATGTTTGTTTTGACTTTCAGTTTTCTCGTGCATTTTCTGGTGGTGGGGGACGGAATAACTATCCAGCCAATATGCTGGACCTGATTTAAATATACAAGTATTTAGCATGCATGGTTTTTATTCTTTAAATCTCTGTCATGGCAAGGGGGATAAAATCAGAACTTGGACCATGGCACAGGGAGGGCTTTTTAACCATTTCCCCACACACTGCTGTCTGAAAGATAATCCTGCCCCACGCTGCTATTCTATACTTGTTCATCTTGCATTTTAAAGATATGGCAAGAAAGGTTCAAAAAAGGAAGAAACAGTATGCAAGATTCCATAAATTCCATATGAATTTAGCTTCCACATTTGACATTAGTGTTGTTCACTTATTTTGTTTTGTGTGCCTGCGACTCCTGCCAGTCTTAATAATATTAATAATATCTACCGAATGACCATTAGTTACCTCATACTTATTCCAATATCTCCAGATAGCACCTATACCGAGATTGTGATAATGTGCACATTTAACTAAATAGGTTAAAAAGCAGATCATTCATCCATCCATTGACAACTTAATTGATGGGCGGTCATACTGGCAGTGCACCCAAGCTAAATAAAACTATGCACAATAACGAGATGAAATGTAATATACACATCTTTTCCACACTGAATGTGACAACTTTTGATTTTCTAAAAGGGGGAAGGTTGTGTGTGTTCTAACAAAAAAGGAACACTAGAGGGCACCAGACATCTCCCTAGAATCTCAACGTTATTTGCCAATTCCTATTTCAGGTACCCTGCGTTTATTTCCTCAATACTGTATTATGTTTACATAGATCTCTCCACTCTCCATTGTGTTTTAAGAACATTGGTATGGTCAGGGGTGTTGCACCTAGACCCAGAAGAGAACAGTTCAAATTCCTGCTCATCCATTATTGCCTTTAGCAAGATACATAATGCGGCTCAGTTCCCGCATTATGGAAGAGAGAAAATGTTGTAAATCTCCCTTAAAATGGTTTTGAGGCTAATGTTGGTAAACGACTTTCCCCACTATGCAGATAGGGACAGGCCAGGTTCTTACTGGCTTGTGTCAGCAATGACAAGGACCAGGTTTATCCCCACCTAATTAGTGGTGTCCCAAAATGTATCCCGTTTAGAAGAACATAGAACTGAGGATCAACCTGAGTTTTGTAGATTCTCCTACCTAGGTAAACATGTGCCATTCATTCTTATGGGATAGTTATAAATCACAACACTTGAAGATGGGAGAACCTGCAACTGGGAAACAGAGATCACCTATTTGGAGGTGTTTAATGGGTAGGGGGGTGCGGGTGGCGCTGTGGTCTAAACCACTGAGCCTAGGGCTTGCTGATTGGAAGGTCCCAGATGGCATTTCCATGCACTGCTCTGTGTAGTCAGCGGCTTAGTCCTGCTGGCCACATGACCCCGGAAAACTGTCTGCGGACAAACGCCAGCTCCCTCGGCCAGTAAAGCGAGATGAGCGCCGCAAGAGTTGTTCATTACTGGAGTTAACTGTCAGGAGTCCTCTACCTTTAAATGGGTAGTTAGGAGAGCTGTAGTATTCCACAAGGCAGGGAAAGCTTAGGACTAGCTTTCCTTCTTCTAGAAGGGCTGCCTTCCCATTGGATGAGCCATCTGCCCCTCACTTCCCTCTACAGCACATGCAGAAACCACTTTCTTCACCACTGGACTACTGTATTGGTCTTGTCCAACCCGCCAGAGCTTGTCTTCACATGCAAAGGAAGTCCCTAAGCCACCAAAGGTTTTAGATAACATTGGCTACCCTCACCTGGTTTAGCCAGCCAGCTGGTCAGTCATTCCTGCGGTGTGGCTGCCACCGCATGCAAACAACTTCTAGGAGCCACAGGTGAGAGCCAAGTGCAGTGGGGACCAAAAGTGGACATACTACTCCGGAAGGAGCAGAGTGTCCCCAAGTTACTACCCCTGCCCTAGCACCCAAACTCTCTGAAGTTCATGAAGAAACTTCTGTATTCATTAGGTGCTGCCCAAATTACTTAGGAAGCAAAAACATCCTTGCCCGATGCCAAAATGAAAAAGTTGGCACCAGATAGCTCTCTCCAGGGAAAGTGTTTGATAGATGGATAAGCTACTGCAGAAAAAGCCACCCTCCAGAGCTCCCTTGGAAGTGACATGCAGAGGAACCTCAGGTAACGATCTCAGGTTCATATGCAGAAAAGGGACAAGGCTGATACTAAATTGGCACTCTGCTGTGAGACAGAAACCAGTTACATGTTCATGCCTCCTTGTCATAGTTAATACATGTGTCAAGCTTCAGAAGACCTAGTATGAAAGTGTAAGAATCAGAGAAACACTGAAATGGAAAGGGTTTGGTGGCTGCATTCTTTATGAAATTGCTGGGCTTGATCCTAAGTTACAACTTGCTGCACTCCATAAAACATTTTTTATGCATGGGCCAACACCCATTTCTAATTAAGCAAAACCAGTTATGAGACAATGGTTATAAAAGGATTTTTTTTAAAAAAAAAAAATTAAATTGTATTTTCAGTTTCTACTTTTTTCCCTTGGTCATTTTGTGCATGCGAGGAAGAAATACAAGAATAGATTGGGCACTTTTTCCCCCCAGAGGGGAAATGGTTCAACCCAGAGATTTTTTTGAAAACAATTGTTGCAGTGGCTTAAACTGCAAGTTGGTAGTTTGTTATGTAAGAATCCACTTCCTGAGCAGCAAGAGGCCTATTAATATTGTTTTGCATTTCCTGGGGCTGGGCTTCTCTGCTTGTTTATTAAGAGGCAAAAAAGGCACAAACCTCTCTATACAAAGCTCTCTCATTCCCCACTTTTGTTTTTAAAAGAAACCAGAGACTCTGAAATGGTGTTGGGGAACCCGGAACTCAGTTCCACTCATCTGTGAATATTAGCCATGCAGTCTGGGCAACAATATTTGGGTCACAGGTACGTTATCACTTATTTCTTCCTCTTTATACCTGCCAGCAGGGAAGAAGAGCAAATGTAGACAGGTACAGTAGGGAAGCAATAGCACAACCCTTTCTCAAAGCTCAAGAGCCAAAGAAAACAGTGGGTAACCTTTCGCAAATGTCAACTCGGCCACTTCATGATGTGATCTATTTTATGCCAGTGCTGCTACACTGAGCAATGCCACAATGTGTTGAATAGCTGTGGGACTGTATTAAAAGATGAGCAAACTGCTGTTCCTGTAGAGTTCAGTTTGTGCTTTGTGTTTACTTTTTCAACAAGACGGTGCCCTTAACCAGTAGAGGGCCCCATTTGTTTGCTTGCATAGGGATGTGCCAAGGAAGTTCTGAAAGGTCTTTTCCAGCTGCAGTTTCCACATAGCCCTTGAAAAATCAGATTAGACTTTGGAGGCACAAAAGCAAAGCAGAACAATAGGCATTCCTGTCAGCTGCTTCTGTGAACAGGATGTCTTGGGAGCTTGTGTGAGCTGTTTGAAAGTCCTTAGTAAATAGCCAGACACATAGATGGCATTTATTCAGTTTTATTGCAGGAAGGAGAGTGTATTTCTAACATCTTTCATCCCAGTTCTAAGTCTGTGATTATATACTGGCAGGCAATACTTGAAAGGCTAAGCAGCTCTAGAGGACAGGTTTCCTGTATTTTCATTATTGTCTAAGAGGAATATCATCAGCTCTCAGCTCTTTGGTAGGCTATCACCAAAACCATTTATTTGTGGAAATACATGAAAACAAAGCTGAAAAACAAAACTTCAGTTTGACTTACCTTTTATCACACTGTAAGGAGGCAAGTTTTGTGGTTTTTCTAACTTCCTGTTTACAAAACTATTCACCTTGTCTGCTAGGAAACCGCTGCCGTGTTCTAGACGGCAAATGTAGGATACCCAAGGTGTTAGTTACTATATAAAATGGGAGTGGGCATACTACAGCATTATCCTGCAGCAAGGCAGGAGGAGAGTAGAAGTGGTAGAAATACCTGCTTGCCATTTCTCATTTATTGATGAACAGTTCAAAAGTCCATGAAGAATAAAAATTCTTATTTGCACTATTAAGGGGTTATTCACCCATGCAAATATATCACTTGATGACTTGCAGCAGGCTAAGTATGTTGATCTTTAGGTGAGTAAAGCTCTGCCTGGAACTTTCACAGATGCAGGTCGTTGCTTGATGTTGGGGTTAAGTTCATATATGAACCAAGGCTTGGCAAGACTAACAGGTGTAAATTCCGCTCTCTGTCCTAATTGCTACCATGCTAGAGCAAGCAGGACTGCTTTGTCCCACAACCTCCAGAAGTGGAACATAGAGAGGCGTAAGTTGGGAGAAGCCAGTTTCACTTTATGTTCAGTCTCTGCGATCTTCGGCTATGCAAGCCAGCAATAAAGAAAGATGAAGAGGATTTTTTTTTGGGGGGGGGGGTCTGAGAGAGATGGAATTTAAAATTGAAAGTTTCTCTGACAAGTTCAGGCTCCCACTCCCTTTGCTGCCTTCAAGAGCTCTGAGAAGTATGGGAGGGTGAGGAAGAGTTAAAAGTCTGCCTTGAGCTCACCCAGCGAGTTGAAAGCTGGACAGGGATTGAAATCCTCCCTCCCTGGTCCAAGGCCAAAACTCTTATCAACTACCCAACACCAGTGTTTTGAAGTCTAGACATAGCTGAGAAACACTCCCACATCATTGTGGTAATTAAATTTAAGCAAAAGATAAGGAAATTGAGATTACTACAGCCTTGCCCAGCAGCAAGCACAGCGGTAGCACAAGCAGTGGTTTGCTCTTGCTAAAAGTCTCAGCTGTTGTTTACAGTATTTGCCTGCTTAGTTGCACAGGAAAAAATATCTTAGCAACAGAAAAATCAACTTCTACTTCCCCGTCTTCTTCTTTTGTTTGATCTTATTGCGTTATTGCTCCTCTTACTTGCTTTTAAACTTGTACTTTCTTTAGAATGGCTGGGTGCATTTTAGAGCAGTCAACCTTTGGGCCTGCATTTGTTAACTTGCCTTGTTCTTTGACAGGACAACAGCTTCTTCAAGCCTTCTAATATCTGAAGCACTTGAAGCCTGCCTTTCGGAACAAATCACGTGCTCCTCTCCTTCTGCTGCATATAAAAGGAAAATACAGCTTACTCCAGCAGGGGAAAGGGGATAGTGGATTAATGGACAGGAGCTTGCACAACTCTTCCTAGTAGAGCTTGCCCAAGTTTAATCTTCGTATGCACCACATATGTACCAATGCAGGCAGCCGTTTTACCTGCTTGTGTAGCCATTTTTTAATTTTTTGAGATAGGGGTTTTCTGGTATATCAGACTTACACAATATAGTTTAATAATAATAATATTATGTGTCACGCCTGCCCCCCCCCCACTCATGAAGGGGCACCTCACCAAAGCAGCAGGCAATATAGTGTTAGATGGCACCCAGCAAAACACAAGAACCCACCCCACACAATTCACTTCAGTATACCCATAGTTGAGCCATATGCAACTGTATGTCCCTCCGCCCTTAACCATACTGTTCAGAGCAGGAAAATCCACATTAATTTGGGGGAGGGGTGAAAGCTGCCAGTTGGATGAGGACATCATGTTGACGATGCAAAAAACATGCACACATGCGATGCAATGAAACAAATTTAAACTGCTGTGTGTACAATTTTGACAGCCATTTGCCCAAGGTCACCAGTTGGGTTTGAAGAAGAGAGATTTGAACCTGGTATTTGAATCTAAAAGCTGCCATTGAAAAGAGCAACAAAACCTGAGGCTACTTTGGTTAATACACGGGCATCTAGAATGTAGCTTAGGGCTGAAGAAATCCTCCTTTTACCAGAAATGAAATCCACATTGTTCTACTTTCAACTCTGCTAAGACAACTGTAATAGAGAAGATGAAAGAGGGAGATGCACTTCTGCGCTTTCAATGGGACAGGGCAAAATTGAACAAGTGTGGCTTTGCAACCACACTGATCGAGGTGAAAAGAAAATGTGCACCTCTTGTTTCTTCTACCTCCAGCCATTAGTGTGAGGGGGAAATTGCAGCCCTTTAGAAAAGGGGGGGGCAGATGCTTTCGTACAGCTGCAAACACTACATTGGCCAATTTTCTTCATCACCTTTCCCCTCCTGTGAATTTGTGTGAGTGGCAGAGCTTGAGAAGGGTAAGAAGCTGTGACAGGAGGCTGCCCTTCACTCAGCCTATGTACTGAAAAGGCTCCAAAGATGTAACAGGAAGCACAGCAATCTTGAAACTAGGCTGCCACCTAATTGTTTCCTGATGGCGGGAGGGGGAGAACATCTCTCAAAAGGAAATTCCCTCCTCAACCCCTGCTGCTAACATTCCTCTATGCCAAACAAGATTTCCATCTCTATGAACCTAGTATAGGTTTCAGCAAAGCCAACAAAGGAGACTCAATCACACCACCACTGCCCCCAATATCTGTAATGCAACTCCAGTTCTAAAGCAGATACAGGGGCTTCCTGTTTGTTCCCAGACACAATTCAAGGTGCTCAGCTTTTTGTGTAAAGCCCTAAGCAACTTTAAATCTTCTTAGTCCTCCTGGTAGTACCACCACCTTCACAAAAGGGAGAAGTAAAAAAACACACACATTTAAATAGGATACATGTCCATGCTCCCAATTGTCAACCATGGATGGAAATAAAGCGAAGACATAAATATAGCTATTTACAAAAATATTACCAAATATATTTTAGGGCAACCATACACATGCTTCTTAGAGCAGCTGCCATGGTGGTGGGAGCAGCATGAAGGATGGACAAGGGGAGAAAGTCATTCCTCTCTCTCCTGCCCTTGGCAACAGCAACAGGGGGAGTGGCAGCAAAGCTGGATACAGTAGTTGCTTGGGAACCAAGCCTGCTGTAGCCTAAGCTGCTTCCTCCGCCTGCCGTTCTATTATCACACAAGCTGCAGTGTAACAACACTTTTACACTTGTTCAATGCACATGCGTATCGCCATAACCCAGAAGTGGCTGGAAAAGGGAGCATAATGGGGGTGCAATGGGGCAGGGCAGACCTACAGGTGCTCAACCAACGCACGTGGAGGGGGGCAGGAATGCAACCTCCACACAAATTGGGGGTTGCCTGTACACCAAGATATTGTTCCATCAGTATTCATGGTGCTTTAGCACATAAAAGGGAAAATGTTCCCAAGGCCCTTGCAATCTTTTTTGGGGAGGAGGCAGAGGAAAGGGAGGATGTAGAGACAGGGTAAAAGCAGAACGAACATGAAATTGTTAGTTCCATGTGCTTAGGCTTGACTAATAGGGCAGGGGAACTGGGCTGTTGAATCAAAGGCTTTGTGGAAAAGATGGGCTTTGAAAGTAGCAAGAAAGATGGAATCACACAGGTATTCCAGAAGGCAGTGCCAAGCTCACATGGAAGAGAACTCTTCCAACCAGGTGTAAAGGTTTGTCACACGAATGTCCAGAAGGAAAACACAAGTAGGGACAAAACTAGTAAGTCATTAGTGTTCTGCACTTGGGGGCATTTCTACAAGTTGGAACTAGTGGATGATATGGGAGAGGCTCATGTTTTCTTCCCACGTTGCAATGGCAGGGCCTATTCACCATACACACCTTGCAACTGCAGGCAATTCAAACTTAGGTTGATGTAGCAAAATGAATCTGTTGAAATCTTGCATGGTGCAGAATAGAAGTACAGTACACTGTTTATTTACAGTGGTTCACATAAGCCAGCCAGCTACTGATCCCTCCCCCCCAATGCAATCTCTAACATATAGTGGTGCAGTTAGGTAATTTTAGATCCTGAAATTAAACATCGTTAAAGAAAAAGCAAGTGAGTCCAACTTTTCTCCATTATCTATCCTTGAAAGCCCATTGTTCTTGGGAGTAGAACTCCAATTTTTGTTTCATTCCACCCTATCTCCACCATAAATATAAAGGTAATGGTAAAGGTAAAGTGACCCCTGACTATTAGGTCCAGTCGTGACGGACTCTTGGGGTTGTGGCGCTCATCTCACGTTTTTAGCCGAGGGAGCCGGCGTATAGCTTCCAGGTCATGTGGCCAGCATGACAAAGCTGCTTCTGGCAAACCAGAGCAGCACACGGAAACGCCGTTTACTTTCCCGCCGGAGTGGTACCTATTTATCTACTTGCACTTTGACATGCTTTCGAACTGCTAGCCTTCTCACTAAACCCTGTTGCCTATTTTGCTTCCAACACCTCCTCCCCCCAGTCTGCTCCCTCTGACCACTCGTTGTCATTGTCCCACCACCACACCCCTAACTCTGAGCCTTCTTCCTTTGTGGGTTCCCAAGCTGGTGCCTCACACAATTCCTGCATACAGCCAGGAGTGGGGCATCTCTGGCCTAGGGGCCAGATGCAGCCCTCGAGGCTTCTCTAGCTGACTCTAAAAACTCCCCACACCACACCCCTCACTCACTGGCAGATTCAAGCCTTCTTCCAGTCTAGCTGGAATGGGTCCTTGAACTCTGATAATGCCTTTTGTTTACCTGGAGAGAAGGGTGTGGAAACTAGCCTGCCTAGTGTACAAAGGTAATTTTTGTATTTGCTGCTCTGTGCACCTTTGCCTCTAGCTCCACCCACCACACTGGAATGTGACTCTTGGAAAGTTGCCCAGAAGGGAATGTAGCCTTTAGGCTTAAAACGTTTCCCCATCTCTGTTCTAGATCTCTAGAGTAAGGCCATCTATCAATAGCTAAAGCACCTTTTTGGCTGCAAGGAGCAGCACTCTAGGGGTTGAGAAATTCCTGTGGGCTCTCACAGAACAGATTAGGCAACTCGTATAAGGGAGGCATAAGCAAACACTTCCTTACCTAACAACCACTGCATAAAAATGTTGCACAATTACATTGGACTATATTTCTAATGCTTACAGATTATGGGTTCCTACCACTTGGGGATTCCCCCCCCCCCCCCCCGGCATTATACCACATGAACTATTAAGTTGTATTTCCCCCCATAACTTTTGTTTTAAAATGTTTTTTTGTTTCAACAAAACAGAAAGCCTAGGAGGCAGAGTGCCACTTAACACACAAAGGAGGGTTCAAGGTAACATATGGGGCTCCCCCCCTCCATTTTATCTTAACCACCATGAGAGACAGGTAAGAACAATAACTGGGCCAAGGTCACCCAGTGAGCTTCATGACCATCCAGACCTATGCTGTCGCCTCACAGGTTCCTAGTTTGACACACTAAGCATTATACAAAACTGGCTTTCACTAGAGGTAAAGCCTATCCCAGGCACCCCCAAACTTTGGCCCTCCAGATATTTTGGACTACAATTCTCATCTTCCCTGACCATTGGTCCTGCTAGCTAGGGATCATGGGAGTTGTAGGCCAAAACATCTGGAGGGCTGCAGTTTGGGGATGCCTGGCCTATCCTGTCCTCACAAGGGTATTCAGATTGCTACTCCAAAAGGGGTTTCCAAAAACAAGAAGTTAACTTCCCTGATGCCTTCCCAGTTTAGTCAAGGGAGATGTTCAGGAAAGAGTTGTAGCCTTCAATATGTTGATGGGTGGCAAGTTTTCCAAGCCTGCTTTAAGTCTTTTAGACACCACACGCTTTCACTTTTGCTGCGAGCCCTTGGAGATTAAGTGTGTGAATGCAAATGATATGGTGCTATAGATATCCCTACTTTTTCCCAAGTTCAATTTGAAGGTTTCAGTCTTGCATTATGTAGTGGCTGCACTAGTCTATGAGAAACAGCATTTCCTTACCATTATAAATATTTAAAAGCGGCTGTATTGGCTCACAACCATCGCCAGGTATCCTCAAGTCCAAATAATTTGGTATTTGGTACTTTTAACAAGAGGACAGATCCATTCTTTAAACAGATGGCAGCACAGTAGTTGTGTTCATGTTTAAGACCAGAATTCTGGCAGTAAGCACTAATGCTAGGTTCCTAACATTATTTGCTTACATTTCCCCCCTCTCAAAATAAGTTGAACTGGAGCCACAGAATGTTTTGAAGGCCATAATTCAAATACATACATCCAGTATGACCCAGCTTATCAATTGCTCCAAGCAAAGCTCCAAAGCAATCTACTAAACAATTAGGAATAAACCACAATTTATTGTTTGTGGTTTGAAATGTTAGTTTGTTGGTAGATTGCCATTCAAGTTACTTTACAATCTGAGAAGCTGTCTTACAGTGCAACCTTATACGTATCAACCCAGCCCAATCAAGTTGAATGGCACTTGCTCTCAAGTTAAGAGTACAGAATTGCAGTCTTACTTGATTTCATTCTCTTGAAGTAATTCAGGATTGCACTAGCTGGGATACAAGTGATTGAAGTTCAGAGGCTTTGCAAGATGCTGAGAACACCCTCATGCACTTGTATGATTTCCTTTTCAAACAAGCAGCTTGGGAGCTGTTCAATGCTCTTGTCCCACCATCACCAAGGATGCCTTGCAATCCAAGTTTGTCACAGTTCTGGATGTTAACACCACTATGGAAAGGTGATGCACTGTTATTTGTTCCCCAAAAGTTTCAGACTTATGTGCACATCTAATGATGTAAAAAGAGTATCTCAGATTATAAAGTTAACAGGCTGTAGTTACTGGTATTGTTTTGGCATTGTTTTAGCAGCTCATAAAACCCTGACATGCAAGCAGCAAGACCTAAAAATGCTTCCAAAGTAGTCTGCTCATCCCTTGTGTTGTCAAGTGGGCCTTACATTTTCCCATAGCTTTAATAACAATGATAGAAGTAGCAACATGAAAATTGCTTTTAAACACCAGATCCTCCATTACCAAAAACCTACATCTAACCCAGGTATAGGCAACCTTGGCTCTCCAGATGTTTTGGAACTACAATTCCCATGATTCCTAGCTAATAGGGGCAGTGGTCAGAGATCATGGGAGTTGTAGTTCCAAAACATCTGGAGAGTCAAGGTTGCCTATGCCTGATCTAACCATACTTCTGATTACAATGAGAAGGCCTAGTCATACTTTTAGAATCCCATTGCCCAACTTTGCATTTCTCTCTCTCTCTCTTTTGGGCCTTGTTTACGTTCTATGGTCTTCCCTGTCAGGGGAGCTCAAACTTGCTCACCGCAGCAAATCTCAGCCAGCCTCTATTAAAGGTGATGTATCCAAGGCTTCCTCACTGTCTTGGAGCTGCAGGAGGCAAAGAGAGTTATCATTCTCTCCTTGGCTCGCAAATTAGGCAGGAGCCTCAAGGGGTTTTTTTTTTTGGCTCTATCCTGTCTCTGTACCTGCCTCAAAGGGGGGAGCAGAGAGGCAGGCAGGCATTCAGGGCACCTGGCAAATACAAAGGAAAGTTAATATTCTTCTCACCATCACCTCTGAGCTTGAGGGCGAAGGTGAAGCAAAAGCTTGTCTGCATTTGCTGGATGCTCCAAGTAGCCACCAAACAGAACCAAAACTAGCCTTCACTCTTAATCTGCTCCAAACTGGGATTGAAGAAGGGACAAGGGCTTCTTCTTGCACTGCATGGAATGCCCCACTTTCAAAGCTGCAGAAAAGATTAGACAGTAAAAAAAAGTTGGGAGTAAAAAAACAGCAAGATATCACAACAGGAACACAACCAGCAGGGAAGAGTTAGCAGAGATCGCTAATCCTCAGAAGTATTTTCAACTGGTATGTAAACCTCTTACAAGTATGTACCAGGCAAATTACCCTGGGGAGGGCATTCCAAAACTAGGACATGGCTACTAAGAAATCAATTTCATAGTCACCCACCTAACCTCTGTAGGTAAATGTACACGAAGAGCCTTTCCGAAGCCTTCCTAAAAAAACTTGTCCATCTTATAAGGGTCACAGTGCGCACAGGATATTCACATCTGCAGAATAGATTTTCCTGAAAATTCTCCAACACAACATCCAATCTGCCTGCCACAATATCTGCATTTTTTCAGTTGAAAGATGTGGTCTATTTCTATTCCAAAACCATATTCTATGTTCTAAAATCAGTACTCACTACATGTGCTTGCCTGGCCATATTTGTTTTCAGTATACTCCTTCCAAACAGTCCAGTACAAATAAATAAATAAAACCACACCCACATCTTTCAAGGAAGGCATATCTGAAGAGAGAAAACCGGCTTGAACCTTCTTTCACTCAAAATACGTCAGGACTATTTTGAATACCTAGGGGTTTTTTTAGACTTTCTGTATAAACTGTGACATTCTAGGGTTTCGCTCTAACTCAATTTAGCCCTCCAGAAAGTAACAACTCCCATCATTGGTCATGCTGGCTGGAGATTATGGTTTTGGGAGTCCAACAACATATGGAGAGTCACACATTCCCCACCCCGTTCTAAATGTTTGGCTCAAATGCCAATTTCACTTGATTGCCTTTACTTGGAAACAAAGAAATTTATACTGGCTTTTACTATTCTATTACAGTCTTTTTACTGCAAACTATGTTACTCACCACCCCCAAATTTCCTGTTACATTCACCCACACATAGAAAAGTTGAGCAAACTTACAGCAATTTTGACAAAATAGGCAGTACATCTTGTTTTTGGAAATTCGCAATGTCCTTCACAAGGGAAAATTCAATAGTTGTCCTAGATTCTGGAGCTGGGTTCACTGCATGGAAATAACCCATTTGCCTTAATTACACACTATCTTCTTTGGCGATCCCTCGTAGCCAAGTAGGATTGTCTTCCATAAACACAGTTTTAACAATGGGTCCGTAAGTGACTGTGGAGGCCAATTCTGGATCCACATGTCCTTCCACAGTGGGGACATTGGTTTCCAGGCGGGAGTTGATCACAGTGTGGATTTGCCAAGCATGCCTTCCTCTTAGCACGTTTCTCCCTTGCGTCCTGAAATTGAGTGTCTTCAAAGCCCATGACACCTTTGGTAAAGGCTGTTCTCCAACTGGAGCGCTCGCAGGCCAGTGTTTATACATTTTTTTAGATTTGCCTTGAGACAGCCTTTAAACCTTTTGTTGACCACCAGCATTAAGCTTTCCATTTTTAAGTTCGGAATAGAGTAGTTGCTTTGGAAGACTATCCATTCATGGCATGGCATGGATTTGTGCCCATTCAGGGGCACACTGTTGGCCCTTACTGTTGGAACACCAACTTCAAGGTATTTCCCAAACTATAGCTTCTGCTTTTTGAGTAACTGATTATCCAAATCAGATTGCTTCCTTGCAAGGACAGACACAACTATCTGGAAGAGCATCTTGCAATACCTTTGAAGTACTGCCTGTGGAGGTGAATGCTTATGAGTAACTTGCAAATGTGACACGAATTGTTGTGGATGCACTGCAGCAATGACAGCATGCGGGATTGTGAAGCACTTCTCTTGCACTTAAATTAATCAACTCTTTCCCAACAGAATAGAAAACCAATCAGATGTCCAAAAATTTCATGAACTAGAGATTTGTCCCAAGACCATCTTGCATTGCTCTTGGGCACAGATCACACTCTGAGTATGAACATATCGCTATATATTTGCTTATGCTTCTTTTTGGAAGTCACTTTGTCACTGTGCCACTTCTCTCAAAAAACCTTGTAGGGAAGCCCAGAGAAGCAACTCAACTTCTCTCTGCCATTTCACCCGCAGTTACCAGCTCTCCAAAATATACTGGTATATTACTTTTTCTGAATATGGGCATTTTTGCATAATGGCTATAAGTTCACCAAGATACTTGCCTAGGTTGTGGAAATTTAACATCTTGCCTTGATGATCTGGGTCTCCTTGGTTAAGGGCTAAGATAAATGGCAATGAAACAGGGGAACTGAAGCAATGGTGGTATTAACACCCTGAGGCTGAAGTAAAGTCCATTATGCAGTTTATCCAAATCTGGATGTTTCCCCCACCTATCAGCACACTTCTCAGTCAGTATGTAACTTCAAGAGTTCCACTTCACCAAATGGGTTTTCTCAGTATGTGAACGTTCACATGAGCTGTGTCTGTCAGTGTCCACAAAAGCAGTTGTGTATCTTAGAATCAGAATCGTGAGTGAACTGGTTTTTTTCTTGGCTGATGTTTTTGGGTTGTACCTGATGATTCTGTCACACAAACTAAGTGTATTCCTTTGATATCTGGCAGAGTTAAAGACTTCTCTGTTTGAAATACTAATCATTTTTGGACTTACTGAAATTCCTCAAGGGTTTCTACACTCAAAATAATCGATTCTTATTCAGCTGTACTTCTCCGCTGCACTAGGAATTGCTGCCTCTACGAATAAATAATACCATCATTAGCACCTGGTACATAATACAGTATATATGGGAATATGGTGCTTTTAAACACCTGCCACTTTTCAATACAGTGGCTCCTCCTCCCCAAGCTGGGTATACTGGTATTTTCCATGTGGTTTATTACCGCTATCAAAGGAGCAGATTGGCTTTTAGTTCTAAGTGAAGAACTAACTTCACCCAACTAATGAGCAAATTTCAATATCATGATTGTGCTAACAATGGCTGTTAAATTTCATGCCAGGTATAACTGTATTTCTGTTGTGTTCACCAAGTCCACAAACAAGCATACATTTTGGGGGGGGGCACAGTGGGCCTGTAACAAACACAAGTTAAAAGCAAAAGGTTATAAAATGGTTGGTAAGCAAATGGGGGGAGGGTGAAATAAAAGAAACTGGTAAATTTGGTCCTGAACTATTCTGACAATAGGTATGAATGGTGTCAGAATAGTTCATTACCAAATTTACCAGTTTCTTCTTTTATTTTACCCTCCTCTCAATCATCCCAAAGTGTGAAGCAAATTTTGTAAGGAGGAAATGTCATGCAAGCCACAATGGAAGGGAAGCTGGGTTTGACACTGTCAAGGTTGCATCTTCCTGAAACATAGTTGACAAACTTAGTTGGTCTCTAAGGTGCTACTGGAAGGAATTTTTTTATTTTATCTTCCTGAAACATTAGTCTTCAAATAGATCTACTACAATTTTAAAATCTACAAAAAACCCATGTTAAACATTATTTCCTACAGTGTTTTTAAACTTTTATTCTGTTTAATACCATGGAAAAGCAAACAGCACACTTTTTTAAGAATTCCCCTTTGTATTTAAAAAAGTCTCTTCAGAGCTGTAACTAATATTTTTTCTGACTTAAGACAGCTATTGCAAGCAGATAGCTTTAGCAAGAAAATAAAGTTAGGTAAGCAACTGGGCTCTGCCCTCAGCTATAGCTTATGTATTTTAGATTAATATCCCCAAATAGTCCTAACACTGGGGGGGACAGCCAAATGTTCAGATGTCTGTTTTTAAATGTTACCACTGTAATACCAAAACAAGCCAAGATCCACCTATTGATGGTTAGGATTAATAATGCAGTTCAGCAACAAGTACATGCAGCACAACCTAATAATATTCAGTACTAGAAGAATGCAGGTTCTTCCTTTTTTAAGAGCACGCAAGCTCCAAGGATATTTCCAGCCCTTGCTAATGATTAGTTAACAGCATTTTAAAAAAGTCAGGCTACATCCAGATATGGTCAAATATGTCCAGTCTGACGGGTGAGGAATGTGCCCTGTCACACCAAGTCATGTGTTTTCTTCAAAAGAGTGTAGGTCTATCCTGTTACATTTAGCCTCTCCTTCACCACCGTCATCCTTGGAACCTAAAATGGAGATCAGAAATCTCCCTGCAAGGGGAGGGAGATCAGGATCTTCATCCATTAAGTTTCACAGAAAGGCAGCTGCACTACACTAAGACAACCAGACCAACTTCCTCCTTGCATCCCCAACGCGGGCTACATGAAGTGTGTCATATTTTCCCTTTCAAGGCGGGGATGGGGCAGGGTAGGTGGGTGGGAATCACTGAAGGATGGAGTCACTCTGCGCCACAAGCGCAGAGAAAGAGGCCTTAATGCAGGTCGCACAAGCCGGTTAGCAAAGTGGACCCATCTGGTTGTTAACCAGAAGGTTCGTGCCCACCCGTGGGCAGGATTCCTAGCTGCAGGGGGTCGGACTAGAGGATCCTCGGGGCCCCTTCCTCTGCCTTGTTTTACAGAACCATAGAACTGCAAACTGAGCCGAACTACACGAGCCCACCTTCCCTCGCAAAAAAAGCGAAGTCCAACAGCTCGCGTCCCTCCCCCCTCCCTTTAAGCCGCCGCGGGCGTCATGCGATCCGCCTCCCCCCCCCCACGCGCGTGGAAAAAAAAGGGAGCGAGAACTTTCCCTGGCAGAAGCGGCCGCTGTGGGGGGGAGGGGAGGTCCCTGTCAAAACAGTCGACGCCCTTCGAGGGAGGAAGAAAAGACGCTTCGCTGAACAGCTGCTCTACGTTCAACGAGGGCGGGTGGGGGAGGGGGGAAGAGGGGCGTGTTTGTGAAAAGAGGAAGGCAACCGTCGCAGCAACTGCTCCGACCGCACGGAAGGGGACTCCCCCCCCCAATCCCTGTCAAGCCGAAGAGCCACGAACGCCGCTGCCGCCTCCGCCTCCTCAGCCAGCTTGGTCCACCGCCAAGCCCCACACAAGAATGCAACGCGGTCACATGACCTCCGGCGGACGTGCGGCTCCCTTCCCTCTCCAGGGACACCCCGCGCCATCTTGGACTGACGCAGTTACAGCTGCCGACGAAACGCCGCCAAGCAGCGGACCTTCCTCCGAGCCGGAGCCGCCGCCACCACCACTGCCGCCTCGGTCTAGGGGAGTGCGGGCGGGCGCGGTTGCCCGAACCCCGCTTTCCTTTTGCCCCCTCGGCCCCGCCGTCCCTGAGCGCCTTTCCGGAGAAGCCTCTGCCCCCTCTCCTCACCCACAGCGGCTGGTATCATGGCGCCCGTTTTCTCCCTTTGCACCAGCCACCCCCGACAGCTCCCCGAGCCCTGCCCAGCAGCTGCGTCTGCCCCTGCTGCAGGATGATGTCAGCGCCTGCCAATCGGAGCGCGCCTCCGCGGCCCGTCCGCAGAGCTGATTGGCTGTGCGGCCGCCGCCGCCGCTCCCCACCCTTCCCCCGCCTCCTTCTGACTCAGTGCGCTCTCCGCGGTTCGCTGCGGAGAAACGGCCAAAGACAGGAAGGGGGAAGGGGGAAGGGGGAGGGGAGGAAAGAAGGGCAGGGGGAGGAGGGAGGAGAACAACAACCTCGCGGCGCGACAATCACCAACCGCCCCGAGACGGCAGTCGCCATTTCGCATTACAACAGGCGGAACCCCCAAGCGAGCAGCCCCACCAAGCGTCCTAGAAAGGGAGAGAGAAATAGAAACACATCGGGATTAGAAAAGGGGGGGGGGTGATAATATTAAAAAAACAATAAACACATCCACACACTCCACCATGGTCACAAGACATTTAATCGCCCTCCCTTTCTCACCCCTCTGCATACTCTGTGCCCCATGGCAGCCGCCTTCTGTGGAGTCGTCGGGCAGCAAGACAAGTGCCATTCCCACCTCAGCTGCTTCTTCCTCCTACGGGGTGCTCGGGAGCGAGCTCCTCTTATCTAAGCCTGTTCCTAACTCCCTCCTTCTGCCACTCGATGGTCTCGGCTCCATCAAGGCAGGGCAAGAGCTGCCAGCCCAGCTTTTATCTGGCGCCCCGAGCTTGCGCACTGAAGGAGGCTCACTCAGCCCCTGGTGGGCGTCGAGCGAAAACCCCAGCCTGCCTCCCCCTCCCTCGCTCGGCTCCCGCAGGAAGAGCTGCGAGCAGGCGGGCCGGGAAGCTGGGTCCGTGCGCAGGCAGAAGTAGAAGCCGGCGGGTGGCGGCGGGGAAGGAAGCGCTCGGCATTAACGGGGAGGCCGCCATAGTTGGTTGCCGCGCGCAAAATGGGGTGGGGGTGTGGACGCGCGGCTACAAGTTGCCCACTGAGCCGGGGCTTTTCTCTCGGTGACAGGTGTCCCGAGATTTCCAGAGAAGGTCCATTTCCTCCGCTGCAGTAATCGTTTTGAGGAAGTGGATCAGACCCTTCGCTCGCACCTGTCCGAGGGTGAAAAAGGAGAAAAAGAATCCCTCCGATGAAAGGCTCGTGCTGTCGGACACCAGGAGTCGCAGCTGCCCGAGACGAGCCTCTCCGCGGCCGCCGAGCTGAACTTGGCCTACAAAACACTCGCAGTGGAGTGCGGCTTCCTCCTTGAGCGAACGTAGCTGGCCGCCCACACGCTCAAGGGGACACGTTTCTGCCAGCTGCTGAAAAGGACTAGTTTTCACCTCTGAAGTCCAATGTATAGCTTACACGCGTGCACAAACCCAGAGCCATGCCAGTGGTCCCGAGATGACACTTTGCACGTTGCTCACCGAGCCCCTGGAACTAAACCAGTTTGTTTTGTAGATCCTAAACGTGAACTCTTAAAGCATACATAGACGGTCGGGGCTGCGACCCGTCAGCCTTCCTTAGGAAATCCTTCAGGCAGTCACTTGCTTCGGGCAACTTCCTCCTTTCCCTCCTGTCAGAGCTGAAAGCCTTGCCCGGCCACCCTGAATACGAACCCAAACGACTCCCCCTGCCCTCGTCCCACCCAGCGCTTCCCCGACCCTCTTTTCCTCCCTGCGCGCTGCCCCTATTAGAGCTGGGCAGGATCCTCGCTCCCGTCGCCTCGCTTTATTAAGGAAACATACACACACATTGCAAAAAATGGAACCGCCGGCGGCGGCGGGCGAGCGAGCGACGGTGTCCGGGTGTCGGGCGGGGGGCGTCTTCGCTGCCGGGCACCAACGGAACTCCAGCCCACAAGCAAAATGGCGGCTGTTTGGCTTCGCCCTGGTAACCCTGCCCCTGCCAGGCGGGACGGGTGAACCCCGTGCAGCGGGAGTAAGGGGGGGGAGTGAGGCGACGCCATTTTCCCAGAGAGAGAGAGGCAGTGACATAGGAAGGGAGCGTAGGCGGCTGCGAGGAGGGAGACGGGAGCAGGAGCAGCAGCAGCGGCGGCCGCAGCAGCAGTGGCAGTTAGGGGGTTTGTGCAGAGGTCCTGAGGCGAAGGCGCTTCTCCCTCGGCCGCCGCGGGACTCTCGTGCAGCCGAGCCTCCTTCCTAGGGGTTCCCTGCTGCCATTGAGCCTCTCCCCACCCCCAGCTCCCCACAGACGGCTGAGGGGCTCCGTCCTGCCCAGGCGAGGGACATCCGCAGTGGGACTGTTGCATTGTTTTGGTTGGGGTAAGAGAGGGGCTCGGTTAAGGGGGTGCTGCTTGCCTGGCCTGTGACCATTACAGGTGAGTCTGCCATTATTATCCTTATTTATTGTGGTTGTCATGCCCCGTGATGGGAGCCTGAGGGGGAAAGGCGGCGGCGGCGGCAGGGGGGGGGGCTTTCAAAAAGAAAGGCTAAAAAGTGGCGGCGCGTCTCGTTTCTTTTTTGGGGGGTGTGTGTATATCTATATCTATACGCGTGTATTGTATTCATTCTGGATTGTGGCTGTTCTTTTTACTCCGTATGCTCACCTCGCTCCGGTGGGGGTGGACTGGCTTAAAAGGGAGAGGGAGACGCTCTATCTTGCGAATATGGCGCGTTATTGTAACTGGCGGAGCTGATGGGTGGTGTGTGTGTGTTTGTGTTTGTTTGGGGTGGGGGCCCCCGTTATGCCAGCCTCCTGCTAGAAATAAATCTCCCAGAGGTCGCTTAATGCGATGAAAGCGTGTTTTTTTGCTTGTGTTGTCTCTCTCTTTAAAGAACAGGCGCGGGGTATTTTTGGGGGGCAAATATTTGTTAATAGGAACCGAGGTTCCCGTAAGACGAATTCTGGCGCTATGTCCTTGTTCAACCCACCCACCCTGGCCAGTGTTGTTTGTTGTGTTTTGTGGTACTAATAGGGCTCATTACGGGCCTAATCTTCCTTTCCACACACAGAGACACACACATATACACCGCTCTTATTTTATATTCCATCTTGTCGTTTCCCCGATCTGTGTGGTGTATATAGTCGTAGGCGAACGGCGAACAGTTCCGAAGACTTTGAGGAGCAATTTAAAAGGGGTGGGTGGGGTGGCAGGTGGGGATTTACCCCGGGGTCCCCCTTTTCAAAAACTGGTTGCATAAGGTTATATTTGCCATCATCTTTGTGTTACCATCCGTGCCTCCTGGCCAGGGCTGGCGTACCGGGAACGACACATAGGGAACCTCTTTCTTGAAAGGAGTTGGTGGCATATAGACCCTACTGCTGCAGACATGGGGGAGGAGAAACAAACGGTCCACTGTGTAGTACTAAATAGGGTAGAAGAAACATAATATAGTCCAATTAGAAAGGTCCCGTCCTTCTCAGCACTCAATCATCGAGGAATGCGCGGTGATTAAAAGCCTAGTTAGTGGTTTTCAAATGATGTAGACAACTCTCTGAAATGCTACTCTTATAGTAAACCATATGAATTTAGGGCTGTTTTCCTCCTCAGTATATTTAGATTACTGTACCTTTAAAGAGATTAATAGTGGAACACTTTCCCCCGTTTAAATGCATATTTAAAAGAAATCAAAGCAACGACTGGAAACTTAGGTGACCCACAGAGGGGGTTTGATGACACACGCTATACTTTTAAAGTTACTTTCCATAAAAGTGGAGTAAAAACTGTAATTTCCCTCTTTTGTCCTTTAGAGATTCTAAAAATGGCGGCCTCAGGCTGATGTTGTGGTAATCTAATCAGCTCGGGTCCTCCACACCCCATGCAGTGCATTTGTCTGCAGCACATTTATAGGCTTAATATGCTTAAATGAAAAAAAGACTGCCGCCTTTAAGTCATGAACGAAACGTATCTCGTCTTTCCTACGATTAAAATGCTGGGTTCCAGCTGATTAATTTTATTGGTTATTTGTGTGAAATGCACAAATCAACGAGACCAGTCTTCCTAGGGGAGGGAATTGATGACGGACTGGTGTAGCTGCTGTGGTCTATGTGTGTATGTTTGAAGTGAGTTCATATGCATGCCATATTAATCTTTTTACTTTTGTTTTTAAAATGGTGGACAAGTTCCTCTTGACCTCTTAATCTAGATTTGTGCTGTAATGTCTAATGCTGGCATGCAAGCAGCATTACAATGAGAACATGAAAATAATTTTTAACATGGCACTTCATTTGAGATTGTGATAGCACTATCAAGCCAAATAATTTCTAATCTATTAATAATCTGTTGCTGCTGGACAGATTTTTCCTGTGTTTCTCCCTCCCCCAAGGAATTATACAGACAGATTTAAAACTCCCCCTTCTTTGAGGGGGGTGTGTGTGTTAAAGGTTACATGTCTTAAATGTAATTTTTCTACATGATTTTTTGTCATACAGTACATGTGAAATGCATATTTCACTGTGAAAAAGGGATTATTTGTAAGGTGCTAATTGCCATTGACAAATGAATAGTGATGATGCATTTAAAATACAGTAACTATTGTGCTGTTAAGCCTTCTCCTTTATCTTCTCTCCTCCCCTGCCCCCCTTCCCGGTCTGCTGAATACAGTTGAGAACAACATGCTTATCTAAAAGTATATGAAAGTTTCACTTAATTATATTTTTAATATTTTTGCAGTTAGAATGACTTGAGGGTCAAGTTGCAACTTTAATGTGTTTGTGTAACTTTCTGCAAAATATTATTTAGCAGTATATTTTCCCTTCAACCCTGGCAACATTTATTTACATATATTAACTTCACTGTCTTGCATAGTTAATAACCTGCTTCTTAGACTTGTAAATGGGGACAATGTATGCATTACAGGGCTATTCATGTATGCCTTCAGTATGTTGTGAGGCCAAGAACATGTTGGGTTACACATTGTTTAATGTGTGGGACTACAATCCTTTATTCATTTAGCAGGGAGTAAGCATCATTGAACTTAATGGGACTTGCAGCTGAGTAAATGTGCATAGGCATATCTAGTCAAAACTATTGTCACTTTAATGATTTTAATATTTTTCATACTGTATATACAGACTTGTGAACCTGGAACATGGTGATCCTTGATTATAAACATTTTTGCTTAGGTGTTCATCTTCTCATTTGAATAATAAATTGAATTTTGTGTGCTGAAAAATAAAGGGTGGTATCCAACTAAGAAAGAGTAGAACTGACTGTAAATCCATTAATTTAAATGGGTATAGTCTGACTATAGAATAGTTAGTTGGATGCCATCCAGATGGTTTGGTTTTATTTACTTCTTATGATGGCAATATTTGGTTTCTCCAAAATGGGATTCCAATAAAACAGAATATTATGTTAATTCAAAACCCACCATTAAAAGAGAATTGAAGCCATTTTAAGGCCTTTGTTCTTATATTGTCCGTAATGTGGAACTGCTAGTAATGTTGCATTCCACTAGTGGGTTCTGAACTGTACGTATCCTTATTCTAAGTTTTATTTTGTTCAGTGAGACTTTTAAACAGAAGGCTCACCTGGTTGAGTGGAGCCACAGTTCTAGCTTCCTGGCTGTCACTTACTGGGGAGGGGCAAGGCAGTGAGCCAGATTGCCATGGTGCACTGGCAGAGCCAAGTCAATGCTTCCACTAGTGTTTGATGCAGGATGCTAATCTCCTTGCCCCTCTCCCTCCCAACAAGCAGCAGTGACATATCTGTTGGGAAGCAGCATTGCGGCTCTACCTCATCAAGAAAGGCACTTCTGCACCCAGCAGAATTTAGGATTGTAGCCTAAATGATTTCGTACTACAGATTCATTTGTTAGAATCAAAAAGTGAGCTTCAGTGGGTCACAAATCTGAAACATAACTCATATATTTCATCCAGTGAACCATAGTGTACCTTTTGGTATGCTGAGAGTCGCAGTAATAGGATTTACGGTAATAAAGTGTTACGTGGCTTAAATTATTTTTTCCATATGTGGAAATCTTACACATGTTTATTCAGATGTAAGTCCAGTAGTGGACAGCATAGTGGTGTGGCAGTGCTCACTTGACCTCCAGGCAGCAGAGTCACTTCTGCTTACAGGAGGAAGAGTGGGAGGGATAATGTGGCTGGGAGGTCAGCACTGTGCAGATGCACAGGTAGAAGCACCATGTTGGCTCCCCTGCTGTGTTTGCACAGTGCTGACTTCCACACCACCTCACCTCTCCCACTCTTGCTTTTGGTAAGCAGCAAATCAGTGATTCAGAGGTCTGGTTATTTCATTTTTCAGGAATTGCATTCTTCCTTTAAAAGTGCAGCAAGGTCTTTGATTTGAGCTTCTGTTAAATAAACTTTGGTACCATACGTGAGATGAACCTTGGTTGAATTCTGAAACTTCTTTTCAGAACAACTTATTTTTGTAAATTTCTGATTTATGGAGCACTATAAAATAGAATAAATAGAGCTAACCTAAAATTTGTTGGCATATTTTCTCTACGAGGACAAATTCTTGTACGTACAGCAGCTAATTAAACGTATGGGGCTGATCCAAAGGCTCCATTCTTCTCAAAAAAGGAGCTTCTAGCTTACAGAAGAAATCTTCTGTATGAGCATATCAGAAGCATTGAATCATATGACTATAAGAAATCCTCTGCATGCTGTTCGTCTCAAGCCTTTGACCAAGACAATGTCTCAGATAAAAATTCAATGTAATTTGTAGTACAGTTGATCCAAAATAAGTTGGTTTATTATTTCTGTTAAGGATTAAAATATTCTCTGAACTACACTGAGTGGCATCACTTTGTGTCAGCCTGCTTGTGCCAACAGGTCTCCCCCTACCTGTCTTCACTGCCACTTCCTGAGTGCCCCCCAAATCTGCTCTAGGGAATTGGAGGATTCTCTGGAACAAATGGGGTGTGGTTGGGTTGCAGGGGTGAGGAGAGGAAGGGGAAGTTCTGTTGCGTTTGCTGGCACAGCTGGACATTGTCTCCTGAGTCTGTAGCTCAAATTTTCATTAGTCTGTGATGTAATGGAAGCCTGACCCCCCGCCCCAAGTGCTTTGTAACCTGTAAAAAAATATTTTATCTCTTTAAAATAGTGAATAGTTTTAATCCAGATTTCTGTTTTACTTGATTTTAAAATTGCCTGGCACTATCTTTATCTGTTTTTAGATGAAAGACAACACGCGCGCCCCCAAGCTTTTGGACCTTAAATTGGAGAGTTTCAAGTGCTTCTCATCTCTTAGTGGGGCTGGTTCTATGAGGCCTTTGTATTGCAGGGTTTTACTGGTTTGTTTGTCGTCACTCTTTTTAGTGTTTATACTGTATTGTAAGTCACTTTGGGTCCCTTTTGTGAGTAAAGCAACTAATTAATAGTAATAATAATAATAATAATAATAATAATAATAATAATAGAATTAATCTTGTGTACATTAATCAGGGCTTAACAGCTAATAAGGTTCAAAGCTTGTGGCTCAAATATTTTTTTGTGAAGTTTTCAAACCATATCCTGAAATATTATCTTAAAGGAGCAGCACGTTCTGCATCTTGGATTGAAGGTGGGGAAAATAGTGGTGCTTTTTTGTCACTTATTCTAATAATAATAATAATAATAATAATAATAATAATAATAATAATTTGTTATTTATACCCCGCCCATCTGACTGGGTTTCCCAGCCACTCTGGGCGGCTTCCAATAGAACACCAAAATACAACAATCTATTAAACATTAAGCAGGGCTGCCTTCAGATGTCTTCTAAAAGTCTGTTAGTTGTTTTTCTCTTTGACATCTGGTGAGAGGGCGTTCCACAGGGCGGGTGCCACTACCAAGAAGGCCCTCTGCCTGGTTCCCTGTAACTTGGCTTCTCGCAGTGAGGGAAACGCCAGAAGGCCCTTGGCACTGGACCTCAGTGTCCAGGCAGAACGATGGGGGTGGAGACGCTCCTTCAGGTATACTGGACTGAGGCCGTTTAGGGCTTTAAAGGTCAGCACCAACACTTTGAATTGTGCTCAGAAACGTACTGGGAGCCAATGTAGGTCTTTCAAGACCCGGGTTACGTGGTCTCGGCGGCAGTGCAGAAATGGTGCAGTGCATTTCCTTTTCATTTGAATTGCAATGTAATAATGGAAAGCTTTAGCAGGAATGCATTGAACATGACACTAAGCCAAAGATTAACCTCAAATTCACATTTTTCATTTAGACCGTGATATACGAAAGAGTATATTTTGATTCACCAGTTACAATCCCAACATTTTGAGATTTCTTTGTTGTTTTTTACTTATTTATTACATTTACAGTATATACAACTTTTCCCTCCAAGAAGCTCAAGGTGGCAGACATGGTTCTTCCCTCCTCATTTTATCCTAACAACCCCATGAGGTAGGTTAGACTGAAAGGCAGTGAGTGGCCTAATGTCATCCAGTAAGCTTCATGGCTGAATGAAACCAGACATTCTATAATCTTTGAAATATGCCTTATTTGACACTGAAAAGAAACCACCTATTCTTCTACTGTTTATTGAATTTAAATATAAGGAGAAGTTGGTTATTGTGGGGGGGGGGGTTGCATGCATGCTTTATAGTTGAAAGTAATAAACAGCATTATTTTTGTGGGGTGATTTCAGCTTTCTCATGGGTGGAACTCTATTATTGGAATACCTGCACTGGAGGAAGAGAGGCGATTTTTACTAATTCCTCCTTCCTGCAGTTCTCCTTGACCCCAGAGAAGCTGCTCCAAAAGTTTGGTAATTCTCCCCCCTCCCTCTTTCCAGCAGGAAATGATTTCAGTCCTGTCTGTGAATGGAAGGAACACTCTGAATCCAATCTGATGCTTTTAAAATGTTTTAAACTACAATAATGGAATACCATTTTTCAGCATCACCTCGTTCGCAATGCATTGATGCAAGACTATAGGAGTGCAGCCTTCTGGGCAGTGTTAGAAACTTAGATATATAAGTTAATTGCGAAATAGCACCTTAAACCCAGGTTATGGTCACCACAATGGAATGTCTACGCATCCCCGGGGGGGGGGATTTATTATTATTATTGATTTCATTTCTATACCACTTTATATTTTAAATTAAAAAATCCCAAAGTGGTTTACAGCACGTCAAAACATCAAATCATACAATACAGAATACAAATTCAAGCTTCAAGGAAAATATTTCAGATCCTTCTCCAAGTGACATATTGTTTTCCACATATTTATTTACCAACTTAATTTACATACCGTAGCTGCCCCATAGTAGAAGTACTGTAGGAAGCCAATGTGGTTAGAGTGTCAGACTAGGACCTGGGAGATCAGGGTTCAAATCCCCACTCAGTCATGAAGCTCACTGGATGACCTTGGGCCTGTCACAGCCTTGTAGCCTACCTCGTAGGGATTAACTATGGGGAGGTGAACCATGTACTCCTTGGAGAAAAATGTGGGATATAACTGATGAATAAGTTCTTCTGCTTACCAGTTTAAGAAAGCTGGAGAGGCCAGACAGCCAGATGGAGATGTCAGTCACCAACCTGGCATCCAGAGATCTCCAAGTGGTCACAATTGGACCTGCACCAGTAGCAAAACGTGTCTGGCGAATTTCTAACACTGCTTCTGGAGTAGTGCATATTTTTTAAATAAAGAGAAAAATATCTTCTCATGTTATTTCCAATGAAATAACCATTAGTATCCACCACCAGAATCAAGTTGCAGCACATATATTCCTTTCAATGTAGCATTCTGTTTCAGTGGTTAAAGAAAAGACAGCAACCTTCCTTAGAGACCACAGACTGGAAAGCTTATGGCAACTGATCATAGAACCATTTTCTCATATGTTTTGGAAGAAGGTTTAATTATTGTTTATTATTCTATCCAGTTCAGGAGTAAAAACTAGGAAAATATGTAAGATTGCAATCTTAAATACACTTACTAGGGAATAAGCTCAATTGAACACAGTGGAGACTATTTCTAGATAAACACGGATAGGCTTGTGCTATAGTTTCTGCTGTCTTTTGAGAATGTACTTATTTTGTCAGGACATGAACAAGACATTTTGCTGCTTGAGGCAGAGCAGCAACCCCTCCCCTCAAAAAAATTTTATGGTGCATAATATCCAAGGTCAAACAAGTTATTCTGGCAGTAAAAATGCTGCAATAATAAAAAATTAAAAAATTGCTGCTCTTTCAAAACAGCCTAAGCATTGCTAACTCTTAGAAAGATTAAGTCCATTTCATTGTTTTTTTATTTTTAAATCATAATTTTTATTGATTTTACAAATTACAAAAAACGGTACATACATGAACACCTTTTCCACCTTCTTCCCACCCCCCTCCATGGGTCCTCCCCTGCCACAGAAGTATCCCACGCAGGTGAACAGTCAGAGATGGTCCATTTTATGGTTGGATTTCTGTCCTCCTCCCCCTCCCCTGCCCCCAAAGCCCCCCCTGCCACCAGAGAGCTCCAGGAAACCAGGGCAGTACGCAGGAAGGCGTCCGTCCAACCATCTATTCTCATACCAAAAAAGAGTAAAAGAAAAAAAAAGAGAAAAAAAGAGAGACAAAAAAGGAAAAACAAAACAAAAATAATCTTTTTTCATTCATAATTAATAAACCATATTTTGTGGGCTTCCCCAACCTCCCCCCTTCCCCGGTTTTCATCCCTTTTTTATCCTCTTCAACAGTTTCTTATTCTATGAAATAATTACCTTTATACCTTATACTACTTTAAAACTTAGCTATTATCATTTTCACCAAATATCCAAATCACTGAAAAATCAAACTCCCATTTTTTCTTCCCGTGCCTAATTTTTCCCCCTCTATAAGCCTCCATATTTTCACCTTTTTCCAAAATCAATTCACTTTTAAACTATAACTATTCCATTTTAACTAAGTCCATTTCATTGTTATCCCATCCTTCCACGGGGCAAAGTGTGGCATTAACTTCCCCCATTATCCTCCTTCACAATAACCTTAGGAGGTAGGTTAGAGAGAATGAACAGAGATCCCAGATGTCCCTGATTTAGTCCACCAATCTGACCACTACACTACACTGCCTTTTTAATATCAGGACTTTATAACACAAAATTCTTTCACTTGATTTGAAACGACACAAGCTAATCCACATATAAAAAGTACAGTAGTACCTCCAGTTACGTAACCCTCTGGTTACATAAACTTCAAGATGCAAAAGTGAGAAACCCGGTAGTATTTTGCCATGCATGCATGCGCAGAAGCGGTCCTCAGGTTGCGGAAACCTCGGGATTTGACCAGACCTCCAGTACAGATCCCATCTGCAACTGGAGGTACCACTGTTTTGGCTTTATTGTTTTTCAATTACTCTGTTCCACTACCACCACACACCCTATCCTACGTTCTCCTTACATAAATCACTTCTTGATTCATGTTTGTCTTCCCTACCACAGCTAGAGAAGGGGGGGGGAATCCAGGAGCACATTATTATATACTAGATTTACAGTATATCCCACCCTTCTTCCAGTGAACTAAAGTTGATGTATATTGTTTTCCCTCCCCCTTCACCGATATATCTCCACAACAACCCTCTAAAGTAGGTTAGGCTGAGTGATAACTTTAAAAAGAAGAAGTAAGCATCAAGTTCCAGACTCTCTATGGGAGGGACCCACAACTTAAAACAGGGACTTCAGTCTTACCTCCTTATGCCCAGCAATGCACATGGTGCTAGTGAGAGCAGAGGTACATCTGCTTCCTTGTGATATATTGTTTTCTTCCTCCTCCTGCTGTTCCCTCTCTTCTTCGAAACTGGCAGGAGGAGGGAAAGCAGCACACAGGAAAGTGGTGATGATGACAGAGTTCATGGGATCCCAACCAGTCTGCCACTTGTAAAGCTGCCCCCTATTGTGCCACCTGAATGGCGTGCTTCAATGTGCCTCATTATAGATTTGGTTCTGATTTTTCTACCATCACAGTACATGGGATCCTAACAGAGTAAGAAACAAAAAGTTATGTCTCTGAACTGAGGAACTTAAAATTTGAAATTTTATATTTGGGCTGCCAGGGGATGAAGATTGGAAAAGAGATTAATCAAAAGAATATGTGCCTAGTTAAGTTAGTTTTCCCAATTAAAACAGCTCCATACATTAATTAGTTCAGAATTTTAAAAGGTGGCATTATGAATGTATTTGTATCAATACTTTCCATTGTGCAAGCAATACTTGGAAGTTGTAGATTTCCTGGCCTGGGCCTTGGTCATCTTAAATGCGGAGAGATCGACTGCTACAGTACTTAGGAGTTTGTTTGCTTCCAAATCTCAAACTAGATTAGTCTTTGTTCCTGGATCTCAATTTCCAGGGCACAGGGGAGGCTTTAAAGAGGAAGCAGAATGATGCATATTAAATTTATTTTGTGTTACTCCCCCCCCCCTTTCAGAATTACGGTTTCCAAAAAGGCACTTCAAAAAAAGAAAAAATAGCAGGACTGGAATGGAGACTGCTACAAAGAATGGACTGGGAGGAGGGGAAAGCCATAGAAAAGTGAGTTGGGTAAAAGGGACAGGGAAGCCTTTCGCACTGGCTTCCAGTAGATCTACATAGCTTGAAATTCAAACTTAAAGATACAAATATGCATTCAGCGCATCTAATACCTACTAATAATCTTCTTCTTCTTCTTTTACTTCCGAATGAAAGTTAGAATTCTAAGGATGTCAAATTCTACCTTGCAAGGTAAGCAGATATGAAGTAGGCTATATACACCCTAGACTGGACTGCTCTGGCCGGTCCTCCGCCTTTCTGCTTTGAAAACAAATGCTTGTTATTTCTAAACATAGACAGCTGTTACTGCTTTAAATACCCTGTGTTCTTGAAGTAGAATAGAGCTTAATTGTAGGGAGGTACTATAGGTGCTTTTACTATTTGGAAAAAGTGATTTTTCTTTGTATTTTGATTCCTCAGTGGAACCCACAGACTTGTGAAGGCCAGATAGAACTTCATTTTTCAGAACGTCAGCAGACATATTCTAACTCGATATATAGGTTGCCATGAAAAGCTGAGTATGATATGATGTAGAGTCCCATTACTTTAGTTAGAGTCATTAGCTCTTCTTGCAGTACATGCTAACAATTAAAATATGCTTTTTTATATAAAAAATAAGAATATGCCTGTTTCTTCTCCATCTCTCCACTTCCCTTCCTTGTTTCCTTTATTCTGTTCTAGAAAGGGGCTAGAGACTATGTAGGAGCCAACATTTTCTTTAGATAGAACTGTTGGCAAAACACAATTCTATTCAGGTGCAGGAGGGCATGCTGAGTATTGTCTATAACAGTTACTTAGAGCCAAGTAAAGATAGATATGGATATAGGTGTGGGAAATTGACTGAAGCAGCCAACCATCTGGTTTAAAATACTGGTCCAGGCTCTTACTGTACACTACCATAACACCTTGCAACATATGTGGGGATGGAGAACCTGTGGGTCACCAGGTGTTGTTGAACTACAGTTAGCATTATTTCTGGTCAGTGGGTGTGCTGACGAGGGCTGATGGGAATTGGGAGACCAACAACATCTGAAGTGCCATAGGTTCCCAACCCTTGACCTAAGGAAACTGCTGGCCTGATAATTGCTGTACTAAAGCAACACTACTGCAGATTGCCAGATAACATTATTGCAGCTTCTAGCCCACCTGAGTCTTGCTGATATGAGGAGCTAGTAGATTCTTATCTGACCTCAGCTGATTCTTGGTCTGCTGACCTTGGTCTGATTCTTCAATTAGAGATTGTAGGCTGATTCTCTGCTGAAACACCTGCCTGCCTCTAGATTCCTAGCCCTAACACCAATAAGTAGAGTTTCCTAATTAGGAATGTGAAGGGTGGGAATAGAAAAGGGAAGGGAGACATGTGTCCTAAACTTGTAAAACAGAAATGAGGGATTAAAGCATCCTCTTTTACTAAAAAAAAATAGTATTTCTTTCAGTGTTATTTACCAGTTGGAAATATTTAGCTATAGTGTGAACTTGAGTTTTTAGTATCTTATACCAAAAGCACAACCGAAGTATCAAAAAAGCAAAGCAGAACAGAATTGTATAACTGTTGCCCTGAAATGTCATCAAAGCAGCCTTAAGTCTGGCACTATATGAGGTAATAAAACAAATTTGCAAAATAAACAGGATTCCTGTTTAACAAATGTGAGAATAAGACTATAAATAAATTACCCATGATCCATCATTTTAATATTTTTGAATTAATAATATTTTGTGAAGGAAAAAGTTGAAAATAAATTGTATATTTTTATTTCATCATTTGAAGTTCTCAAAGGAAGATCAAGAACATCCAGTGGATGGATCCAGATCAAGATAAGCTGCAGGTTCTGTAAATAAGTTGCACTCTGTTTCTAAAGCTTTTGTTCTTTACTGAGTGTAATCAAGTTCATTTATGTTGTGTAGGAGTCAATAGGTGAGATCCGACTAAACTACACATGGAGTAGATCTGTTTAAATCAATGGATTTTACTCAAGTTCATTTATTTCAATGAGTCTACGTTGAGAATGGTGTAGTTGGATACCACCCAACAAGGGTTTCAGATTTTCTCTTCATCAGCACAACTGTTCAATGAAGAGGATAAGATTGCATTTAAAGGTAATATAATGGGATTTATATACAGTTGCCCATAGCTCTCATTTTTTAATTCAGGGATTTCAGAATAGTGTGTTTTGTTCTAGGAAACGCTGTGTTGCTTTGGAAATTTAACCCTGGGTTTAGCAATGGTGAACAAGCATCCCCAGATGAATGCTACAGTTCATATTCACAGGGGAGTGCTCATAGTTTCACATGATATCCAAACTAGGAAGAGACTGTTGTTTAAGTGCTACTGCAAACCAGGATATCCCTTCTTGAAGACTTCACAGCCTAAACAGACAAGATACAAGGGGGTGGATTAGGTAGAATATAAGAATAGTGGTAATTAAGAGTGGTAATAGTGGTAATTAAAAGAAGGCCACCTCATGAGAAGAGAAGAATCCTTGGAAAAGACCCTGATGTTGGGAAAGATTGAGGGCACTAGGAGAAGGGGACGACAGAGGACGAGATGGTTGGACAGTGTTCTCGAAGCTACGAACATGAGTTTGACCAAACTGCGGGAGGCAGTGGAAGACAGGAGTGCCTGGCGTGCTATGGTCCATGGGGTCACGAAGAGTCGGACACGACTAAACGACTAAACAACAACAAGAGAAGGGAAAAGCACTAACCTGGAAGATGAAAGCAGCTTGATAAAAAAAAGTCCTAATCTGTTCCACACTCTATCCTCCATTTCCCTTTTCAAATTGCTGTGAATAACTCCAGTCTAAATGACATTGATAAATGGAGAGTCTGTGCATTCAGACATATAATCTTGACCACGGTTTATGTTATCAGGAATGACCTGAGGCATTCCTCTGGCTCATGTTCCTTCTCTCCACATAAGGAGAGTGAAAGCATCTGCATCATGCAACTTGGGGAACTATCGTATGATTTAACCAAAGTTAGTTTAAACAAGATACAGGGTAAAACTGGTTTCAGATTCATTTTGTGTTAAATAATTTAGGTTAAATCAAACCACAGTTGTCAGAGATTGTACTGTTTTGCATTCAAGGGAGGAGGTTGGGACAAGAGAGTGTGCAGGCCTAAGATTCCTGCAGTTCATTCCAAATCACCTACACCAGGCCATTTCCATTCCTCCAAACCATAGAATTTGTATTCTTGCCACATTCCACTTCACCATATAATTTCAGGTTAGTTGATACTTTCCTTTATTCCAACAGCACTTTGCTGTTACATCTGAACCAGCAATCCTTTGAGCGAGCCTTCTAAAGCATGATTGCAAACCATAGTTTGATGATTTTGGTTCTATTTTAGTTGAATAAACATCCAGTTACTTACTTTATGGGGAATCATTTAATAATCCTGTTTAAGGACTGTTAGTGTAGGAAAATAGTTATGTTGATATTGTATGCAACTTTCCTGTAAATAATGTGGGCCAAGGGTGGTTCCTCTGCTTGTTCATTCAACATATTGTAGCACTTTGCTGGGTAAAAATTCAGCAAAGGTCAAGCTGACTCACAACCAAGTACAGTCATACCTCATGTTACGTTTGCTTCACATTGCGGCTTTTCAGGTAATGAACGCGGCAAATCTGGAAGTGTTTACTTCCGGGTACACCGCACGTGCAGAAGCAGCACTCTGCGGCCTTTTGGGGGTGCGTTTGTAAGTAGAGGTACCACTGTATGCCCTTTTGGGTTGGGATCTAGTGCTAAAAGTGAGCTTTTATAAAATACTTTCTGAGTATTCAGAACAATTAACATACACTACCTCAGTAATCACAAATGTTCTCCAATGTAGGCAGCCATCACAGTTGGGCACTTGGGAGATGGTAGTTTGTTGTAGGCCATCTTGTGAGTTTGTGCGTGAAGTAAGATTTAATCTAGGAACATCCCAGTTTGTAACTCAGAATCTTAGCCATTGTACTATATATACTAGCTAGTTCATAGATGTATAGGTGCTATTAATGGAGTGGGCTTGATGTTAGACAGTTTTGCAAATACATTGAGGCTAGATCAGAATAGGCTTGCATACCTGTACACTTGGTCTGGGTGATATATCAATATATTGTCCAAAACCAGTTTGAAGTCCATATTGTGATATCAGTTTAACAAGTTTTGACTGGGCAATATGTCCATAGCTGCCAAGTTTTCCCTTTTCTCGCGAGGAAGCCTATTCAGCATAATGGAAAATCCCTTTTAAAAAGGGATAACTTGGCAGCTATGAATATGTCACAAATCATGGTGTGTGTGTGCTACACAAAAATCACAATGTGGGGGAAACCGTGAAGCCAGTCAGTGCTTCCTCAGACATCACAATATTTCAGTGATATATCACAATGTTGAAAAACAGATATTGCCCAGCCCTACTGAATACTTGAAAGACAATGTTTCAAGTGTGTTAGCTCTTTGTTCTCCATTATGAAGTTTGAACCTACATGCAGTGAATACAGCTTGAAATTTTGGTACATGAGACTTACCTTACAATCGCAATAGTCTTTTTAAATAATTGGATTCCTGTGTCCAGTGTTAACCATAGTTTTTGAAATATCACAGTGATATGAACTCCTAATGGTGTTTGGAGTAGGATGTCATGTTTCTTTTTATGGGATATGAAGCTGTTGGTTGCTACATCTAGGACAGTGCCTACAGAAGATGTAATGAATATTGCATCTTCAGTATCTTAGTGTAGAGGGCCATGCCAGGTGGCACTGACCTGTGGAAAGCTGTCACTGGAGTTTCATTTGTATACAACAATATCTTTCTTCTCTTGCAGATCTTCCTTTTGCACTTTTCCTTCTCTGAATTAGGAAGATGGATAGGGTGTAAGACCTCACGCCAAAGTTATGTTTCTGGCATGGGATAAGGGAAAGATAGGGAGCAGAGATTATTGGACTTTTGACTAACAGTGGCTCTGCAGCCACTTATTGCCTCCAGATGGCATAACCTTTTCATATTTGATGCCTCTCTCCTTCCTTCCATATCCTGCACTGCCTGATACAAAGAGGCCTGTGTCTGCTGCCTTGGCTCATTGCCTCATACTACCTCTATAGTACTGGTCCATCAGCAAATTTAGTTCCACACCCATATTTTAGTATGGTACTATGCTGTAAATATTGATATAATTCACTATTTCCTTGTTAAAAGTTTTTGAGATGACTGTGACTGAATTAAGAGATTAAAACTATTATTGTTACTGATGTAGTTAAGTGGGCTAGTTTTAACTTTTAGAGCTGTTTGACATTAACATCATGGTTATGAGATGCCTATTGCTTTCAGGTAATAAAGATGATTTACTGCAATTGGTTGAACAGCTTCATCCAGACAATAGTAATGAATGGATCAGCATCAAACTGGAAAGAGGTATCAAGTGGGATTCCACAGGGATCAGTTCTGAATGCAGTGTAGGCCATCTTCATTAATGACTTAGTTGAATGAGTGGACCACAACTCTTAGCAAATAGGTTGGAAATATTTTAGAACATTCTACAATGGCCTTGATAAATTGGATAGCTTGCTAACAATAACATTTAGACTACACTTACAAAAAAATTGTATATGGGGTTTAATAATCGGGACTAACTGTTTCTCATGTTCTTGGTTTCATTTGATGTGGCTCAGAATTTGGTGTTCTAAAAGTCTTGGCAAGAAAAACTCAAACCCACCAGCTTTTTATTTTCCTCTGGCTAGAGATTCTGATAAATGCAGCTAGCCTTTTGGCAAGGCTTTGTTGTTGTTTTAATTGAGTTCTGAAAGAATATTTGATGAATACTAAGAAAATTGTGTGTACTCTCACTAGTACTGTCTTACAGTTTACCAATGGAGATAAGTTCCCTGTCAAACTCCACTGTAAACACATTGGTACATGAAGGCAGGAATTTTGAGGCCTGCAAGTCTGTGTTAACATAACTTGTTACATTTGATGTGTTAAACTATAAGATTAGTATTAATTAATTTTAGCCACACTGGGATGACCAGGATCGCTGTGAATATAATGACATTTCTTAGGAGGAAGCTGTATATATAAAGATTCTGTTTTAAGTGACATCACTCACTTATATATATCACTAAATATATATATATATTGCGCATCCTGTGTCTCTTGTAGATCTCTGCCTTGCAGTTAGCAACAGCCTTTTTTAAGGATCTGTGAGGCTTTTGTATCCCCCATCACAAAAAAGTCAATATAACAAGATCCTAGCCATAATTACATTACCCTTACATTTCATATTGTGCACCATAAAACAAAGAAACAAACAAAAAAGCACAGGTTTACATATTTAGTGTACTACAATTTTTTTTAAAAAAGCAGGGAGTCATTTAAAACATGAGCTTTGAAGCCAGAACAGTGTTGTAATACATGCACGCTTCTGAAATAACTAGTGTCTCCTCCTCTTCAGATCAAGATTTTCTCTGCTTAGAAAACCAACCTTTTCTGCATTTTTTTCTGGCAGATGTGTCAGTTTCATTCCTGCTGAGGCAGTCAGAACAGATGGTAAGCAATGAAATAGTTCAGACACACAAGAGGTTTGCTTATCTGTCCTATTCCATACATATTTTACAACTAGGGAAAGTTTCTAAGCTGGGAGATTGGGTACAGTGACTTAAAATGTGTAATTCCACACTTGTTTACAGCACCATTGATTGAGCAATACCTTTCTCTGAGATTTAGTGAAATACTACTTGTGAATGGGTACCTTGCTTTACAAAAGGTTAAATTACAGAGGAGGAAAAGGTTACAAAAATAAAAACACTAGACCCAAATGATATTCAGCATGCACAGCTTAATGTGCTACAGCTCTATACCTTACTGAAGAGAACTGTAACACATACTGTCCCTTGTGGCTAAATTTTAAAAAAGGGAGAACAACTATTTCAACAGCTCAAGTTGTAAAGGTTTAGAAAAGGAGTGCTATACTTTGTGATTCAGGCAGCATATTTGGCGGCAGTATATGTACACAAGTTGTTTTCAGGCTCCTCCTAAAAACAGCTGGTTTGTTTTACACAGGAAACTGCCTGTGGCATGAATGTATATTAAACATTATGAAGCGAGCATGCGTGCATTCACACACACACACACAACTTAACTTTTTAATGTAAATAGTGAATCATGCACATACATATCCATCCTGTTGAGCTACAAATTATACTGCATGTGGGGCTAGAAATGCAGATTAGGTTTTTAAGATCTTAAATAACATTTTCCATCCTTCATCAAATCATCAGCATTATATAATACATTTAACTGAAATATAACTAACTATAGATTGTTGATTCAAAACAGCATAAGAAACAGGAACTTGAATATGAGAAAAATGGTTTGAAGAGTTATCTGTAGGGATTCTTTAAGTGGCTTTTATATTGAAAAAAGCCTGTAGTGTGCCTGTTTTGGGGTGGGTAGCTTGACCTCAGTTAACCATTTAGACCAGGAGTCGGCAAGGTTTACCTCGCCTGGGCCGGTTCGCTCCAGCAGAGATCCCTCTGTGGGCCGGATTGCGCGCCCGTGCCCACAATTTCCAGCATCTGCGCAGACGCGATTTCTGGTGCTGCGGAAGCGAGTCCCTACACCGTGCTGTGCCAGTTTAGCGCAGCACGCAGGGACTCACCGAGCGGGCAGCTCAGTTTGGGGATGGCTTGTGGACTGGTTAAATGACCCCCGTGGGCCGCTTGTGCAGTTCTGTACATACTTATCTGGGACTAGAGTAGATAGCTCCATTTTTAGTTCTTATTTTTTTCAGTAAGTTTGCCGCATTCTGCATCATTTTTTCAAAAAAGAAAGGTCCTGCCAAAAAAATCATCAGCATATTTGTTCACTTTTCTCCGAATACACACTTCTTGCCTACAATTTCCCCTAATATAAACATACAAAAATGCATTTTTAATCTAATATGTACATTTTTGCACACATTATTTGGTTAGAAAACTGCATCACAAAATTAAGAGACGTACAAATTTGGAAGGATAGCTGCATTTTGGTTTGCACATTGTTTGCAAAGATGTGAATTGGCAGGTTCACATTAAAATCTGAACTGACTTTCTCCATTCCTACTTGGGATTTAGCTCCACTGAATTCAGTGAGACTGTACTTCTGTGTAGATATATAGAATTGCACTATTTCTTGACAGTATTAAATCAATGATAACCTTTAATGCAGAGACTGGAAATCTAGGCACTGATATCATCACCCAGTTTCAGCATGTGGGCTGGGGAAAGATACTTGGTCTGTAGACTGAAAAAACCGGCAAAGACAGAATCAAAAGGAGCACAAGAAACTGCTCTCCACTTCCTCTGCTGCTGTTGGGACAGATGGAGGAGAGAAATTGACAGCAAAAGACTGATGAGGACCAGGGTTTCCCAAAATTGGGTTTCCAGTTGTGGTTGGACTACATCTCCCATCATTCTGTGTCTAGGGCAGTTGTCTACCAGCTCCATCTGGTATGCCGGCTAAGACCCTGCCTGCCTGTTGCCAGAGTGGTACATGCTCGGGTTATCTCCCTCTTGGACTACTGCAATGCGCTGTATGTGGGGCTACCTTTGAAGGGACTCAGAAACTACAACTAATCCAGAATGCAGCTGCCAGATTGGGAGTAGCTGCTGGGACCATTTAACACTGGTCCTAAAGGCTCCCACTAAGTTTCCGAGCACAGTTCAGAGTGTTGGTGCTGTCCTTTGAAGCCGTAAATAGCTTTTGCACACCTGAAGGAGTGTCTTCATTCCCGTCATTTAGCCCGGACACTAAGATCCAGTTCTGAGGGCCTTCTGGTGGTTCCCTCACTTCAAGGATACAGGGAACCAGGCAGAGGGCCTTCTCGGTAGTTGCACCCACCCTGTGGAACGCTCTTCCATCAGGTGTCAAGGAAATAAACAACGATCTGACTTTTAGAAGACATCTGAAGGCAGTCCTCTATAGGGAAGGTTTTTTAATGTTTGATGTCTTACTGTGTTTTAATTTGTTGGAAGCCACCCAAAGTATCTGGGCAACCCAGTCTGATGGGCAACATATAAATAATAAATTATTATTGTTAATTATCATTAGGGATGATGGAAATTGTAGTCCAAAACCAGCTGGAGACCCAAAGTTAGGAAACTCTGGTATAGGCTCTCAGTTGGTCACCCTTAGTTTCAAATTGGCATGTAGAGCCTTCATTTTAAATTTATCTTGATGTTCTTTATTTTTGCTACATTTATTTGCTAAAGGAATCTCTATTCCTGTTTATTGTGAGTAACCATTAAATCACAATTATACCATTATACCATTTGATGGTGTTTCCTGCTCGGCAGGGGGTTGGACTGGATGGCCCTTGTGGTCTCTTCCAACTCTACGATTCTATGATTCTATGATTAATACAGATGTTTGCCCATAAACATGCACATTTATAAATGAAGGCTGCATGCATTTGTTGAGGGCATACAGTAATGATGCAGTTACTAACTTAATCAGTTTACTTTTAGCAGAAAGGGATGGGATTAATAAGTAACGTGTAAGAAAGTGGTTGAAATATATTTTATCCTTTTCTAGGATTGACATCTGAGTAAGTGTGCTTAGAGACTGCTTATTTGAGACTTCAGTTTCCAATAACTTAATGTTCATACTGAAATTTTAAAAAGGTAAGCTTTTTTAACTCATACATTTGAAATAAAAATTAAAAGTTTCTCTTTTTCTCTTTTTCTCTTTTGGTTAAACAGAGTTTGTGGATGCACTTAGATGTTTGCAATGAGCACTGTGGCTGGCATGCCCCAGTGTTTTGGATACCAATGCATAGAACTCCATAGTAATCGAATTTATCAGAAACGAACGTCATGAGCATAGTGGTCCCGTTGGGGGTTGACACAGCGGAAACTTCATATTTGGAAATGGCTGCAGGCTCAGAGTAAGTATTGTGGCACAACAGCAAATTTGCAAAATTGGTTCTAGCTTACATTTCATTTTATGCATCTCTGCAGTGTTGCTGAGTTTCAGTTGATTCACTTCTGGGCATAATAAACAGAATCAGAGTTTGTTGAACTCTACCTGAAATAGATTCAAATGTTACAGTTCTTAGCTTATAGTTTTCCTTCTTAAAAATCTTGACTTCACTTACATTTCAGTATGTATTGGAGCCCATTTGGTTATGTTCTGACAAAATTGCTATTTTTCAAGTTTTAGCAATATTTTTTTTCAAATATTCATTTCTACTTTAGCATCTAGAGTGATTCTTAAATTAACATTTATTAACTGTTCTCACAGTAAAACTTCATAACACTCCCCCCCCTTTACTCTGAGCTATTCAGTTTGGGGTGAAATCAGAATACTGATACATAACTTGTGCTTATAATAGAAAACAAAGTAATCAGGAGCACCTTCCTTCAGGGTCTACCTTTACAGTTCCTTAGTAAAACCTGTAAAATACATCCTTTCAGGATACTGACAACACAGGAAACCTGTGGTGCTGTGCTTATTCTGCCACTAGATGTCATAATTTATTGGGGTTTCAGATACTGCTAACAGCATATGGGCAGACTCCTACGCTGCATATGTGTTATCAGAAACAATAAGAATTATTGATACTTGTGTACTCCTGCCTTGTAATCTTTTTTGTGCCTCTGTGTTTTACAACATTGTCGTCGGTGTTGTTAGTATGGATAGTATTCACTTGATAGCGCATACCCATACAACTACAGAAACTTTAAATTAGTGCTGTTACTGACAACTTGCCAGACATTTATTTATTTATTTTTGACAGGAGCATAGCAACAAACATTTCCTTCTTTACCATAATACCTAAATATTCAGCACTTTGGAACAAAAGTGAAATCTTAATGTTTGTCTTGCTTTACAGACCTGAATCTGTAGAAGCTAGCCCTGTGGTAGTTGAGAAGTCAAACTATCCACACCAGCTATATAACAGCAGTTCTCATCATTCACACAGTTATATTGGTTTGCCTTATGCGGTAAGTTTTGTTTTTTTAAAGTATTTCTTCAAGGTTCTTTCCAATAAAGAGAACTTTAAATGTGCCTTGTTTGGTTGATTTCCCCAGCTTATTGTGGGAAGTCCTCCACTAAAACAGCCAAAATCATGACATGGTAGAGTGGTTCTGATACTAGAAGTCTTGTATTCACTCTTTATTAATGGGTTGTATCCAGACCTAAACTTTCACGGATGGAAAGCTGGTTTTAGGGAGGTATGGGGAAGTGCAGTAGAATGGAAGAGATGGCAAAAGTTGCATCTGCAGAAGAACAGTGACAAGATGGCTTGAGCATATAACACCAATCTTGGCCTGATTGTACTGGCTACCAATTAGCTTCAGGGCACAATTCAAAATGCTGGTTTTGACCTACAAAACCTTAAATAGCTGATAACCGCAATACCTCAAAGATCACCTTTACCCATACAAACGGAATCAGACCCTGCAATCATCATTTGAGGCCCTTCTCTGTGTGTCTCTTCTGTGACAGTTCTGAAGGGTGGCAGCACGAGAATAGGCCTTTTCTGCGGTGGCTCCCTGCTTGTGGAATGCTCTTCCCATGGGGGATGACCTTGTAGGATAATGGGATCAATATATAAATATTTTCAGAGTGATGAATAGGCTTGCTTTTCTTCCTGTAGATAAACGGCAGCTAATTGGGGACAGTTGCTATACATGTATAAAATAGAAATATGCCTTTAGTTAAAGAGGCTAAGTCATGCACTTCACAAGAAATGCACTCCATTTTGAAGAATTCTGGCATTTCTTCTAGCTAGGTGAAATCTGTATGGGTGCCGAGAAACAAGGTGTGCTTTGTGTCAGTGTCCTTTTTAAAAATTCAGGTCAGATAAATTTCTCTGCTTTATTATGTCATGATTGGGGGTTGTAAGTGTGCATGTAGAGTCTTGACTAGTACCATGCTTAATGATGCCTGACAGTTTTCCTAGATAAAGTTATTAGTGATAAAAAGGTATTTGCTGTTCAGATGAAATGTGAATATCAACAACCTAGTGTGCAGTGGAAATTTGAGGAAAGCAATGCTTTGTTCACTGTTTAAAGAATAGTAGAAGATTAATTAAATGAAAATACTTTTAGTGTATACATTAAACCATCCTCTTATGATCTCTTCAAAGTCAGCCACACCTATTTGAAGGTGTATACCAAAATCATGTGAATAGAAATTAACTACTTCTGGTAACAAAATCAGATGTAGCAGATCTCTCCAGTACACAAGTAATCACACTAGTTTTCAGGTACTGATTTTACGCTTAGTGCCTTTCAAAACCAGGATAGTTTGTCATCTATTTTTTAACATCCCCATTAAGGTAGCTTGAGCTTCAAAAGTTTGGAAAAAAGTTTATATGAAAGTTATAAAAGAATGGAAGAGAGCGAGAATATATATATATATATATATATATATATATATATATATATATATATATACACACACACACACACACACACACACACACACACATACAGTATAACCATCTACCTTCTAAATATCATTTCCCAGGACCATAACTATGGTGCTCGCCCTCCTCCAACACCTCCAGCGTCTCCTCCTCCATCAGTTCTTATAAGCAAGAATGAAGTAGGCATATATACTGCTCCAAATTTTGATGAGACCTCCAGTGCTACTACTATCAGCACTTCTGAGGATGGAAGCTATGGAACTGATATAACCAGGTGCATTTGTGGATTTACACATGATGATGGATATATGATCTGTTGTGACAAATGCAGGTAAAGTAGTGCCATATATGCAAACATTCTTAAATATTTTTTCTTGTGTACTACTGAAATCAGCCCCCCTTGTCCTTAATTGCTTAGAGCCATTTCCTTCCTCAGGCCCTTCACGGGCATTGTAGGGCATTATGCAAATATGGGAGAAAGAGAAGCCATCACCATTTTGTTATTGTGATAGCTGCCATTTTGCCTTCAGGATGGAGAGGGGAGGTGACAGACCAGCCAAGCCAGCAAAGACTTTCTGCAAGCGGGGGTCATACTAAGAAGGGTCACGGCTCACAAGTCATTGTTAACCCTGCAGAAGGGTAAGAGGGAGGCCTTGGGTATGAGGAGCTTGACCAACTGTTGGATGGGTTTTCTGGGCCAAGATTAATGCCATGTCTGCGAAGGTGGCACATGACTAAAAGGGGTGCATGGAAACATACCAAGATTTAATTAATATCAGTTTAATTGGAAACTTAAGGGGAAATGCAGTGTGCATTTTGACTGCATTGTCCCTTGGAGCTGCATTTGTTTAAGATTGCTAGACTGCTTTATGAACTGCTCTTATGAAGGAGTATTTTTGAATATTGTTTGAGGTGGAGTAATAGGGTATGTTGATAAAGCAGTATATTAAGTGAGTGATCAGATAGTAGAATGGAGCTTTAGGGAAAATAACTTGTAGCAGTATATCCAATGTAAGAGAAATGATGGAATCTGTGTGAACGTCAAATATCCTGCGAAAGTAACACTATCCTATTTTTTAAATCATTTAAGTGTTTGGCAGCACATTGATTGCATGGGGATCGACAGGCAGCATATTCCTGACATATACCTGTGTGAACGTTGTCAACCTAGGTAAGTCACCTGTGGTCAATTAAGAAAAACCCCTATGATGTTTGAAATTCATAGCTCGAATGTTGAAGTCATTGTTGCAGGTCATCTTCATGTTGTTTAAGTAGATGTTTAACATTCCTAAACTGTAATGCTAAATTAATCATTAATAGAAATGGAATAATAGAAATAATAGACTTGGGCTACAACCTGGAAATAATAATTCATTGAATTAGCCGATAATGGTGACTTCCCTGCCTAGCGGAAAAAATAGTGACTGCACTTTCAATGAATGAAGGCTGTTTTTGCTATCTTTAAAAGATACTTATATCACTACATGAAACTTTTATTGAAGATCACAGTAGATTTAATAAAATGAGAAAATCAGTTGTCCAAATGCATATATGAAATAAGGTTTTTGCATGTAGGTCAACTGCTGAATGGGCAAAAATATGGGCCTGATGTTGGGAAAAAGCTGCAATCTTGTACCCACTTACTTGGAAGTAAGACCCATTGACATGAATAAGTAAGACCTGAGCAGTCATGAATAGGATTACACACAGGAGGTGATAGTATTTCAGCAGTGCATACCCAAATGCACAACATACAAGTAGCTTTCTGCTACTACTGTTCTCTGAATTGGAACCATTGGCAATCAACTGCCATTGCTTGGTATCTCATCTGAGACATAGTTTTGATACCTGACTTCTTCCTCTGTCTTGGGATAGCAAAAAGATATGCAATCCATGTGAGAAAGGGATTTGCTTGCTGCTGTCACTTGGAAGGGTGGGTTGAAAACAGCTCCAATAACAGTAATTGGGGGTTAAATGAAGCAGCCATTCTGTAGCACAGTTTTTGTTGAATGGCTGAAAGCACCCTCTTGTTCACTCTCACGACTTATTTAAGTTCCCCCTTTCCACAATAAAGTATTATTTATTTTATTTATATCAGTTCTTCCCTGATTTTATGGGCTAGGAATCCCTTACCTAAATGGTTCAGCACTTTCTCCTCTTAACTATGAAACTAGAATACTGGAAGGGACTGCAATGTTTTAGTTCTGCTTTGTTTTGGTACAACTGTTTCATTCTGGGCTTTATACTAAATTGTAAAATTCCTAGGGCAGGGAACTCCTTGCTAGGGAGTTTAGTTATTGTGAATATTGAAAAGGAATTTTCATACAACAGTGAGTGCAAACAATCATTTTATATCTCTGATTATTCCGTTTAATGTGTAGGAGCTATCTGTCAGAAAGTTTAGCAACAGAGTAATGTGTATCCAGTTTTATTTCTTTTTTCTTTTTTTGTCAACAGGAACTTAGATAAAGAGAGGGCAATATTGCTGCAGCGTAGAAAAAGGGAAAATATGTCAGGTAAGTAACAAAGTTCTTAAACTGAGATACAATTAGTGAGTGATTCTCCCAAAAGCTTTTGATTTACACAATGCTTTTGATTTACAGCCTTATACTGTTCAAGTTACTGGCAGTGGTTATTTTTCTTTTTAATTCTGTAGGAGAGCCAGGGTGGTGTAGTTGTTAGAGTGTCGTACTTGGATCTGGGAAATCAGGGTTCAAATCCCCACTTGGCCATGAACCTTACTGGGTGATCTTGGGCCAGTCTATGCCTCGCAGCCTAACCTACCTCATAGGGTTCCAATCCAAATCTTTATTATGGCCATAGACCAGCATAAGGTGATAGCACCTCCATACATAAATAAAGCATGCTAGATAGGCAATAGGGCAAATGCAGAAGTAGAGGGTACACGTCCTCATACCCTGTTACAGTATACCAGCCATAAGATAAAAACATGTAAACCAGATCTTCCGTTTTAGACCTGCTGTGTGAAACATACCATCCTCTGACGTATATCAATCATAGCAGCACAGTATCTGGCAACTTAATATGTTATATCATGATTTATATCTTGGAACAGATATAAGGTTGTTGTGGGGATTAAATGAGGAGGAGGAGAACCAAGTGTGTCACCTTGAGCTCCTTGGAGGAAAAGGTGGGATATAAATAAATAATCAGATAGGATAATGGGTGCACGTGGCATGCTAGGCAAAATTAGTTTCTCTTGACATTAAGAATCCTTTAACTAAAAAAATGCATATGAAAATTTTTGGAATTAGCCAGACTAACATTTGTGTTATTGCTGCACCTCAAAAATGTTTTTTTCTCCTGCAACAAAAACTCATGTTTTTTCAGGGTTCCAAAAAGTGAGCCAAAACCTTCTTTTGGGTGTCCATGGTTTTTATCTTTCGTATTCTTGAGTTCTTGCCACCGTGTGTCTTGATTTTTTCTGTTAATTGTTGGTAAAATCTGGGCTCGTAGTTATGCGCTTCCACAGACTATTAACCATATTTTGATTACGTTGATTCCCAGAGGTTCAAAGTAGACATAAAGAAGTTGAGACCACATGGTTACAGTTGTTTGGATGGGGGAGAAAAAAATTAATCAGTATTGGATTTTTGAGAGTTCACTTGGTGAGATAAGCCACATGTTAGGTGATCTAGCCTGAAATATGAGAACAAATAAAACGTATACAGTATTTATGTTTGAGACTCAAGCAGCCACTAACACACATGAAAGGAACAGAGCTTGCATGCCTTTCTGTTTGGCTTTTACTGCAACCATTCCCACAGTCTGTGAAGCAACCAGTGTTTAGAAGAAGTTAGTTGCTTGCTTGGTTGCAAAGGCTTCAGCACCAAACGCTGAAGCTGTGGATGTCATTTCGTTGCCTATTCTAGATGGCTCTTTTGGACTGTGAATAAAACAGTGCTTCAGGTGGATACCAGGCCAGAAAGAATACTACCCACTTCAGAAAAGGCTTATTAGCTAACTTAACAGTTTTCACATAATATTAGCATATTTCCAGGAATGGTTTTAGTCTTATTAATCCTTATTTATTATTACTGAAATGCTTCTCAAGGTCAATTTGTGTAACCATTTTTGTATTCAATTTTTTTCGTTCATAAATTTATACTGACAAATTGATGCACACTGAGTATAAAACCATTCTTGCAACCTAATATATATTTCATTATGTTGTACATTGCGGATTAAGCAAATATAAATAAATGAATTTCTTATCCAAGCTATGATTTGATTTAATGCCTTTGGAAATCTTGTAGTACTTTTGGAAAAACATAAGCTCCCCTAAGTTAATTAGATTACTTGAGTAATCTAATGCAAAACTGGTGTGGTGTTCCTGTCCCCAAAAACCTGAACATGTAAATATAAATTTTACTGTCATTTAGTTACCAATGTTATTACCATTTCCATAATATTATTTCCATAAATGTGGTAATTGTATGTAAATACTTTTGGCAATTCAGGGACATGCATTAAGTATTGGAAACGGTTTATAAGATATATTTCCTGGCTTCCTTTTTCTTTTTAAAGATGGGGATACCAGCGCAACAGAAAGTGGCGATGAAGTTCCTGTAGAACTATATACTGCTTTTCAACATACACCAACTACAATTACTCTGACTGCTACACGAGTTACCAAGGTCACAGATAAGAAACGGAAAAAAAGTGGGGAGAAAGAACAAAACATCACAAAATGTAAAAAGGTAAGTTAATTCAATTTTCAATTTCTCATTACGTTTTTGGAGGTTCATTGTGTTTGAACATTTTTCTTTCTATTTGAAATTCAGGAGTCACTGCTCTTGAAGGAGCACATGATCATTCTCCAATGGGTTTTGGAGAATTCATAGGCATCTCAGTGACAGAGGGCTATTTGCAGAGTAGGACTGAAGGATGACGATGATGAATTTATTATTTATACCCCACCCATCTGGCTGGGTTTCCACAGCCACTCTGGGCGGCTTCCAACAAAATATTAAAAATACAATAAAACATCAAACATTAAAAACTTCCCTAAACAGGGCTTCCTTCAGGAGGAAGCAGGGACAGAAGACTATTGAGATAATAAAGTACAGAGAGGCAACACCCATGGCAAAAAGAACACCAGAAAGAAGGTGGAAGTCAAGACCCAGGAAAGAAAGATGGAAGAGAGAGTGGGGCTGGCTCCTAAATTACACCACACACATTTCCATAATTTGGTGGGCATCTCCCTCCCTCCCCCCAGTCTATAATGTTGAAGTAGTCATATAGAGCACAACATTAATGTTTTGTGCTACTGGTTAAAAAGCACATAGATGAAGGAAAACTTCTGGGTTTGTTTCACAAACAACATTTTCTATTCTGCAAGATAAAAGATTTTTTGTGAAATGAACAATGATCTCTGTTTCTCCAGAGAATGAATGAGAATATGTATGTATATATATATATATGTATGTATTAAATACTTATACAAACTGACGTTTTAAATTATATTACAGGCTTTTCGTGAAGGTTCTAGGAAGTCTTCAAGAGTAAAGGTAAAAATTTTGTGCTAAATGATTGCTGCTGTTTGGTTTTGTACATTGAACCATAAATTATCATCCATTTTGTTCATTATTATAGGGGATTCAGAAGAGTCAGGGGGCTGGTTCACAATTCCTGCCTTTCACGTAATGCTCAAAGTGGTGAACCTGAGTCAAGATTAATGAAAACACTAAAACAATAATAAAAACTGTATAAAAGCAAGCAACAAAATAACAACAAATGATCCCAAAGATCTACAACACAGTTACAGCAGCAAAATATACAAAAGACAGCTAAAAAGCACACTAATAAGCTTCAGGCAATTTCTGTATAGACAAAATGCTTTCTTTAAAAGGGAAGGTTTTCACCTTGCAGCAAAGCCCATTCCTTCCCAGGAATGAAATTTGAGTACTGAAGTGCTCAGAACCTGTTTCCGGGGGCCCTGTCTGATTCTTTGGGTCGTTGACCTGTGGGGTGCCTGGTTTGTCCTCCAGAAGACTCCATGTCTTGTCTAGGCATGACAGTATCCTCATCCTAAACAGTAAAGGGCTCTAAAGGTTATTCCAGCACATTCAGTTGGGCCCAGAAACAAATTCGAGGCTATTAACAAAGTAGTTGCATGCTTCTGATACCTAGCACCAGTCAACAATTTGGCCACCACATTCTGGATCAGCTGCAGTTTCTGGACGCTCGGGGACATCATTATTACAGCAGAGCAAATGTGATGCAAGGAAGGCATGTTTCACCATGGCCATACTTGGTTTTCTAGAATGGACACTGCTGATGCACCAGCATAAACTGAGCAGAAGCATTCCTGGTTGCCACTGTCACTTGGACGTCCATGCTCAAAGTGGGACCCAGGAGCACTCCCAGATTGTGAATTTGACTTTTCGAGAAGTGATACCCCATGCAGTAAGCATTAAACTCCTATTCCTAGATTGACATTCTTAACTGATCTGGAGCACCTCTGTCTTGCCTGGATTAAATGTCAGTCTGCTTGCCATAATCCAGTCCTTTACTGACTTTGATTGCAGTTCACGTCCACAACCTAGGACTAGGTGAAAAGGAGAATGAAAGTTAAGCGCTAGCCAAATACTAATGGCATTGCACTCTTATCTCCTAACAACCTCTCCCAGCAGTTTTCTGTCGATGTTAAACTGCCTTGAGTGACAATAGAACACAGAGATAAGTCAGTATACAAGGAATCCAACAGGAATCTATCCCCTGGGAACCACCATAAAATAGTTCAACACAATCCCTTGCTAGCCAGTGCATCCAGAAGGCAACAGAATGCTCACCATGGTGCAGGTGGCAAGTGAAACTAAGGCCGTCAGCTTTGTTTTCAGTTTAGCAATGTCCATATTTGTTTAAGACACCTTAAGACCTGGGTGTCTAGTGTCAAATTAGCCACTAAGCGTTATAAGCTGACTTGCTGTTCCTTAACTGAGTAACATGGGGATTTAAATTTCTTCATACGGGTGCATACCGAACTCAACATTCAGGAGTTAACATAGTCTGTTCTATCCATCTTAACTCTACCCTGCACTTGTCATCCAAGGCCCCACTCCCCGAGAGGTTCGGATGGTGGCAACAAGAGAAAAGGCCTTTTCTGTGCTGGCTCTCCGACTGTGGAATGCTCTCCCCAGAGAGGCTTACTTGGTGCCATCGTTACATGTCTTTAAGTGCCAGACAAAAACAATCCTCTTTATCCACACCTTTAGCAATTAAACAATCAATGGCCTGTTAAAGCTGTTGGTGGGGGGCTGTTACTATGATTTTTTACACGTTGGATCAATTTACAAATTGATTAGCTAATTATTTGGCTGCAGAGTTTTAGTTTCTTGCCAGACATCTTGTCTAATTTTATATATCTTAACTGTGATTTAGGGCTCAGCTCCGGAGATTGATCCTTCTGAAAGTTCCAACTTTGGATGGGAAACTAAAATCAAGGCATGGATGGATCGTTATGAAGAAGCAAACAACAACCAGTACAGCGAAGGTGTTCAAAGAGAGGCACAAAGAATAGCTTTGAGATTAGGAAACGGAGATGACAAAAAAGAAGTGATCACCAGCAACTCAGTTTTCAAACCTCCAGTAGAGGTAAATGAAAATATGTTCAACGCAACACCAGTCTTCTATAATTATAACATAGCACGTTTTGCATTTCTCTAAGCAGAAACAGAGTTCAATATATTGATACCACATCTCCTGTATTTTTAGTACAGGAAAACCTCCTTGTTTATTGATTTTACATTCTGAAGTACTCAACAGTTAATGAGGACTAGGTTACCCGTTATGACCATCAATTTTCAACATTTTGAATTTAACTGTCAGGTCACCACCGCAGATGTATATTTTGCATCTTTCCTGTTAAAATTTATTTTTTAAACAATGTTAGCAATTCATGATAATCTAAATTTCTCAAGTCTACCCACGGAATAGCTGCAACGCCATCTAAAACCCATCCCTTCCTTTGCCAGCTACCCCACAAAAGCTTCTCCAGAGGGTAATGGGACCTTGCTGAATAGGCTGGACTGTGGTTAGTAGAAAGGGGGGTCCCCAAAAAGCAGGTGGTGGTATCTCCAAAGTGCCCACTGTATAGAGCACTAAGATACACATTTACAGTTAAGGATGACATTCAATATGTGAAAGTTGCCCTGTGCATAAGATGGCTCTGGAATGAGCTTCTTTGTGCCAGGAGGGAGTCCAGACAGTATTTGATTCAGTGCCAGCTTTTAGGGCTGCTGTTAAATACATGGACTTCACTTAACATTATTAACAATTTAAATGTAAATGGGAGAAAATAGACTCTTTTGGTTGCTGTTACCTAGTGGGTATTTTGCTATGCATTTTTGTATTTTTATGTCTTGGGAAGCAGTTGCCTCAACTTCAAATTTTTACTCTCTTCCCCTCCACTGTTAACCTCAGTGGAACTTTACACCTGTATTCTGATGCAGTACAGTTACTGTCACTTCAACCAAAATTTTAAGTAAGTAATGAAGGCAAAAGCATATTTCTTCCAATATATTTCTTCTTTTATGTATCCAATTTGCCAGTTACAGAATGGAACAAATTATGTTTATGAAAAGAGAAAAACTTCCACTACTTAACTTTTGATGAAAAAATCTTATTACTATTATGGAAAGGTAGTTAAGGTTATTTAGTCAAATATACTAACTAATAAGTAGGGATATATGCCTTGATGTCCTGGGCATTCCACTTCTTTATTCAGAAAAAACGGGTTTAATGGTGTGTACAGGAAAATAATAAAACAATGTCCATAGATCTGACTCGATTTGAACAGCTTCCATTTCCTCTTTGATACAATGTGTACTCTTGGTAATGCAATTAGCCAAATCATCTTGTGTGGTCTTGGAAGATCCAGTTTGACTCTTAGTAAAAATAAAACGTCGAAACTGTTTTCCCTATTCTTAATATTTTGTACACATCTTTTAAAAACAAAAAGGAACACATCTAGGTATTATAGAAAAATGTTCAAGTACAAATGCTAATTTCTTAAAGTAAAATACCCCTTTGATATATCATTACAACTTCCATTCAGAGAGAATATTAATAATGCTACAAATTGGTGCTTTACTGAACTTTTAGCCCGAGGAAGCAATTTCTAAATCCTCTGTTGTTCAGATTATCAGTACACATCTGACCATTAAATCCTTATAAAGAAAAGTGCATCATCTAATTTAACTACAATATTAGCAAGGACAACTATTTCCAATATAAACAAAAAGTAAAATGTGAAGTACTGTGATCTGTTAGGTACTGTAAATATCCCAATGTTTCCCATTTTTCCAGCACCCCATTATTTACACATACTGGCAAATAAGGAGGCACCCCATTATTTACACATACTGGCAAATAAGGAGGCACTTTGTACTCTGTATGTACCCTTTAAAAGTGCATTATTTGATCAATGGCAAACATGGAGATAGTCACATCGCCTAATAATGTATAGTTGTTCCATTCATTGTGTGTTTGTGGTTTATCAATGGCAGCCGCTTAAGAACTGACTAGAAAGTTCCTGTCCCTAGCACAGGCTGTTGCCTTTTGTAGCACCTAGATGATAGGTTAATCCACCTTGAAAATGTCATGTGGTATGTTCCCCAAACCCTGAGCAAATAATTTGTCAATATGTTGCAAGAAAGAGTAGACTACAAATTGGCACCATCAGCCGCCTGTCATGCAGTCTATGGAAGGAATCTGCAAGCTGTTTGATAAATTAATGTTGTTAGAGAGAGGCTAAACATAAAGGAAAAGTTACATTCTCAGATCTTGTAATAAGAAGCATCTTTGCTTCTTTCCCTCTAGCATCAGCATGGCGCACGTGACGTACTCCTTGGAGGAATGTCCCTGCTTGCAGAGACCTTCGCCTAGATATAGGCCAATTCTCTTTTGCTCAGAAGTGACACAATTACAAGAGGTGTGAGTTCCTTAGTTGTTGTGTCAAGAGTACAGTAAGATTTTGCTTAGAAAGGCGTATTCCCACCTGAGGCTATTGAAATGCACCAGAAGTTTCCTTTTCCTAGAAATCAGCATGTTGACATTTTCATCAAAATGCCTCTTACTTGGCATCTGTCCTTCTGCTCTTGCTAGCAGATTAGAGAAGAGACTGCATATTTCATGTGTTGTCATTACTTCCGCACACCAGTTTATGGCCTTTTTAACCAGAGGGTTTGAAACATCTTTTGAGGAAGGGGTTCCCTAATATACTTTGAAAGACTTGTATTGGTTTTCATTTTTTAAATACTGTGGTGGTGGTGTTTTTCCCAAAATGTAAAATGTCTACATAAATACAATACTGAATCTTATGGTAGGAATAAAGTCAATTAGCTTTTAAAAAGAAAGAATATCATTGAAATTACCAAGTTGCTCCTTAAAGTTGTATGTTATAATCTGGTTTTTTAATAGCACTAATGCAATCAGCTTAATTAGATTTCTTACATTTTTCTTTTCTTCTTCTAGAGCTATATTCAAAAAAATAAGAAAATCCTAAAAGCTGCCAAAGACTTGCCTCCAGATGCACTTATTATTGAATATCGAGGAAAGTTCATGCTGAGAGAACAATTTGAAGCTAATGGATATTTCTTTAAGAGGTACTTTTCTTTCAAATCTAGCTTTAATTACCTATGATCCTGCAGTTAATTTTTTGTTTTTCTCTCAGCTTCTGGCAAAACTTGCATTTTTATTGCCATGAGAATGCAACCGCGCCTTCTGATCTTTCATTACTTCACATCTCAGTCCACTTGCCTTTGAAAATTCAGCAGCTAACATTGTTCACTTGGCCTACCTTGGAAGTAAGCTCCATTGAACTCAGTGGGGCTTTCTTCTGAGTTGGCTGACATAGGATTGCAGGGTTAGTCCATCCCTTTGACAGTGTTGCCCCAGTGTTGTGACAGGCTCTTCACAGCACAGCACAGTTTTGCCTCACTCAGTCTTTTCCATGTTTCTCACTTCAGCTCTTTGTCATTAGACTTCAGCTGGCTGCCATCTTCTGAGCCTTCCTCTTTCAGTTTGCTTGATTCATTCTTCTTTTTGCCTGGTACCCTTACATAATTCCCTTGTCTTTTTGCCATATATCTCTTCTCTTTCAAGATGATAATGACTATTCAGAAGAAAGTGAGTAATTGCCTAGTTCAGTGGTTCCCAACAGGTGGTCCGCGAGCTATGCCAGAGGGGTCCGCGAGCTATGCCAGAGGGGTCCGCAAGATGCTATTAGAATAAAAAAATATATTAAATATATTTCGTATGATAACAGATTTTTTGTTTTGGCCGCTTCCTGCATGAGCAGAGTCTAGCGCAAAACTAGAATTAGATAGAGGCAGTAGTTCTGCTGTATGCCGTTAGGTGGCGCTTGCTTTACAAACACTACTGTTTTGCAAAGAGGCAGCGTGCGCATTCTAAACGCTCACCTCCCCAAGATGCTTTGCGCGCGTCGGCTTCATTTGTGCGCTACTGCGCAGGTACCCTGTCTTCTCCATTCCCCTCCCTCCTCCCTGGCGCGCGCTGCCTCTTTGCAAAACAGTAGTGTTTGTAAACAAAGCGTTGTTTTTCGCGGAAGCTACAGTTCGCGTAGTTAAAAATGGACCGTTGGTTAAAAAGTGGTTCGTTAAAACGACAAAGGCCTACAGATGTAGAGGAAGAACTGTAAAAAACGTATAAATATAAAATATAAAAAGACTCTTAATTTGGCTCTCACTTTTTAATTTTAGGATTAGGAATTAATGGGGGTCCTTGTCACAATAGCGGCTCGATGAGGGGGTCCTCGAGAAAATTTTGTTGGGAACCCCTGGCCTAGTTAATGTTGCACTGAACAAGATAGGAAGGAAAGGTTTCTTCAGAGAAGAAGACTTGGCATAGGAGACCCTCACTGCCCCCTAGTGTGCCATGTTGCATGAGCTGGCAGTGTTCCTCACAGGGATTAACACAGTTCCCTTGTGGGTCTCATACACTTAGAAAAGCCCTTGATGGGGAAGCACATATGTCTTTGTATTTGCCAACAGTCTTGACATGTGACATTGATTTTTGTCCGTTTAAACAGGTGCATCTTACTGTATCTAGCATTCAAGCACGTAGGAATACACAAAGCTTTCTTCATGCTTCCTCCTTTACAATGCCACACACATTTAGGATGCTCTGTAATGGTGATTTTCTTTCCCTGCCTAAGATTTACCTGGGGTTTAAGCAGTCTGTATCAAACAATGTCATAGTGGAAATCTAATGTTTGAAAGCCTAACAGCTAAAATTGGGGACGTAAAAGGTAAACAGCTCCCAAACTGCCTCCTTTAAAATCTCTGACTCTATCTACTTTTGCCTCTGTCGTTACCATATTGGCCTACCATATTGGCCTACAATATGCTACAAATAAAGATGCGGGACGGCATGGTGCTGTGGTCTAAACCACCGAGCCTCTTGGGCTTGCCAATCAGAAGGTTGGCGGTTTGAAACCCTGCGATGGAGTGAGCTCTCATTGCTCTGTCCCAGCTCCTGCCAACCTAGCAGTTCGAAAGTATGCCAGTGCAAGTAGATAAATAGGTACTGCTGCAGCAGGAAGGTAAACGGTGTTTCAGTGTGCTCTGGCTTCCATCACAGTGTTCCGTTGCACCAGAAGCAGCTTAGTCATGCTGGCCACATGACCCGGAAAGCTGTCTGTCGACAAACATCAGCTCCTTCGGCCTGAAAGTGAGATGAGCACCACACCCCATAGTCACCTTTGACTGGGCTTAACCGCCCGGGGTCCTTTATCTTACCTTTACCTTTTACAAATAAAGAGCACAAGCCAGAAAGATACCTAGCATCATAAGTACCTGCAGGAAAAGGAAACCATTCAGTAAAAACAATTCCAGATGAGGTATTCAGATATTCACAGGAAATCTGCAAAGAAAAAGATAGATCCCACCAAGGGTTAACAGCCAGTCTGACCTAAGAGAAAAAAGAATAATCCTAAATATGGCAATTTGAGTTATTGTGAAAGCAAGCTTGTGCCATTAATATTCTCTAATAGACCTTGCCAAGGAAATGAATTGTCCCCATCAAATACCCTCTCTCTACTTCTGGGTGTCTGATTATATCTTGGATGATGACCAGGAAATTTCTGAAAGTGTGGGATTCTTGTTGCACTCAGTACAGCATGGCTAAATAGGGTCACTATTTTAAGAACATTTAATTAAAAGATCAAGCCAGCTTTAAGATCAAGGCAACATCATGCCAATTTTAATTATGGGAAATCCTTGTAGTTGCATAGTGAATCTAAAACGCAATAATCTTTGTTTTTCTACCAGCTGGAAATGAAGCTTGTTTACTCAGAAGGAAGTCCTTCTTTGTTCAGTGGGACTTGCTTCAAATCTGCATAGGATTGCAGTCAAAGAGGGAGAAAGTATCAGCTAACATCTTGAAACACAGGAGAAATTCAGCATTGTGCTATTACAAACATTCCATCAGCAGAAGCATTTCTGCTTTCCCAATGGGAAAGTCTCTCTTTTCCTCCTTATATATGCTGTTCTGGGGCTTCCCACAAACCTCAACCCAATTTTAGGGGTGCAGCAGGGATGAGAGTGGGGGAAGTCCTTTTACGGGCATTCGCTATTGTTAACAGTTAGCTGAATCCAGCCCATAGAAACTATATCCCTATTTTTTCAGAATTTTCCAAATGTTTGAAAAACTAATTTTATATGTGTTTAATGCAACTGGTGATATGCCTTTGCTGTTTTTTTTTTTACTCCTTTAGGCCATACCCGTTTGTTCTATTCTATTCTAAATTCCACGGGCTAGAAATGTGTGTAGATGCAAGAACCTTTGGGAATGAAGCTCGATTTATCAGACGTTCTTGTACGCCTAATGCTGAGGTAGGCTTGCAAGTTTTAAAATATTTCATAGTAAATCTTTTGCTGAGGGAGGCAGAATACAATTTGACTGTGTATACATGTTTTCTGGTAATAGCAGCTCAATAAATTTTAAAAAATTTCAGTGAATATATTCAACATCAAATTCCAGAACATTATTGTTGCTAGTTTAAAATGAAGACAAGGACAGTTTTTTCATCTCTTAAGCATTCATTATCTTTGGACCTAGATCACTTATGTAGTAGTTCATTAAAACAAGTAGAGCTTTGGCATGTAGTACAGGGAAAGTAATGGGATGCGGGTGGTGCTGTGGTATAATCCACAGAGCCTAGGGCTTGCCGATTAGAAGGTCGGTGGTTTGAATCCCCGCAACGGGGTGAGCTCCCATTGCTCGGTCCCTGCTCTTGCCAACCTAGCAATTCGAAAGCACGTCAAGTGCAAGTAGATAAATAGGTACCGCTCCGGCAGGAAGGTAAACGGCGTTTCCATGTGCTGCTCTGGTTTCGCCAGTAGCGGCTTAGTCCTGCTGGCCACATGACCCGGAAAAACTGCGGACAAACGTTGGCTCCCCCGGCTAGTAAAACGAGATGAGCGCCACAACCCCAGAGTCATTCGCGACTGGGCTTAACTGTCAGGGGTCCTTTACAGAGAAAGCAATCGCTTTGCATCTGAAAAGTTGGGGTGCATCATTGACTGATACGGGAGTGAGAATTGTAACTGAATCTGTGGTTTATGGTTCCATTAAAAACGGAACTGAACCTTTGAGATGGGAAGAGGGTAAAGCCAAAACATCTAGTTTCATAAATCAGAATGTCAGATTTCTGGAAATCTTTCACCCTAGTCAACTCTCAAAAATAAATGAGAAGTTTAGAAATTGCAAAATGATAAAAAGAAGGAAAATGAAACAAGTTTAAGCTTGCTTTCCTTGGGCTGGGCTGCTGTCACTTCAGAGTATGCCTTTGTAATCGTAAAGTGTTATAAATATTTTCAAAGGTGCTATTTTCAGGATTCTCCAGTAAGTCTAAAAGTGGAATACATATTACTTAGTTGAAGTCCTCATCCATTATGCCTCCACTTAATTGTATATTGTAAGGATGTGGAAACATAAGGTCTGTTTTTAATTTTTTTAACTTAAAGGACCTGACCCGGACAGATTTTGCATATGTGGGACAAAATATGCTCTTTTGATCTATGCACTAGGATATAGAAAGCAACCACTTTAAAGTGATACATGATTTTTGCAACATCCCACTATATCCAGAAAACTGTGTTCCTAGATTCATGTGCAAAGTCTAAAGAAATTTATTGGAATACTGTAAATTTGTCTGTAAATGATAGAATGGGCTATATATATCTTTATAACTTACATAAGTTGATAGTAATGATTACTATTTCAGTTGAGTTTTTCTGAACAGAGGCCTTTACCAAAGAAACAATAAGAAACAATAACTGATTAAAGTACTTCGATGGAACAAGTCAACAAATTTTGTTTCCAAATATATTAAAAACTGTTTAAATATGCTATTTTTCTGTGTTTAGGTTAGACATGCAATTGAAGAAGGAACCATTCATCTTTATATCTACTCCATCCAAAACATTCCAAAGGGAACAGAAATAACTATTGCATTCGATTTTGATTATGGAAACTGGTAAGTCAGTTTGGGCAACAAATATTAGGGCTGAGTTGTCAGATATGAAATTGGCTTGTTATTGTTAATCAAGTGGTCTCCATTCATTTAGATTTTTAAAGATTACAATAATAGGATGCCATTAAAATGCAGTGGTCTTAAACCCCAGAGTTTAACAGAGAATCTGACGGTTCGTGTCACATTAGAATTGCAGGATCAGACATATACATGTAACTAGCACATGTACTAGTTATGAATGCTGCTGGTAAGATTATCTTTCCACCGAACATTGCGGAGTTAAATTCAGAGTAAGCCTACAGATGATCAGGCTGCATAGAAAGCAGTACGGTGCAAATACTTTTTGCAAAGTTTATCCATATTATTTTTGTTTTTTGTTTTTAGCAAATACAAAGTGGACTGTGCTTGTTTGAAAGAAAATCCTGAATGCCCAGTACTTAAGCGAGGCTCTGAACCTACAGAAAACATAAATACTGGATATGATACTAGAAGAAAAAAGGGCAGAAAGGAGAGGGATGCTTCCAAAGAGAAGGAGACTCAAAACCAGAACATCACCTTGGATTGTGAAGGAGCAGCCACCAAAACCAAGTTTCCAGACAACAGACAGAGAAAGCTTTCTCCCCTAAGGCTATCAATCTCAAATAATCAGGTATTGCAGCATATTTAAAATTAAACACATGACTCTGAAGTTTCCCATTTCCTTCAGGGTGGTGGTTGGGGCAACTCCCAAGAGCACAGATTTTGTGGGCTGAGAAACCATATGCAAATATAAAACTCCCAAACCTTCAAGGAACTGCTGGCTTGGAGCATGGGGGTGGGGTTATTTTAATTGGATGGCTTTGTAGAAGATACCTATGGTATCTCATCTTGAATTTTTAAAAATTAACTTGTTGAACTGCATCAGAATCTTTGCCTTGGATACTTTTGCAGATCACAAATGTAAGAACATCATGCTGTGCCTTGGGATCCCAGGATCATTTTCTAGCTGCTTATTGCTACTCATAAAATTAGGACATCTATGCAGGATAGGAAGTTGTATATTTGAATAAATAAATAAAATTTTAAAATTACATTTTTGAAAGAAGTTTATATTTTTCTTAATCTGTCTGCAAATGAATTTTGAAGAAGATTTTAGTCATATAATTGGCATATATGAATGATTTCCTATTACATACAGGAAGTAGCCCTAAGTAGAGATGTGAAGGCACAGAAAAAACCCGGAAAAATTCGGAAATAAACGGGTTTTTCCTGAAGCCTTTTTTGTTTTTTTCTGAAAAATTGAAAAAATATAAAATAGATTATGGAATCTTTTAACATGATGAATAAAATATTTTAAGAGTAGGGATTCAAATATTTTATAAATCATTTTTTAAAAATATGTATGGTATCAGATTATTCTATTTTCTGTGAGGACAAGCAAGTCCTATGTTACAAACTGAACTCTCCAATGCAAGAACAAGATACATTTCTTCCTTTAGGAGGTGCTATTGTCACCAGAAAAGAAAAAGGTTTCAGTTTTGTTTTTGCATCCGTGTGGTATGCATTGGTTCTGTTCCTCTTCACTAGGCCTCAAAGCCCTGGAAGATCATTACAGCTCAGAAAATGATTCTGATTAAATTTCATGCCCATTCATTGAAACTTAGTCCCACTTCCGTTCTTTTTATGAGAATGTTTTTTTAAATACTGTGAAGAGGAAATATGAATAATTGTTACTTCTGGATTTTTAAAAATTGTGGAAATTTTTTTGTTCCACATAAACTAGTTCAAGAGATTGTTGCCCCATTTGTTACAAACACAAATAAATATTATTTTAAAAGTAAATTCTGTTTGTAATAATTGTTTGGATACACTATATTTTTAATATGCTAGTTGTGATAATTTTATGCCCATTAAAATTGTCCATAGTTATATTTTATGTTTCTAAAGTAACAGAATGAATTTCAATCTGGAAAAGAAAAAAGAAGTGCTAATGTAGCATTTTTTTTCAATTTTTCCAAAAATTTCTGTTTCCCCCCCCAAAAAAACGGGGGTTTTTTTCTGAGCTTCAAAATTTCCGAAATTTTACATCTCTAGCCCTAAGTGAAGGTTTGTGTCCTAAGGACAACTGTGTTGAATACCAAATTATATCATCACCATGTACATGGGAAATAAGAGCTTTTATTGCTCTTGGGATCCAGGATCTTACCAGGGTTTGTAGGCTGATAGCATTTAGATATAACACAAGGGTAGGGAACCTCCAAATGATGGACTCCAACTCCCATGAGCCCCAACCTACATAGCCAATGGTTAGTGATGCTGGTAATCATAGTGCAGTAAAATCTAGAAGGCCACAGGTTCCCCATTCATGATACAAGCAGCTGTTGAAAAGAAATAACATTATTTGTGTTACATAGGTCATAGGATGTTAACTTTTTTTAAATTAAAAAAAATCCTTACAAAGCATTTATTTGATGGATTGGCAAATGCAGGAGGGGTTGTTTACATAGTATTGTTTCTTACCTCGGACATGGCTCAAAATTCAGTTCCACCTAAGGAATGGAACAGGAGCATGTTGTGTAGGTTGAGGATTAGATGAATTTGAGTGATCATTAGTTGTACTTGTTGCTTTTCCATTTTCCTTGCAAGGCACAGCATATGATTCCTTACAGATACTGATCCGCAGAGTCAAGTTAACATTGTTTTGCTTAGGGCATATCTGCACATATCTGTTGAATAGGAGAAGCTGTTCTCTTGCCACATGGGTATACTAGCTATTCTGTGGCAGCTGTCCGATATATTCAGTGTCCCACATTTTTTAAAAAAAAGTTTAGTCTGGTTTTTAGATTCCTTCAAACCCATTGAAAACAACAAAATCTGTGGGAGACTATGTGCATGCCAGGAAAACCTACTGTATTGAGCACAACACTGCCATAGTCTTCTAGAAATCATTCTAGAGTAAGATCACTGTTAATTTTCTTTTTAAGTCACACGTCTAGTGGGACATGAGATTCATTTTCTGTTTTAACATATTTTTTTCTCCCTCTATTCCACCCCCAATCTGACATATACTAAAGGGGAACATAAAGGGAGCTGTTGGGAGCCATGCAGATCAGTGCACAATCTCCCAAGACACCTGAAATCCTCTTGCCTTTCTTTTAAATGCTACTGATTAAAATGCTGTAGACAGTGTTTAAAACTGGGAGGTAAGAGAGGAAGGTGTTTCAACCCACAATGTGCACTGCTACTGAAATGGTGAGAATTCCACAGCATAACACAGAGCAAAATGAAATTGTGTTTTGGCAGTTGTACTGGGTTTTTTTTGGGGGGGGGTGCACTCATATATTTTCAACTTTTGGGGAGCCTGGTACCTCAGTCACAGAATTGTAATGAAGAGTGGTCATCTGCGCCCCAAGTAATATTCCCGTCAGGAGTATCTTGTATTTGTAATCATTTTCTGCACTCTTAAAACATCTAGTAGTTGTGAAAATTGGCTTTACGTGTCTGAAAACCTGCTTTTGAGGGTAGGATTCATCACATCAAGTACTTAAAAACTTTTAAAAAGGATTAAGCAGCTAGTACCGGTATTATTGACTGCTCTGTGATAAAATAGAAATTTTTCATTAGGCAATTTTATGCACATACTAGGCATGCAGTCCTAGACACACTTGGGAGTAAGCCCTACTGGTTTCAATGGGACTTTACTTCTGAGTAGACATGTATGGGATTGTACTGTAAAGAAACAAATGATAAAAAACTAGATTAATAGTGGATTAGCAAAGTTGCATATATTATTAACCTTGAGGTAATGTTCTAGAAGTAACCCAAAGAAAGATTGTCATGCCAATTTTGGAGGCAAAACTGCCTACATTAAATCCTAGTTTCTTTTTTATTGTTAAAGCAGCTGACAGATTCAGGACACTTGTCTGACTGCACTAGCTTGCACGTGTTCATACAAATTAGTACTAAAACATGTTTGGTTATTTCTTTAGTTGGCAAAAAAAAGATGCTTTAGTCATTGGATATTTATTTATAGATGTATGAAAGTTTGAATCGTTGCTTTTGCATGTTATTGGTTGGCTGCTTTTGCAGTGGTGATGTGAGGCTTTTTATGGTACAATTCTATATATATGTCTACTTAGAAGTAAGCCCCGCTGAATTCAGTAGGACTTGCTCCCAGGTAAGTGAGTATAGAATTGCAGTATCATACAGTATTTGGCGTTCCCTCGGTTATAGCAGCAGTAGTTGTAGAGCTTCTGTAAAGCAGTCATTTCCATCTTTCAGGAGCCAGATTTTATTGATGATATAGAAGAAAAAACTCCTATTAGCAATGAAGTAGAAATGGAATCAGAGGAGCAGATTGCAGAAAGGAAAAGGAAGCTGGTAAGTTGGGAAGCTAGTAGCTGCTTAAAGCTGTCACTACAGATTGGTGACAGCTGCTCTTCCCATGCTAATCATTGCTGCCTCTCTTAGGTGTTTAGTGTTTGAGAATATTTGAAATCTGCTCCTGATACATGCTAACAATATCTAAAACTTGAGTCTGTGTGTTTCCATTTTTGGCTTGAGTGTTACTTTCTGGAAAAGGTGTGTGTGGGTGTGTGCTTTCTTGGGAGTTTACATATTATTGATTTTGTGTTGCTGAAGTCTTGTTGCAGTTCAAAGAATGCACTTGCTGTACCTTGAGATAAGAGAAAATCCCAGTATCCTATATAATAAAGTCCAAGTTGTCCCTGCGTCCAAGTTGTCCCGTGTGTCCCTGGGTCACTGCGCATGGGCCCCAGGGACACAGGGATTGGACGGAGAGACAACGGCAAACCGCCGCTCCGAAGCTCAGTCTCATGCTGGAGGTGCGCGGTAAGGCGGCGGGGGAAAGAAGCGCTCCCCCCGGCAGCCTTGCCGCGCACCGCCGGCATGGGACAGCGCTCCTCGGCGAACACAAGCAGGCAGACAGCCCGCCTGCATGCCTTCCCCGAGGAAGCCGAAGCGGCAGCGGGCGCCGAGAGAAGCCGGCTTTGGCTTGGCAGCGGCGGGAAGAAGGGGAGGAATTCCTCCCCTTTTCCCCGCCGCCGCCAAGCCAGTCCCCGAGCCGAAGTGCGGCGCGGCGGGGGTTTTCGCCGTTTGCCTTCCCGGAGCGAAGGGGGAGGCAAACGGCAAAAAGCATCCACCGCGCCACACTTCAGCTCGGGGACTGGCTTGGCGTGTGCAGCAAGGCGGCGGGGGGCAGGAGAAGCGGTCCTCCCCCCCGCCGCCTCGGCACGCAGCGCCGGCATGGGACGGAGTTTTGGAGAAGGTCTCCGAAGCCCCGTCTCATGCGGGAGGTGCACGGCGAGGCGGCGGGGGGGGGAGAGAAGTGCTCCTCCCCCCCGCCGCCTCACCACGCAGCGCCAACACGGGGCGGGGCTTCGGAGACCTCCGAAGCCCCGTCTCATGCGGGAGGTGCGCGGCGAGGCGGCAGGGGGGGAGAAGCGCTCCTCCCCCCCGCCGCCTCGGCACGCAGCGCCGACATGGGACGGAGTTTTGGAGAAGGTCTCCGAAGCCCCGTCTCATGCGGGAGGTGCGCGGCGAGGCGGTGGGGGGGAGAAGTGCTTCTCTCCCCCCGCCACCTCACCACGCAGCGCAGACATGGGACGGGGCTTCGGAGACCTCCGAAGCTCCGTCCCATGCCAGCTCTGCACGAGAGCAGCGTTCTAGCGCCCGTTTTTAAATGGGCTGAATTCCACTAGTTTTCCATAAGTGACCAGCCAAGTTGAATAGATGTCTGAAGATTGGGGCGGGAGGATTCTCCTCTGTGTAGATTTAACAAAGAGAAGTCAGATACCTTGCCGTGCCCTTACTAAAATGTACACAAACATGCATACATTGCTGTATGAATGTTGCCTTATTTAATTCTCAAATATGGAACTTCAAGCAGGGGCACAGGCACATCAGAAGGGGAGCAGATAAAGTGCATGCTTAGGAAGGGTCATGAAACTGGGAGAATCCTGATGCAATGAAACATGAGGGTTGACTGGGCAGTTGAGAAAGTTTGGAGGAAGACAAAACTGTTCACAGAACTAGCGCAAGGGGAGCCGCTGATACCCCTCTTATCCCCCCCTTTCCATTACTTTCAGTGTTTTGCTGCTACTAATGTGGAGACAGCACACTCCTCTCTCCTCTGTGCCCCACTCTGAAGTCGGGTGTTCCTCCTTGGTAGGTGGCACTCTGGGAAAGGTGGCCTAGGAGAATGACTACATGCTGCCACTTTTCTACATGATCACATGCTGTAATTGGTTAAATGTCTAACCACCCCATTATCTCAGGCCACTGCTCCCAGAATGCCTTGCTCTGTGGAACAACGCCTCCTCTTTGCTTCCTCAGAGCAATGCAGGGAGCAGCAACTGGTCCTGTTAGCTAGGGATCATGGGAGTTGTAGGCCAAAACATCTGGAGGGCCACAGTTTGGGGATGCCTGAGCTGTGCTGCTACTAGGATAGCATCCATAAAACATCTTCATTTGGTAAATCTTCCTTTGCTAATCTTGCTTCTGCTCAGGGAAATAATTAACTGCATCAGCTTTAATTTTAATTTTTAATGTTTTTCCAGTTTTCTGATTACACATCATGTTTTCCTATCATACATTGTTTCTATACAGACTTCCCAACCTAACACTCCAAGGCATTCTAAATATACCTTGTTTTTTCTGCCTATCGCTTACTTTACCCCTCCCTCTCTCATTCCTTGGTTGTAGTTAGCTGTTGCTCATAAGGTTGCTACTACTTGAAAATTGATTTTCCCCAAAGCCTTCTCACTTGTCCCTAGTCTGTTTGTTGTTCTGGTTCCTTATTTTGGGTGTCATGTTTGCCAACTCTGCAAATTCTGTCAGTTTATGCAGCTGTTGTTCTTTTGTAGGAATTCCTCTTTCTTTCCAGTTTCTAGCATATACTATTCTGGCTTCTGTTGCATAACACAATAGATTACGTGCCTTCATTGGTATCTCTTCGCCAATTATAGCCAATAAGAAGGCTTCAGGTTTTGGAGGGAATGTAAATTTGAAGATCTTTTTTATCTCATAGATCATCTCCCAATATTCTTGAGCATGTTTACACAACCACCACATGTGTAGAAAAGATCCCTCCACTGCATCAGCTTTAAAGATCCGTCAGTTAAGTTTGTGTAGGAACATATATGGGCGAGGGTGGTTATTATCAATGACCAAGGTCACTTGCACAACAGTTTTGAGCTAGCCACACAAACTAGTACAGTAGTTTGAGAATTTAAGAATGTTTCTGTTCTGTTGGCAGTTTCCTTGAGTGAGGAAGCCTCATTTTTAGGTCTCTGGAAAGAGAGGCTTATAATGTAATATAGGAAGAGACGTTAGGAGGAGTTGCAAAAGTGTGAACACTGCTGGGTGTTATGTGGGTCTTTCATTATTCCACTACTCTTATGACCAGAGTGCATGGTATCTGATTGCAGGGTAGTGCCATGTTTCTGGTCTGGTGTAAGTTCATATTGCCTATACTAGGATGTTATATTCACCTGTGGCATCAGCATTTGTTTTATGCTGTATCTTGATCATATTAAATTGATTCATATACTACCCTTTCTAGAAGTTCTAGCTTCTGAGTTATCTTTTAACATACCCTTCATATTTAAATGATTCCTTGTCATAAGGAAAAATACTGGTGCCAAGAAAAACTTGTGATGAAAGTAGCCTGTTTTCTCTGTGTTTCAGTAGCACAAGGATTTAAAACAGTAGGCAAATCTTGGATCTTCAACTGCTTTGTGCAACAGAAGATAATACATGCTATAACCTTTTTTAATGTTCCACCAAGTTCCAGTTAATCGTTCATTTTCACCTGCATAAGGGTGAAGAGGGAACATGTTCCGTGATGAAATTTTTGGTCTTATATATGGGGGAGTGGTATTATGAATAGGCCAGATGCAATTTAAGGGGAGTAAGTTAGGAGGCCCTCCACCTTTATTGATAAAAAGCTATGAAAATCATGTTACCACCAAGCAACACACAGAATTTCTAGTTATACTACCTTTATATAGTGCATTTATTATCTGAATATGAATTGGGAGCCCTAAAGGGCACAGCATGACCTTGTAACAAAGTGATGAAACAGAACCAGTGTTATCCTTCACCACTGGAGAAATGGGAGCCCTGGCTGCAGAATGCAAACACTGTGAGGTAGTAGGTAAACTCTGTTATCTTAAGTTGTGACCTGTCTCTCTAGAGAAATAGAGCAGACTTGGCTAGTCCTTCTCCATATAGCTAGGTGTGCCAGCTGCATGGCTTAGCTGCCTTGACTATTAACAAGAGCAGAGGTTTTCAACCTTTATGAGTCCACGGCTCCCTTAACCAACTACATTCTTTCTGCGGCACCCCTGTGGGGCTCAGTAGCCCAGTTATGTCACCCCTTGTCTGCAGAGCTGGCAGCTTCTCACCTTTTTTTAACACCCTCCCTTGTGGAGTGCTCCCTCAGCCTCCTCTCCTTGGTGCTGCTGCCATCCCTAGTCTCTGAGCTGCCCCCCACTCCGCCCCAAAGAGAGGCACCATTCGCCTGTGGAGCTTATAGCTGGGGCTGCTGCAGTAAACAGCTGTGCAAGCCTTTGGGAGGCAGGGACGTGAGAGGGCATCAGAGGAGGGAAAGGGACCAGTGTTGCCAGCGGCACGCCTGACCCATCATTCAAGGCATCCCAGGGTGCCACGGCACACTGGTTGAAAACCACTGAACAAGAGAAATGGACTGAAGTGCATTTGGAAGGTACTTGTTGATAAACATCAAAGTGAGATGGGGGCACACAACACTTCCTAGCTTGCCAGGACAAAGAAAGAAAAATGTTAAGGAAACTTTGTACCGGAGGCTAATACTTCCTCGGCTTCATGCAGTGAGGTGTAAGAACTGCTTCCTGGAACTTTTAAGACCTTTCTTAGCAGGTACAAATTCCACTAACCTTGGTGGAGATCTTTGCAATTCTATCGGTATAAAACCACATAGAAATATTGCTGAAGTAAAGTGTTTTGACACACACTCCTGAGGCTCTGTTGAAGGCGCATGGGGCCTGTTCCTGTGTGTGGTCCCTAGTTACAGTGGAAATTTTGTTTGATTCCTTGTAGTGTGATGCCATCTCTCCCAGGAACATATGCCACTGCTTCTCATCACTTGAAAGATCCCTGGTAGTTCAGCGATGATTTACTTTCATTTTTCCCTTCCCTTCACTTTGTTGTCTTATGAAAGAGTGATGAAAGAGTGATAAGTTAAGAGCAAAGACTCATTAAAATTGGATCCATGAATGCAGGGATCTGGTGAGTTATTGGTGATGCATAAAGTGCCTGTTGGAGGTCCCCTGGCTTAATTAATCAAATAATAGTTTGAATAATATTGTTCATTCTTAAGACTACTAAAAAAATAGGTAAAGTCAATATAATGGATAAAAAATTGGAATGCTTTGTCATATTAGATGACACTTAAATAGAAATTGGGATGATAAGGTTTTCTGGAACAAAATTTATTTTTACACATCAGTAGAGAACAGCCAGTGCACTAAAATGCTCCTTATCATCATGCATTACTTTTTACCATTTTGAGGAACAATAGAAGTTGGCATTTTGACTGGGCACCTTATGCCTTACTAACATGTGGAAACGTTGCTTAGCTGGTTTAAATGAATGCATTTCTCATGCTCTAAGAAGTCTAAACCCCAGTATCCCACCATCACAGATTATTGTTGACTGACTGTAGAGGCTCTGGTACACTCAGCAGAATTTGACGAGGAGCAAAATTACACTTTGTTAACTAAATTATAAATAGATGTTTATAAAATAGTGTATTTTTTATTTACAAAATTATGGAAAGATGCTTTTTCATTTCAACACAGGTTCAAACGGGAAAATAGCATTATTGATTTAAAATTGGGTGTAATATAGTTTTAAAACAGAAGCATTTTTCATATAGACTTGCACAGAAAATGTATGTCATATACTTTCATTGCATCTTATGCTGTTAAAAATGTTAATAAGCTTATTGTATTTTAATTCTAGTTAATATTCTTTTCTCTGTACTGTATAAGGAATTGACTGAAATTTACGAGTAAATATGGTGCTTGCACTAATACATAGCTGTTTATTGGCAAGTGTGTACCTAATTTGTTTTCCTTTGCTCCAAGTTAAAAAAATCCACAGTGCCGTGCCTGAGTATATAAGCTAGTATATAATGATAGCGATGATCCTGTAACTTGTTTGAGCCGTTTTTTACTTGTGCTGAAACAGTTTGAACATGGCTAGGTTTTATGTACTTTTATTTTATCTTTGGCATATGTTGCTTAAAAATTAATGTTGTTTAATTCCTCAGACCAGAGAAGAACGGAAAATGGAAGCCATTCTTCAAGCTTTTGCCAGGCTAGAAAAAAGAGAAAAAAGAAGAGAGCAGGCTTTGGAAAGAATCAGTACAGCTAAAACTGAAATTAAACCTGAATGCAAGGAAACGCAGATCATAAATGAAACAGAATTTGTACAGGTAGAGACATATTTTTATAAAGTTTAAGCTGGCTTGAAAGATTAAGCTTTTCTGTTTATGTAATTTGGGCAACACTTTGCTGCTATAAGTTAATGAGCAGCTTTCTTTCACATCATCAAGGCTTTGTGCTGACCCAAAAGAGTGCCTTCAAAATTCCTTATAAAACTCAAGACTTCTGAGATGGTACTTAGAACAATTTGCATATTTTTAAAAGACTGTCATTATGTGATACCAAAGTTGCCTCATCCATTGCTGAAAATGAATATTTTGGGATAGGGGGAAATCACATTAAAAATCACTTTCAAATATGTACTTGCTATTGGAAAAATTACAGAGCGGTTATTCTTTCTAGCTATACAAGGTATGCAGTTTATCTGACGTTGGTGTTTCATGCATTTTACAAGGAACCAGCAAAAGAGGAAACTGCCACTAAGCCAACCCCTGCCAAAGTCAATAGGACAAAACAGAGAAAAAGTTTCTCTCGGAGTAGAACTCATATCGGACAGCAGCGGAGAAGGCACAGGACTGTTAGCATGTGTTCAGATATTCAACCATCCTCTCCTGATGTGGAAGTTAGTTCACAGCACAATGAGCCTGAAAACACTGCACTTTCAGCTGAGCCTGAAACTGAGACAACTGTTGCTGAAATAGTTCCTGAACCAGAACCCCCAGCACTTAACAAATGCCCTCCTAAATATCCTAAAACAAAAAAGGTAACTATATTTCTGAGCTTAAACTTAGACTTTCATTTATGTATTAAATATCTACTGTGATGTTATTTGCAAAGGAGCGCAGGGCAGCATTTAAGCAGGAATATACTGGTTATCAGCTCCGTTTGGGGATGAGGAGGAGGGAGTGGCAGTGGTTTCTTGTTTGAGCAAGTGCAGTAATGCAGGGCTACCACAAGAGGAGCTTGTATGGTTCTGAGATGCACTATTTAAAGAAGGCAAGTGTGCTTTCTTCCTCTTGTACACTCACTTCCCTTAGGAAAAATAGGGAGGAACCTGGATACTAGAAGGCAGAAGATGAGACTGAGTCACTGGTAGGAAACCTTGGGTAAGGATCAGGGCCCCCTGTTAACAGGAGGGGGAGCCCATCCCCCATCCAAGACACCAAAATGCCATCATGAGATGGGTAAATAGGGAGAGGTGCAAGACATTTGGAAGACCTCAAAAAAGCAACAAAATATGTTAAGGTAGATCTGCACAAAGGCCAAAGAAATATCAGTGAAGACCTCTGGGTGGTGGGACTACTCCTCCATCCCCAACGATTTTGGGTAGGGAATGCTGACTACATTTTTGAAGTCAGAAAATGAAGGGGAGGCTAAAAGGTTTCCATACTTCCTCATACCTTCCAGGAGTTACCCTCCTATCTAGGAGAAGTGAATGCAATGACTTTCAGGGTAAGTAGGATAACAACACTGAATTATTTCACCTTAAGGGGCATACGTCATGATTTGAGTGTCTGTCTGGAAGCAGGAACAGTTGACATTTCTTATTTTGTCCTATAGGATGCATCTCCTGTGAGGACTCCTAGGTCTGGAGTTTGCCTTCCACTGAGAGGGAGAAAGCACAGCATAGGCATCCCTATGAAGATATTAAAAGAGTTCATGTTAGGCTTTTTCTGTGAAACCGTAGGCCATGGCATTGCTAATAGTCAGTTGTTTTCTTGGGTTGGGTTTGCTTTCACTTGCTGCTAGCTTGGAAGGAAATAGTGAGCGAGGTTTCACAGAAATAGAGCCAGTGCAGTAGTTACTGTTTTTCAGTGCTTCTTTTCCACTAAGTAGAAACAAAATCCTAAAAAGGGATTGCTCCAGTTCAGTGCATGCAGAGCATCTAGCATCTATGGAGGGGTTTCTATAGTACAGTAGTCTGGTTTCCCTCTTCCTCTGTGGTACATATGCATGGATGTTCAGCATACCTGAGCATTCTGGGAAACCTATATCCAAGTCCAGCCTCTCCCTTCTCAATTCATTCAGGGAACACATTCCTTGCAGCTCACATTCCTTGACCAGAAGGATGGGAAGGGCTGGACACAAATTTGTGAGGTATGTCTCCCATTCCCTATAATGGCCGGGCATATTCTTTATGTGCATGCCTCCAGCTCTAGATGGGGTGGGGGAAAGAAATAGGGTTTTTATTTATTGTTGGTAGTATTTTTATTTTTATCCTGCCTTTCTGTGTAAAATACCAAAGGCAACTAACAAAAACAAAACTGTTAAATGAAGTGAATGCAGCACAACAGCATAGCAACATTAAACAATGCAGTATCACCAGTAAATAATAGGTAATGATTCTGCCATAGCACCAGAGGCCCTCAATTAAGAGGGGGCTTTCATCAGAAGACCAGAGAGAAACAGGCAGGCTTCTCAAGGAGAGAGTTCTCGAGCCTGGAGTAACAACTGGGAAATGTGTTTCTGATGTTTACAACAGCAGCTACATACAGATAGCATGTCGCAGTAGCCCAATGTGGATATTAACAAGGGTCACTGCCTGGTCACTGCCGCCACCTGAACAGCTGGGACACTGGCTCCAGGAAAGTTTAAATTCAAACTTTTCTTAAGATAAGGAAATTGATTGGAACTTGAGAGAGGACAGGCCACTTGATCTGGCTTAAACCAATCCTGTTCACATTTACATAGAAATAAGTCCAACTGAATTAAGTGTGTTTTAGGTTGTTACCTCAGTGAGCAAAGAATGGCAGGGCTTTTGTGTGGTAAAAATGGTGACACCCGTTAGAAAAAACCATAAGGGAAGGCCTATTGCACAAGAACACCATGCCATTCTGCATGCATTTAGACAGAAAAACTTACGAACAAGTAAATTATAAATGATTGCTGATGCTTGTATTACACATATCACTTAGTGTAAGAATGCAGGTTGTTGCATTAGCAAAAAAAGCTGACATCAGCCTCGCTGGCTAAAACTTTTAAACAGTGGCATTTTACCACAAATTTACCACTTTCTAGGATTTGACAGCAATTCAGCTGTCTAGCAATTCTTACTGTCTAGTATATTTTACCTTGGCCATGTCTACACAATTAAAGACTGGTTTAATAAGCCAGAATATGCATGAGCTCTGTGCACCCACCCACAATTCCTTCCTGTGAGCAGGGAAACAGCCCCAGTTTCCCCATTTGATCAGGAATTTAGGTTAATGGCTTTCAAAGAAGCTGTGATGCAAAGCCATGGGTTTAAAGTGGCTTACAAACTTGCTTGTTTAAAAGCCATTAACCTGATTGTGCAAACCTGGTCAGTTACTTGGATTACCAGTGAACCTATTAATGGTGTATCTGTGTGCAGTTACAGCTTCATTAGTCACTTTAGTATTTGCGCTCCCCCTTAGTACTGACCATGGTCTTAATGTACAGTTGATAACTCTCTTCAGTGGAAGGGTTATGTTGACTTTTCCCTTTTCTGTTTAGCACTTGGTGAGTGAGTGGTTAAGTGAGAAGAATGAGAAGACAGGAAAACCGACGGACAGCCTTTCAGAAAGGACCCTGCGTATAACGACAGATCCTGAGGTTTTGGCTACACAGCTGAATTCTTTGCCCGGTCTCACCTACAGCCCACATGTATATACTACTCCTAAGCACTATATTCGTTTTACATCACCATTCCTTTCGGAAAAGAGGCGCAGAAAAGAACCTGTGGAAAACATTGGCTCTTGCAAGAAGGTAGTGTTTCCTTTTTGTTTTCCTCCTTTTGATATTAAGACAAATAGCTAATTCTTAAATCTTGTAAAATATCTACAGACTAGATAAGGCGGGTGGCTACTGGTGAAAGGCTTTTGCTTGGTGCTACCTATTCATTTGGTCATCAAACAAAGACCTTATTTTCCATGACCTGTTAAATAACAACTTAGTCCACTTTTTGTTCCTCCCTTAAAAGTTCACGCTGTGTCATGGCTTATATTATTTTGTAAAACTTACTAGTGAGTTTTTTTATTTTAAAAAATGCACATGGCCTGCAAATGATTTAAATCAATAATTATAATGGGTTTCACTTGGCACCCACAGACTAGAGTCTAATTATATTCTCTCCCCCCCCCCCAGCGTTGGTTGAAGCAAGCTCTGGAAGAAGAAAACACAACAGCTGTAGATAGGTTTAATTCACCATCTCATGAAAGATCTAGAAGTCCCACAGTCAATGGTGAAAGTAGAAGTCCCTTGTTATTAAATGACAGTTGTTCCTTATCAGGTAAGGATTTTTGTTATATGCTGCAAGCCATCCTCTGAAACTGTCTAACCCTTTTCATCAAACTTGCAAGGGGTTTGATGTCCAGCACCCAGTTGGGCAACCACTTCTCTCTACCTACTTTTGTACTAAATGTTTATGGTTAGTGGTATATTTCCAGCTGGAGAATATATTCACACTCTGCTTGAAAGTTCAGTCCCTGTACCCTCTGTGTGTGACCAAGATTGAATAGAAGAGTGCTGCCCTAAGATACTTTGCTATCGCAATCAGTTCGTGAAATCTGACATATATGCCTTTCTCTCAATCTAGGATCTATTTACTTCACCACTACCTTGTGGAGAACTGGGCTTGTTGGAAAGTAAATTGCAGGCCTCTAGTAGTAGTAGTAGTAGTAGTAGTTGTTGTTATTTATTTGTACCCTGCCCATCTGGTTGGGTTTCCTCTTTCCTTCTTTTCCTTAGAGGAGCTCTGAGCTCCATGTGTTCTGAAAGGCATTCTTTGAGGAAATGGAAAGAACAGAGTAAAGTATCTGGAAACTGATGTATTGATTTCTAGCCAACCATTGAAGTTTTAGGACCCACTTGTTTTGCCTTTTCTGCATTTGGTGGGGTGGTGGGAGGAGGTAGAGTTGGGTATGTGTGTTTCTCCAAGCATAGCTACTTTTCCTTCTGTGGAATGAGTATTTTGTGGGGGCAGATACCTGGTTTGGCAATTTGACTCATGTCGAATCTCTATATTGTACTCAAAGTTTCTTGGGGAAGTGGCTATATTTTGTGACTAGGCAGACAGTTTCCCAGGTTTCCAAATGTGCACATGGACTCATGGATGCTTTAGTTGAGATTACTGCATTGCCGGGGGTTGGACAAAAAACGGTTTATTGATGGAACCTAATAAATAATTGTTTTCAAATCTTGATGGCTTAACGAGAAAACATCAATTAATGCTTTTTGTTTGCCTTCATAACATGCAGACCTCACAACACCGCTAAAAAAACGAAGAGTCTATCAGCTGTCGGATTCTGCCTATTCAGAAACCTCTACACCTATTCCTTCTCCATATGCCACACCAACCCATGCTGATCTCTCTGCCTCAGATCCATTGCTGTTTGCAACTCCTCCTAGAATAAAAGCAGAAGATGAAACCTGTAGGAATGGTTATAAGCCCATTTACTCACCTGTTACGCCAGTGATTCCATGTGTACATGGAAATGCAATGCACTTTGAGGTGAACTTTTGTATATTCTATACTCTTACCTTTTCAATCAACTTGCATTGACAGTGTTGTTGTTGTTGCTTTTAAAAAATAATGACTAGCTTAGCAAATGATGGGACGTGTGGTAATGGCTACTAATCCAGTCTTTAGAAGGGGATTAGACAAAACTCTAGCATATATTCCAGGGAGGCAGAATGAAATAGTAGTTTAGATGTTGTTTTAAAAATGAGATGCTTTCATTTGTGATTTGCATTAAAATAAAACTTCCATGCTTAACTTTTTTAATGCAGAATATTTCTTCACCTGAAAGTTCCCCAGAAGTTAAGAGGCGAACGTATAATCAAGAGGTAAGGAGAACTGTAAGAAGTTACTGGGAAAGGCTTATATGCGTTTTTCAAATGTTCCTCCCAGCTATGAACAGCTGCTAATAATTGTTTGGGGAAGAATTGGAAGCAGAGCACAAAAGGTCCTGAGTTTAATCCCTGGCATCTCATCATCATCTCCATCCCACAATGTTCATTGGCATAAGCAGTTCAATCTCCTGTCTTAAACCCGTATTTTCCAAATATCCCAGAATTACTACAGGGTCTCATTTCTGTAATTCCTGTAATCTACACCAGTATTCAGTTCCAATATTTTTTATGAATTGACATACCTTCCATATATGGGCCACATCTGTGTTAAAGGCACAATAACCAAAAATTGGATGGCACGTTAGGATTGTATAGATGGATAGATTAAAAAATACTTCAATGGAGCCATCAATGAAATAACATTCAACTAGGTTCATACGGGGTTATCATTTTCATTTACTTTTCTCAGACATTGTGTGTTACATTTAATTGCTTCTCTCTCTCTCTCTCTCTCTCTCTCTCTCTCTCTCTCTCTCTCTCTCTCTCTCTCTCTCTCTCTCTCTCCCCCCCCCCCCCCGGTGTGCAGGGATATGACCGGTCATCATCAGCAATGCTAGCACTCAACCCTTTCAGAAATTCCAATCTAACAGAAATGTGCCTGCAAGAAATAAAGACTATTGGATATTCCAGTCCAAGAAATAGGACTGATGGTGCCAGGCAATGCTCCGGAGAAAATGAAACGGCCTCAGACCTTCAGTTGGGACTTGAAGCAATTGAGCAAAGTGCACTGCATAAAACTCTGGACAACACCTGCCATGATAGGACTGATGCTAGCAGCCAGCTGGAAACTGCTCACTGTGGACGGGGAACAGTTTATCCGACTTGGGTAAAGAGTCCCGACAGGACAGGTGTAAATTTCTCAATGAATTCTAATCTGAGGGACTTAACTCCTTCACACCAGCTGGAGGTGGGAGGTGGATTCCGAATAAACGAATCAAAGTGCCTGATTCCAGATGATGCCAGAGGTGGCATGTTCATGGAAACACCTGTTTTTTGTACTTCTGAAGATGGACTTGCAGCTGGCTTTGGAAGAACTGTCAGTAGTGACAGCTTGATGGACGGAAATTGCACACCCCAGAATCCTCCACAAAAGAAAAAGGTTACAACCTTTAAGTATAAATTCACACTTTCATTTTTTATATCTGTATCTTTTCTGCCAAGACAAAATTAGATAAGGTCTTCTGTTTACCATAGAAGATATTCTCAAACGGGTTTATGATTGCAGCCTTAGTATTTTAAGTTCAGCATTTAAAGTTCTAAATTATCAAATTAATGTTAAGGATGCCTACGTTTGTCTAGATCATGCCGTTTAGTGTTTGTTCAGCTTTGAGAACAAAAATAAAATTTATAGTCTGTATTTACTAGTTTTGAGGAGACTTTATTTTCTTTAGCTCAGAGGAAATGCTTTGTACAATACATACTGTTGCAGATATGGAACCTAGAATGCTTTTAAAATAGCTGAATAATTAAAAATAATACTTTTTGATCAAAAGATCTCCCAATGACATGAAATTTAGTAGTGAATTATCTAGAATCATCTCATAATGCAGCATTGTTGAAGCTTAGCAGGTGCCTTGGATAGGTGACCTCCTGTAAGAGATTCTGAGATTTGCCAAAGAGGCGTATGATTATGGTATTAATATAAAGGCAGTGGCTTTGATCCTCAGTTCTATGAGCAGAGTGTTCTACTTTTGGAACAGAGTTTTCCAACCTCCCCCTTCATGCTACAGCAGGCATTCCCAAACTTTGGCCCTCCAGATGTTTTGGACTACAATTCCCATCTTCCCCAACCACTTGTCTTGTTAGCTAGGGATCATGGGAGTTGTAGGCCAAAACATCTGGAGGGCCGCAGTTTGGGGGTGCCTGTGCTACAGCTCTGCGAAAAGCTAATGAGGGCCAGAAAACCCTCTGGAATGGTGGCAAAGGAAGCTGCGGTAGGAAGGGAGCAATGGGAGCATTGCCTCCCTGTAGCTAAACTGGTGTCCTGATAAAAATGAAACACAAGTGGAATGGGGTTAGTTTTTAGCAGAAAGTTTAGCCATTAATGCTGGGGCAAATATTTTAAGACAGACAAACCAAATAGTTATGATGCATTTACTTAAGATTCTGAAAACTGTTACTGCCCCAGTTAATCTGAAACTAGAGGAATTGCTCAGACTGTAAAAGGACATTTTCAGTAGTTATACTTCACCGTTTGTTTGTTCTAATGTAGGAAGTCCAGTATGCAGTATCCCAAAATTATTTTATTACGATTGCTGCAGGTCATTAGGTTGGATCAAAAGGGTGCACTTTCACTTGTGGAAGTCCTCTTCAGCCCACAGAAGGAGTGTTTGGTGCCTTGTACTGGAGCATTGTGTCATAAAAGTAAAATGCAGCCAAATATGTTTTTCTGGTTGCACCAGTGGAAGTGGAAGAAGGGTTACAGAATTAACCTCTTGCCATCACCTTGCAAACTCACACACAAGTATTTCTGGAACAGTGCTAGCAACTAGCCCATCAGTTGCCTGCACTTTCTTGGTTTGCCAGGGATGAGGTGCATACTGGTGCACACTGCCTCATTGCTCCTTTTTCACTCCTCGCTAGGCACAAGCAAGATAAACAACCAGGAAGCCTCGGGTTCATGCTATGTCTGAACTAAGGACCACGGATTATTGCTTCCTAAATTGCAGTAGCCACAATAAATCAAAAGGTCTGGGTCATCGTTATGTGCAAACACACCCATTCTCTTACTCGTTCCAATTTTAGATTCATTTTTGCAAAAGAGTTATCCTCAAAACTACTGCCAGCCACTTTGCAACCAAATTCTATGTTGAATTTTCTCTTAAAAGATTGCAAACTCCTCTTTTATAATAGCCTAGAAAGAAATCTGGGAGAAATGTCAAAACAGTTTGAGTTGAGACATCCCGCAACTGTTCCTTCCACTTTTTCCATAGGTGTCGCTTCTAGAATACCGCAAGAGGCAACGAGAAGCCAGAAAAAGCGGCTCCAAGGCAGAAAGCTTTCCCCTTCTAACCATATCGCCACACTCTGCTGGTGGAGGAAACAACGGCGGTTCTGCTGACGGGTATAACAGCAGCGAGAACGGGGAGCCAGTTGAGCAGGAGCACACGGCTAGCCTCCCTTTACCATTGCCAGCCACCGATTATAGCACCACTTCAGAAGAAACAGAAAACTCCTCTTCATCAAAAGAAGCTTCAAGCGAGAAGAACGATCCAGAAGTTCAGTGGTAAGCTCCTTCTAAATAGCTTGCTGTTAAACTGAGGGCTATTACAAAGGAAAAGAGGACTTTTGTAATGTAAATTGTGTTCAGATCCCCAAAATGGTGAAATTTCAGACTGATTAAAATTTAACAAGGTGTCCTTCTGCTACCATAAGAAATGTATGCATCAGCCTTTAAGTGTTTGAGCACGGTGGGGGCCATCTTCCATACAATTTATGTAGAACACCCGCCATGCTTGTATGGGAAGTGCTTGCTGTGACCTTTCCCCCTTAAATCACCAGTCATAACTACTCTTAAAGGAAGACGTTGCTAGAAAAGTCTGCACTTTCCTTAGTTCCCATGGATTTGCTGAGAGATGAAAAGTACTACAATCTATAAAAAATAAAATAAGGGATGTGGGTGACGCTGTGGTCTAAACCAATGAGCCTCTTGGGCTTGCCAATCGGAAGGTCGGCGGTTTGAATCCACACGGCGTGTACCATGCAACTAAGTCTGCTCCTGAGCAGTAGGAAGATACATTTTTTCAATAAAAAAATTACCCGGCAAACTAAGACTTCATTCATTTTTGTTTTGAAGGACTGCTTCAACTTCAGTGGAGCAAGTGAGGGAACGAAGTTATCAGAGAGCTCTGCTTCTTAGTGATCATAGGAAAGACAAGGACTCTGGTAAGAAAACATTTGGTTGATCCTGAAAGTGCTTCTTTGAACTTAGAGCAATTTTGTGGTTGTGTTTGGTCTGCTTCTGATTGAGCAGGAAGAAGTGTAATTACTGGTCACCATCTGATCTTGTATTCATAATCATATTCATCTCATTTTATTAAGAATGCTTCAAGCTTGATTTTTAAAATTCAAACTTGAAAGTTTAATCCATCCAGTCAAACATCTTCATGACCATTGTATGCTTTTGTCTATAGACTTACAGTAATTCTTATTGCAGATCCTGAAAATCCTGAGCCCACAAGTGAATGTCCGTCCCCAGATACTTCTATGAAGGCTTGCAAGAGTCCTTTAAAAGTGAGCAAGGTACTACTATACAAAATATTTTCACATTAGTGAATGCCATAGCTGCCAAGTTATCCCTTTTTTACAGGGATTTTCCCTTATGCTGAATAGGCTTCCTCGCGAGAAAACTTGGCAGCTATGGTGAATGCACACATACATGGCTTGAATGTCCCTGCTTCTTTCCTGGTCACTCCAACTTAAAACTGATTTTCTGAATTTTGCCTGAATGCAGATATACTCAATGCCAGATGCTGGCAAGAATCCACGTTTGTGAATTATTTATTTAATTAATTAATATAAGCATTTAAAAGCTTAAAAGTGACTCTTTATCCATCTGTCTCATTGATGCACATCTAGAGGAGGAACAGTAGCTAATCCAGTGAGTAACTACACAATATTGTTTACAAGCTGGATAGTCACTTGCTTCTGCTGCTATTTATATTAAGCACCACAAACTCCCATTTTTCTTTCAAATTTGATTTCAAAGTTTGTGTTTGTCTGCTATCCTCAGGAGTAAGAAGTGTTGCATTGAACCCAGTAAACCCTCACTAGTTGAACAAGCCTGTATTGCGACCATAGCTCTGAAGATAAGGATATGGATAGGCTTTAAACTGAAGTTACATGTTTGTTTTTCTTTTTCCTTAATGTAGACTTCTTCACCAAGTCCTGTAGCTCCTGTCCAATCGCTTGGGAAAACACCCATAAAACAGGATGCCCAGGGGGAGACTACAGCAGATGCTCCAGAGGCAGAGAACACAACTCACCCCAAACCTGACCAACCACAGAAGCCGCTGGCAAATAATGCCGAAGCACTTTCAAAAAACCACCAGCCCCATTCGCGCAGCGCAGCAGATCAACTCTCGCAGAAGCTGCCTTCTGTACCATTGAAGCTACACTGTCCCCCTTCACCCCAGGTAGAGAACCCTCCCAAACCCTCTACTCCCCACACACCTGTTCAACACGGCTACCTTTCACCAAAGCCCCCTTCACAACAATTAGGATCGCCCTGCAGACCTCACCATCCTCAGTCACCTCAAGTGGGAACGCCTCAAAGAGACACTCACAGAAGTTTCTATGCGGCGACGCAAAGCCTTCAGCCTAGTACCCAGCAGCAACCCAGCGGAACGCTGTTTCCCCAAACATCTTCGGTCTCTTACAGCCAGTTTCACCAACAAAATGTGAACGCTAGTGCCCCGCCTCCTCCCCCGCCTCCTCCCCCTTCCTCTACTTATTATCAAAACCAGCAAGCCCCCTCAGGAAACTTTCAAAATTACAGTCAGTTAAAAAGTAGCATACCACCCCAACAAACTGTGTTTCCCTCTGGACCAAACCAAGCACTTGCGGGCACAACATGCCAGCAGCCGGTTTCAGGGCACCATGTAACCAGTGGGCATTTTTTGCCATCTCAGAACCCCAGTATTCACCACCAGACTCCAGCTGTCGGGGCTCCGCCGCCCCCCCCACCACCGCCACCTGCTCCAGGATCCCATCTTGTGCAGCAGCCAAGTTCTCATCAGCAGCATGCCGTGGCCCACGTCGTGGGCCCCGTGCACGCAGTCGCTGTGGCTCCGGGGTCACACATCCATTCTCAAGCTGCCGGTCACCATCTGCCGCCGCCTCCACCGCCGCCTGGTCCCCTTCCTCACCATCATCCGACTCACCCCACCACAGGTCACCAAGGTTTGCAAGCACAACACCAGCACGTAGTCAATTCGGCTCCGCCTCCTCCACCGCCGCCGCCACCTGCCACCGTTTTAGGCTCTGGGCATCACACGGCATCGGCGCAAGGATTGCACCATGCATCTCACCAGGGCCCCCCACTTTTCCCCTCCAGCGCTCATTCAACAGTCACTTCCTACCCCTCGCAGCCTCATCATACACCTTTGGGACCTGGACCTCAGCATCAGCCTGCTGGCACGGGACCTCACTGCCCACTCCCAGGTCAGGGTCCTCACATCCAGCCTCAAGGACCAAGCAGTATTCCAACACCTACCGCTTCCGGGTTCTGTCCTCATCCTGGCTCTGTATCCCTTCCTCACGGTGTGCAAGGACCTCAGCAGGCATCTCCGGTGCCTGGGCAAATACCTATTCACAGAGCACAGGTGCCACCAACTTTTCAAAACAATTATCATGGGTCAGGGTGGCATTAAAATGGACCCCTTGCTTCTAAACATTTTAAAAATGTTCTGTAAAAAACTGTATATTTCATATGTACCTGTTGAAGGTACTTTTTAAAGCTTGTACATGATACTTTGTATAAAAGCAAACACCAGTGCGCGCACTCTCATTGTACTCTTTCCATTTTTGCTTTTAAAAATTCCTGAAACTGTGCCCTTGAGCCAGTATTAGGCATTTTTTATTTTGTATGTGAACATTCCAGCTGTTCGTTCTGGCAGTAGATTTGATGCTGCGTAACTTTAAATTTTATTGTTGCAGTTAAATTCATTTAGTGAATGTTTTCTATATTTACTTTTTATACATATGTAATTAAAGTACACAGCTAAGTGATGGCACTAACAGGTTTTCCATCTGTCAAACAGTTTTTGTGTGCACATAGATAGAAGATGCAATACAGATTTTTATAGTTTGGTGTGGACATGGCTCTTATTTCAACAGTTCTTTGCAGACATTGTAATTTAATGTATAGATTGTTTCTAATGTCTATGACAAGTGCTGTAAATACTGTTTCTTTTGCGTGTAAAACTGCTTAATGCTTCTCATTTGATATAGTATTGTACATACGAGTCTTTTGCAAAAGCGTGTGATCTTTGTGGAAGTAGTACAGTATATGAACTTTAATTTTTTTTAATATACTGTCACATTGCAGCACTGGTTGGGCATTTTAATTCATGTTAATAAATCACAATTATGTCAGTTTTAATAATAGTTCCTGATAACTTGCTGTTTAAGAAAAATGATATCGAAACCATTGTGATAAGTAACATTCTGAGGAACACTATTCCAAGAGAACCACAATTCCTATAGGAGAGAAGCTTCTCTCTCTACAACTGCCCCAAATCCTGGCCAAGCACAAATGATACTCTTATGTTCAGGAATTGGTTAAGTTGCAGGAAGCAAAGAGTAGGAAAAAATGGACAGTTCTCCAAATAGAGAGTAGAAAGTGGAGCCCCACAAGGATTGGTACTGGAACCTGTGCTTTTCCAACAATCTAGAGTTGGGAGTGAGCACTGAGGTAGCCAAGTTTGCTGGTGTCATGGAATTGTTCAGGGTTATTTAAAAGAGATTGTGAAGAGCTCCAACAGACCTCTTCAACTCGAGTGAATAGGTGGTAAAATGGCAAATGTTAATTCAACATAAACAAGCACATATGCATGTTGGGGCAAAAAAATATTAATTTTATATATACGCTGATGGGGTGTAAACTGGCAGTGATGGACCAGAAACAAGGCCTTGCAGCCATAATAAGAGAGCTTGATGCACAGTAGCAAATTTCATGCTAGGGATCATTAGGAAAGGAATCAAAAATTAAATGCTGATACCAAAGTGCCATTATACAAATCTATAGTGTGACCACATTTGGAATACTAAGTACAGTTGTCACCTCATCTCAAAAAGGATATTGTAGAGTTGAACAGGGTTCAGAAAAGGGCAACTCAAATGATCAAGGAGATTGAGCAACCCCCCCCCCCAGAAAGGTTGCAGCATTTGGGACTTTTTAGTTGAGAGGAAAGAGGCAATGTGATAGAAGTTAATAAAATTAGACATGGCATGGAGAGACAAGTCCCCCCCCCCCCCCGCGCCCTTCAACACTAGAATTTGTGGAAATCCAAAGAAGCTGAGCATTTAAATATTCACAACAGAAATAGTACTTCATGCAGCACATAGTTGAGCTACGAAACTTGCTCCCATAGGAGGCAGATGGAAGGCTATATTGGTGGCTACTAGCCAGGATGGCTTGCTCTGCTTCCACATTTGGAGGCAGCAGTGCTTCTAAATACCAGTTGCTGGAAACACTAGAAAGGGAAACTACAAATAGGGAATCCTGCTTGCAGGTTTTGAACAGGTATCTGGCAAGCCACCATAAGAACATACTGGACTAGGATGAGCCATTGATCTGCTCCAGCAAGCTCTTGATGTTCTTAGATAAATGGCTTCCCTAGCAGGATGAGACTTTCTCCTGTACTAAGTCCTCTTGACCATTCCTACAACATCTCTAAGAGCCCCATTACCATGCTACACAAAGGGTCCATCAGCAGCTTGTAAAACTACCATACTAAGAGTCAGGGCCAATGGCCCAGGGTCATTGCATCTACAGTGGTGCCTCGCTAGACGAGTGCCCTGTAAGACGAATTTTTCGCTTAACGAAATTTTTCGAGTGGAGGTTGCCTTGCTAGAATTCGTTTTACGAAAAAATTGTCTAGCGAATCGCGGTTTCCCATAGGAATGCATTGAAATTCAATTAATGCATTCCTATGGGCAAAAAAAAAATTCCCCCAATGCATTCCTATGGGATTCGCTAGACAAATTTTTCGTTACGCGAATTGACCCGTGGAATGAATTAAATTCGTCTAGCGAGGCACCACTGTACTGCCATCAGTAGGGCAATGTGCTGGAAGTGGGTTACTTATGGGAGCAATTGTGAAAATGCAAGTAGTATGGGTAGTCCCATACCTGTTTAACCAGCAGACCTTTACAAAATAGACTGCAGGCCATTGTTCTCTGTTCCATGTCTCACTGCTGTCAGTACTGTTAAGGCAGGCATAGGCAAACTCGGCCCTCCAGATGTTTTGGGATTACAACTCCCATCCCTAGCTAACAAGACCAGTGGTCAGGGATGATAGGAGTTGTAGTCCCACATCTGGGGGGCCGAGGGCCTATGTCTGTCTTACAGTCTACTGCAGGTGTGAACCTTGCCGTGTTTGCCGGGGCTGATGGAAGCTGTAGTTCAATATCCGGAGGAACAAAGTTTAACCACGTTTGCTCTACTGGAACAAGCACTAACAGAGATACACACCATAGATAGTAATGGGCAAGCTAACAAACAATACACAGTGTATCTGAAGTGTGCATGCACACGAAAGCTCGTACCAACGACAAACTTAGTTGGTCTCTAAGGTGCTACGGGAAGGAAATTTTTTTAATTTTGTTTTGACTACGTCAGACCAACACGGCTACTTACCTGTAACTAAAACAATACACAGGTTTCATAAACCGGCCAAGTCCAGAGATCCTGATGCTGATAAACTGTAGAACAGAAACAGCTCTCGCCCATGATCAGTTCTCAAATGCAGGATGAAGATTTCGTCCCCTCATCTGCTTCACCAACAGATGAACATGAAAAAGCGCTTCTGAATAAATGCAGGTTATGCAGGCAGATGACTAAAGGCAAGATTTCTTCTGCTTACACAGCAGCCTATAGCACCCCCAGATGAGCAGACAGGTTCATATGGGGGGGGAAATACTGCTTGGCCCAAGATTTAGCAAGTGATAGGCCTTGCAGTTTTAAGAATGATTACAAATTAATAAGAAAAAATACTTTAATGAAGAAGCTGTATGCATTCCAGTTTTATGCTGCAAAGTCTGAAGTTGCAGTTAACAAGGTGGAACATCGTCATTTCAGAAGCTATGTTCAGTTTCACTTGTTTTATAATTTGGTGAAACAAGTTGAGCTTGTGAGAGCAATAAGCTGATGGTAATTTTTGCCCTTTGCAAGAATTTTAAAATGGCTTTGGAAAAAGTCTGAATAATTAATTCTAAGCCCCTGCTTCCAGCATATTAAAATATCTAAAAGATTTGAACAGATAAGAGGAAATAGGCAACATACAATGTGAGGCATGTGAAACTAGCAGCCTTTAAGAATTTTTTATAAAAAATCTCAATTTAACCCAAGTTCTTTTCCAATCACATTGGTGAAACACTGATCTATACATTCCTATAAAGGGTACCTCCTATAATCCTCAGGAGAAGAGTTGAATCTAATTGACTAAAGGAATTTGCTATACACAAGGTAATGTCACAAGCCCCAGAGATTTAAATATTTTGCACATAAATATCAACGGCAGTACAGCGGTAACTTAAGATCGAACAATATAAAACATCTGCTTTGAAAGGTAAGCAACTGTAAATTACTTCTATATGTTTTTTCGTCCACATATGGATTCAATCCAGTATTAGCCCTGCTAAATACATGCCCATCAGTCAGTTTTTGTACCACAGAACTGAGTTTTAGAGGCTGCATGGTATTTTTTTCACACTTTACAAAGTTGTCCTTTATAAGTGACACAGTGCCATGCACACACATGCTGTAGGGCTAACATGTTAATGCTGGAAGACGCTCTTGCAGCCTCCACCTCCTGGTTTGCAGAGCCCTTTAAAAGAAGAAGAAAAACCGGGAGCAGGAAGTTTGTATAGAAAGGAGTGAAGAAGCAGCTGCAAACAGCTGGGAGTGGGAAACTACACTAAACAGTTATTTATAATGCTGCAGTATACATTATCCACACCTATCACAGCATTATCTTAGCATCAGACTGGCTTTTAGAATGATAGTACTCTGGGATTTGAGATTACAGATTTAGCAATGTATTGAATTGTTAACTTCCAATTCAGATCTAATTCAGTAGGGCAAAGACTTTGAAATTGACTATGCGTTCGAGCTGATCCCAGTAATGGGCTTGAGATGGGGCTTGCGCTAAAATTCCTTCCAGCTGACAGGGGAGGGTAGCTATAGGTTCAAAGTGTGTTTTGGAGTGTATGGCTCTCACATATGCAAGTATGAGATTATAAGGGAGACGGGCTGTGCTTGGGAATGTTTTATGCTAAAAATAAAGAGATTCCGTGTCAAAGATTAATTATGCATCAATGCACATACTGGGAGAAGCAGAATATATTATGCAAACTAATAATGAGGATATGGAAGAGACTGCAAGCTAAAAAAAAGTTCCTCCTCCACCCCAGTGTCTACAGGAGCTATGTTGTCACCATCCTGCACAGGGGCTCCATACAGTACCCCGCCCGGTATGTAACATTAGAGGTTTTGCAAAGCAGTTCTCTAATAAATCATTCCTGCTTATGTCCCATATATGAGCCTAACCACTGAAGGAAGTTCAGTTGGTAGAGCACGAGGCTCTTAATCTCAGAGTTGTGGGTTCAAACCCCACATTGGGCAAAAAGATTCCTGCATTGCAGGGTTAGATGACCCGTGTGGTCCCTTGCAACAATTTATGATTAGTCAGTGCTGTTATTTCTGTCAACCTGTCTATAGAGTTGACTTCCCTGATTACGATTTCTTCCACCTATTGAGAAGAATGTCTGTAGGGCTATCGGCCTACTTTTTTAAATTTTGTAGATTTATGTTATATGAAACGGTTAAATTGGACCATTTATTTGAACATATTTAATCTGTGCACAGCCCTGCCTCTCCTTATCCTGTAACCTGAAATAATTTAAGAGACTTGCCACAAATGCTTTTTGCAAATGACCTCTGCAATTGAAAGTATCCCTTGGTTTCTAGTGACGCATATAGAGCCGCTGCATTAAACAAGGCCAGCCTTGTGGACCACTGCTCTTTGGTTTTGGCACATGTGATCTGGGCAGCGGTTTTGCAGTACATGCCTGTTATCTTTTTAGGCTGCTTCAAAATGAAGCATTTGAAAAGGCAAAGGGGAAAATCTTATGCATCAGCTGGCACTGGAGGACATTTCCAAGGAATAGATGACTCTAGGGAACCATTTGAATTCACGGCTATCAAAACATTCCAGGGAGCAGTACAGTTCTGGAAAAACAACCACTTTAATAAGACAACTGCAAGCACCTCAAACAATTGGTTATTGTTACAACACGGGGGTATTGTCTCACAATCTAGTTATTGCAAAGGCATGTGAATAAATTTAAAATGGACAAAGTCAAGAAAAAGTGGCACCATAATCAAAGTGTAAAACCAGAAATAAATTTACATTCATTCCACCGACTTCTAAAAGAGGCTAAAATACACCTCCATATTTTACATTCTAAAATCTGTATTGCCTATGAGTTCTCTTTTGGAATCTACTTAGCTTTTTCGTATGAAAACACTTAAAATTTTGTGTGCAACTTACAAAGGAATATTAGTTCCTCAATATGTCAATTTATGGGGGGAAATAAGCTAGTGCAATTTGTTTTAGAAACATGTAAAGCTATGTATGGAAGGTGCATGGTCTTTCACCATAATGTAGATTTTGCATTTATTCTGTCCCTTTTCCTCAAGCGGAGCACATTTTTTCACCCAATGTTAACAATTCTGCACAAAAAATGCTGTACATGTGCTCTTTAAATTCTTCAGCCTAGCACAAAAACCATCCTTATGAAAAAACAGTGCCATGTTCCCATGCCCTTACCTCACAAACTGTAAAGCAAATGACACTTCTTCTAAAAAGCACTTAGATCTATTTTGTCCATTTGTCCTTTGAATTGAAAGTGTTAGCCTTCCTTCAAGATGCCTCCTGGAGAATGAAATCTTGTAAATTAGAGCCACTTTCTATCCAGGTAAAATGTGGTCACCTCTATAGAAAGGAAAGTTTTGGAAACTCCTGAAGCAGTTTGAAATCCACTACATGCAATTTGTACACTACAAGTCACTCTCAATTTAATAGCTTTACTCTTAAAATTGTGTCCCCGTCCCATTTTTAATGGAAATAAACATTTACAAGGTGCATTTACATACACTATTTTACAAGAACAATGTCCCTTTGCCCAAAGAACTGTATGTTTTCTCAATTCTGACTTGATAATGTCTCACACTTGTAAATTATATAATACTCAGCTAAAATATTTTCCATAAATAGTTACAAAACCTGCCAAAACACATGAAGGGAGAATAAAGGATGTTCTGTTGAAAAAGTTGATGTCTGAATGCCACACAACACAAGAAACAATGCTTAAAGACACATTAGTAAGTGGGGGTTTTTTCTGCAGAGAGTCTGTAAAACTACTAGCTGAAGACAAAAAGACTACCCTCCTCCCAGGAGCACAGCGCACAAAAAGCAAAATGTCAAACAGTACCTCAAAGCAAAATAAAGATCTGGGTTGAAGCCAGCTCATTTATGATCCTGTTAAGTGAATTTATAACAGTCACCATTTAAGTCTGATGTTAGGGGGAAGCGGGTGCTGGCCCAGCGTTACATCTGGAGATTTTACTACGAATTCAACCAAGGGTGCCTAAGGCATTCGCCAGCTGAGGCTCGCTTCTCCGGAACCATTTCTAGCATAGGGATCAGAAAATCTGTAAACTCTGCGGCATCTTCCTGAGGCCAGCCGTACTTCTCCACAAGAACATCAAAGAGGCTCCAAGGTTTCAGTTTGGTAATGTGTCGAAGTTCTCCTGTATTTTTATTTTTATTTAAATAAAAAAGAGGGGGGAGGGAAAAGAAGAAAAATAATTAGATCTGTTGATACTAGTCTCAATTCTCAGGGAGCACATCCAGGAAGATGTAGCCTGGCCATTGGAAATTTTATTCAGTAGGCAACAACAATAAAGACGCTTTCGTACATATGTTCATTCATTTGGGGCATTGGGACCATCCTATATACAATTAATCAAGTTAGGTAACGTTTGATCAAAAACACATATTTCATACATACACACCTTTGAACGGATTATTTTTTACCCAAACCTGTGAACATGCGAGGACATTTTTCTTCTTCTGTTGAGGACTGATTTCCTCAAGGGTATTCTGTGAAATCTGCATTGTGGCAGAACCAAAGCCAGTAATGGGTGGACTAAGATCCATGAGTGTGTGGGACCAGCCCTCTTCTGTCTCTCCCACTCTTCCTGCCTGCCAAGTGGGCTGCTGGGGAAAGGACAGATCGCTCTTTCTGAAGACTCATCTTATTGAGTCTATGGCTTATGGGGGTTGGATTAAATGACCCTTGGGGTCCCTTCCAACTATACAATTCTATTATTCCAGGCATCCCCAAACTTTGGCCCTCCAGATCTTTTGAGACTACAATCCCCATCATCCCTGACCACTGGTCCTGCTAGCTAGGGATCATGGGAGTTGTAGGCCAATACCATCTGGAGGACCGAGGTTGAGGAAGCCTGTATTATTCTATTGTTTGCAGAGAACTTTGGAAATTAGGCCTAGGGTCAGAAATTGCCTGCCCCCCAGGTGTAAGCTATAGACTTCAAAAAGATCAGGCACTGGAGAACATCAGCTGAATGGCAGGCAGTTATGGTTTGGGGAAATGGCCTTGTGGGCCAAAATGGACACCCTGGCAGGCCAACCGGGGTCCTGCAGTAGGTGACATCAAAAGTCATTAGCAAGTTGGAGGCACAGCTGCACTGCAGCGAGAGTGTGGTATACCTTTATTTGCATGATGCTTTCACAAGCAAAGAAACCAACCAGGGAATGTGTGCCCTGTAGCAGTGGAGAAGAGGAGCAAAAAGCATAAAAAATCTGAAAGCAAAAAGATGCACAAAATGGAAGGGCCTTTGGACCAGAGCTGGGGGAGCGTAGCTGAATTAGCAACTTTTCAGAAATGGCAGGTGGAGGTGTTCTTGTGTGGTAAAGTGCTAAGGCACAGAGCTTCTAAAGAATTAATTACAACGAAAAACTTCCGAGAAGTTACTTGTCTCTAATGATGTCACAGGCACTGACAGAATCCCCCTGGAACTCACATTCTACCAAGGAGAATACACAACAGCTGGATGGAAAGGGAATCTGATCTACCAAACAAAAAATAGCAAACAAATATTGCTATTTGAATGATAAGGAAGCAATGTCTTGAAAGACAAGGAAACAAGTAACAACTCAATCAATAATTTGGTAAGGTCCCGTGTATTTTTTCCAGTTTATGTATGCAGCATTCTGAATAATCAACAATCAAAGATATCAACAATATCAAACTAATTTGAAATGTTTTGTTTTGGATTGAAATGATTTCCGCACACTAAGCCTGTCTTAGAGTTGACCTCTCCCCTCCACATACACCCCACTCCGGGTATATATAAGCTGGTAGACTAATCACATTTGTCTGTAATGTATAACAAACTTGTCTTATGCTGTCATCCTCAGGATTCTTTAGTAAAACTTTTTACTCAGTTAGTAGTCAACCTATCAAGGTGTGAAGTAGGAAACTTGATCAAGGAAGGGAAAGGGGATGAATCTGCAGAAAGGAACTGGAAGTGGTTGCTGCGCACTGGTTCAAGCCAGCCCTGGGTACCAATGCTCACTACTGGGTGCTATTTAACTAAAGCAGCTGAAGAAGTGAAGAACTAGATTGTTTCGAATTAGTGGTGGGCTAGAGGCTGAAGCACTAATATACACAGCAGAGGACTGCCGTGCAAGACCCAAGGAGGCAACAGGATGCGGTCTGGGTTAGAGCATTTGAATGAGTAAGTGTGTGGCCTTCAAAATAGGTTTCTTTATTATTATTATTATTGTTGTTGTTGTTGTTGTTGTTGTTGTTGTTATTGTAACATTAACTCATTTTATTAAGCTAACATGTAAGATTTGGTAGGAAATACCAGTGTCATAAAGTGGTGTTGTTGTTGTTGTTGTTGTTGTTGTTGTTGTTGTTGTTGTTGTTGTTGTATTTATACCCCACCCACCTGGCTGCAACTCAGGACTCCATTACAGGGAAGGTGTGAAACCTTAACAGAGGACGGGACGTGGTTAAAGGGAGTCATCGTCATTCCTTAGGTGGCAAGGGCAAATCAAGGCCCTTGAAAAGACAGTATTGCATTGTATTGTTGCTCATCTCTTCTTTAACAACAGGTTAAGGAAGTGTAACGAACTGGATAGCCTTTGGGTATACATCCCTCTGGGTATAATTATACAAGGGAACTCGGCATTCTTGGCAATGTGTCATTGTATATAGCATGTTTCAATTACGCAATAAGCTACAGTATATCGAAAAACATTTCAAGAAATTTAGTTTGCTGAAAAGGTAAAAGCCACAAGGGGGCAACATATAACCAGGTTTCTGCCTTCAATTTATTTCAAGCAAACTACTGTACATCTCTTTCGTTCTTTTACTTTTCTCTGGAGAAAATGAAGGTCCCATTTACCTAAGTAACAAAGAATACTCTTGGTTGTGGTTCACCTGTTTCTTCCACCCTCTTTCTTGGTTCAAATTTGTCTGAGCTACCCATGAAACTCATGAAATGCTTGGTTCAAAGCTGAACACAACTCTGTTCATAAAACGGATTAATTTGTTTCAGCAGAGCTTATTCTCAAGGTACAGTATGCCCAGAAGGACATTTGAATTTTGATCTCTAGGTATGGTGATCTCTAGGTATGGTGCAAACCATACCATCTCTAGGTATGGTTACTTTTTTTAACCTTATCTGATAGTGCTGGTCCCCGTTTGAAGAGAGAACTACATCCAGGCCTCCCCTTGCCCCTTATGTCCTCAGAATCAAATTAGGCACTGCCTGCTTGCCTAACTGAGCACCCTGTTTGAATGTTTACCACGTGAATTCTTACACCTCTAGTTTTCACTATGCAACAACCACCTTCCACACAGCTGAATTCTAGAGCAAAGCAATATGAACAAAGCACGTCTATGCTCCTTATCAATTATATAATGTACAAGTTCCCAGTGGATTGTGCCAAAGATTGCCTTTTATTGTTCAAAGAACTGCCAGAAAGAAATATAAAAAGCACTACAGTTTGATAATAAAAAATATTCATTCCCTGAAATTATTCATTCTTCACATGTCCTATGTAACCTGGTTTTATGTAGGACACCTACACAATGCAGATGTGGGAGGACCTGAGAACAGCTAATTCAGCCCAGGGCTACACAGGGCCATGCGTGGGTATCCTTCAAAGGCCTATGCATTCCTGTATCAGTATTTTGTCGCACAGGAAACAACTATGATTTCGAGTTGAACAATTTTTGAGAAAAGCTTTTTAAAAAAGTATTTTAACTTCCCTCTCCCAGTCAATCAAACAGAGAGTGGAGTCCTGGCTATTTGTTTTTAATTGCCAAGTTCCTAGGCTGAACTTTTGACACTCTGCAAAACCTCCTCCACTTACTTTTGTACCTCCTGTGCAGCAGAGCCTCTAAAACCAAAAGCATCCAAATGACAACATAAAATGCAAAAAAAAAAGTCATAATACTTGTTCTTGTGAAAAAGCAACAGCGCTTTGGGCCCTGGCTTCTCAAATGCTTATATCATTTCTAGATACAGTATTTTCAGGATATGAGCAGAATGTATATCATTTGTGGTTAGAGCTTAGACATTATTTTTTTTATTTTGACTTGCTAGTGTTAGTCAATGAGTCTGACCAAACTGCAGGAGGGAGTGGAAGACAGGAGTGCCTGGCGTGCTCTGGTCCATGGGGTCACGAAGAGTCAGACACGACTAAACAACAACAACAGCTATTCAAGTATTCAAGGTAAGAAGGCAACAGGGCATCTTAAATATGTCTTCTTTTTGTTTCAGTGATGCTAGGAAACTAAATTCTTTCCTTTATTGATTTCAGATAGAATAAATGGAACACTAAGCAGATATATAAGCCCAACATTTTGGATATTCAACACACCGGATAAAATAAATAAATTCCCTGCTCTTCTTAAAAATGGATAACATTTACAGATCTTTTTAACATGATGTTTAAAAGCAGCCAGAGTCTTCATTACCCATTAAAAAGTGTTCAGTGTCTTCTTTGAAAAGAGCAACAATTTAAATTAGGGTTGCAGAAATACTGTTACCTTTTTTGGTGAAAAACTCCTTGGAATATTTCCCCAACATAGCGTATTTTCGAGGGATTTTCCCCAGCAGTTCAATGATCAATGCTATGTGATCTGCATTGGAGAACATTTCCAGCAAAACAGAAACATACAAACAGTTTAATCAATACATTGCATGCACACACCAACACTGGGCCCGGTACAGACAGAAACAGAGAAGTCGTCCTTACGGAAAGAGCAGAAATGCTATTTGGTGTGAGGGTGAAAGCTATTCACTTGTAAGACAATTTAGGGAAAAAATCCGTTTTGCCGAAATAAATCAATTACAAGGTGACTGCGCTGTTTGTTTTTCGCAAAGGGAAACAAACAATCTGTCAATGCTGCTGCTTTTTTTCCAGCATTTGTTTTGCAAATAGAAATTGTTTGCAGTGTCATCTTGCAAAGTGTATGTTAGCTGTACAGGCTACAATGAGCAACTGCCAGGCCACTTCTGTCTGCATCACGGCACCTTTCAAAAAGAAGAGGTACTACCTCTGCGATTGAAGAATTCCCGAGAATATTTTCCAGAAAGAGCAAAGTGCCTTGGGATATTGCCTAGCAGCTCTATGATGTGTGCTATGTGGTCTATGAAGGAGAGAGAGAAAAGGGCACAGGAATGGGGAGGGCAAGGGAGAGGGGGTGGGATAAAAAGAGGAGGAAAGAAACTGGAATTAGTTAAAAATTCCAAAAAAGTTCCAAACACAACAATGTTTGCAGAAAACCCACGCGGAGGTTTCACGACCAGCAAAAGACTGGCATCGTTCGTAGCACTTTGAAAGGAAAACCAAGTAACTGATGCCAGTGTTGTTACTGCTGCAAAGGACGTTACAAGCAAACAAGCGTGGAAAATGGACAGGTACACAGGTGGAAGCCGGAGTTAACTGTAGCTGCTGGGTTGCTTTTCATTTAGTAATCAGCTTTCACAAACGGATACGCGTCAGTTTTGTTTCCAAAATGCTGCAATTGTGTTTCAAAAGTCCCACACTCAGATGCAGATCTTACAAGAGATTAATCGTTTCTTCCGAGGCTTAGGGAAGGGGATTGTGTCTGCTGCGGGGAGACTGCCCACCTACTGCTACTGGCGGGACTTTAAACTAAAGAGAAAAAAATGTGGTGTTTATATTCTGAAAGAACATTTCTGTCAGTAGACTACTTGAGCAAACAAATGAAGGCCTCTTCGTGTTCTTCTGCATCTATAAAGAGGCGCAGGGAAATACATAGACGTTAAAAAGATACATACCCTCGTCTCTGGAATAGTCTTCACCAGAATGCGGTTCAAACAGATAATCGCCAGTTGCGAGCTCAAATGCCTACGATAAAACAAGATATTGATGGGAGATCCAGGTGAGACAGCCTCAGACTTATTTCTGCGGGTGATAATGATTTTAAATGCACAGAACAGGGGGGGGGGAATTCCCTTTGAAAAGCAGGTATCTTGCTATATTGCAATCTCCTTCTGAGAGTCTCCCTTGCATTAGCATGGAAAAATGGAAATAACAGCCACTCTGTACTTTTAAGTGATGCAAAGCTCTCCCTAAAAGACACACACACACACACACACACACACACACACACACACACACACACACACACGTGCCTATTGTCTCTGTATAGCAAAAGAATAAAACCAACCCCAAAACAGCAGTGTCTGCAAAACACTTTGCCTGCTAAGACTATTATTTACACAACACACTTAACTGCATAATGCTCACTGGGGCAAGACAGTTTGAGCATATAACACCAATCCTTGCCTGACTGCACTGGCTGCCAATCAGTTTCTGGCCACAATTCAAAGTCCTGGTTTTGATTTTAAAAGCCTTAAATGGCTCAGGACCACAATAACTCACAGACCACCTCTCTCTATGTGAACCGTCCTGGACCCTGCGACCATCATCTGAGGCCCTTATTCATGTGCCCCCTCAAAATGTCTGGAGGGTGGCAACACAAGAACGGCCTTTTCTGTGGTGGCTCCCTGTTTGTGGAATGCTCTCTCCAAGGCGGCTTGCCTGGCTCCTTCGGTACATATCTTTAGGTACCAGACAAAAACTGTTCTCTTCTCCCAGGCCTTTTGCTAATTAAACAATCTGTGTCCTTTTAAACTGTGTTTGGGGTGGTATTTTGTTTGTTGGTATGCTATGTTATGTATTTTTGTGTTTTTATATTGTAAACCTCCCTGTGATCCTTGGATGAGGGGTGGTACAGAAATTAACAAATAATAGTAATAATGTTAGTATCAAGGAACCAAACAAAAATTGCTATTTTGTGAAAGTTATGAGATTCCTCTGCCACAAACCCTTAGCCCCCTTAAAGAAGTAAAGTTCCTACAGTTTCTTGGGAGGAACTCATTCCTGCACTGCAGGGGGGTTGGGCTAGAAGACCCTTGGAATCCCTCCCAACTCTATAATTCTATGAGTCTATGAGAGAAACAAGCACATTTAAACCACCTTAAGAGAAAATAACAACAGTAGCAGCTATAGCAACCATTTTCATTATGTTAGAATTAAGTATTCCTTCTCTTCATTTATTAAAATACCTGAAACCTCCAGAAGTCTTGGGGTCAAGGCTGTTTTCTATCTCACAACCTCACACTGAGCAGTACTCTGTGCAGTTACTGTGAAGCAAGGGCTATGCATAATAACAAGGGCACATAATAACAAGATAGAGACACAAATTCGCTATTCAACAGCATTCTCCCTTTATCTGGTCATCCCGCTGGCAGAGTGGAATTGAACCACACAATTTAGTATCTTCTTTACTGGTGCATGCCTAAACTGTGTTTTGTTTGTAACTTAAACATAAATAAACATTGACCCTACACAGGTGGTGGTGTTGCCTTCTTTAAGATACCATTCAATTTTCTGAAAAAAAATATTTATGAACCAGGGCAGGTGCATAAATGTAACAGCAAAAATTGCTATGTACGTTATCACCTCTCTCGATGGCCAATGAGAGTCTGAGGGTGGAGCTGCGATCGTCACAATCGCTTGCCCTGGCTTCAGTCCAAGAAGTCTGAATAAAGACAAGCAATGGAAGCACAGTTCTCACTCCCGTCCCCAGCAGTGGCACAGGCAAACTACTGGCAGATGTGGCGAATTCCTATACATCATGGATTTCCAGCTGGTGTAATGACATACCTCACAGTCCTTTCCCCAGGGTAACACCTCTTTCCCCTTCTTTCTTATGAGCAAAACACAGCTTCATAAAATAACGGGGACTTAGTCAATGACAGTGTAGTTTCTGACACATTCAGCCCAATTCTGCTTTTCTGTCACAGTGGTTGCCATTATATTCCTCCCCCTCAGGGTGGGGAGAGATCGATGGCCGCTGCTTTGACCACTAAGCAGACAGGGACTCTCAGTAACATCCACAAGGCGCATACCGCATGTATGGAGTAGAAACAGCAGAAGAGATCCAAGTTTGCAGGTGTATCGTGACAAACCAATATTACGTGCATTCCCAGTTACCGAACAGGTTTTTGTAACCAGGGCCCATTCAGGTAAAGCACGTTCCTTCTTAAGAGGGTGAGAAATGAACTAGGACAGGCGAAGCAATGCTTTGCCACAGATCTCCATCTAGGCATTTTCAATGGCAACACAACCATTCACAAAAATCTAGTGTGCTATATGGATAGCATGGCTCCGACAAGACTTTGCACAAAAACTGGCATCCATATCACAGCACAGGGCAACACTATGGTAAACAGAACAGCTTGAGAGTCGGCAGACTGATGTGCTGACTTTTTTGCTATTGTGGAGAACCCTGTCGAAAGAGAAGCTTTCAGAGCATCAGGTTTCTTCACAGTGACGCAGCAACTCAGGAGAGAGGGAGACTATAGCCTGATCCCACTCCGTAAGCAAAGGTTAGTGTAAGAGAGAGGGCTTGCAGAGAGCAGCCCACTCTGCTTACTTCTACCAGCTGGGAGAGCAGCAGCGAGAGCAGTAAGTCTGGGAGGGAAAACCAGGAACAGGAAGTGGGTAAAGAAGGGTCCAGGGCTCTGCAGCGTCCTGGAGGCTCAGCTCCAGGCTGGGAGCAGGGAAGCAGGGGCGGAGCTAGCTTCAGCAGGGACTGGAAGGGAGGAGGTAGGTAGAAAGGCACCTCAGAAGCCTGGTTTGGGACCCCGGAGGACCCGTAGAGCAAGGAGGAGGGGCGTTTGGGTGCCCAGTCTTAAAAGAGGGGTCAGAGCCCGCGAGACGCCATTGTGGGCTTCTGCCCCATGCAGAGCAGACATGATTTGAGACATCTCACCACTGTATATAGCATGCACAATAAAACTCTGAAAATCCAGAGGATGTGTGGAGTGCTTACTCGGGAGTAGCCAACACCCTTCTGTGACAGTTAGCCATTGTGTCTATACCTGCCCTATGTCCAACTCACAACACATGTTTTTGTTATGCGGCCGATGGTGGGCACGAGAGTTTGTCCCTTTGCATTTCTCAGTGCGTATCTACATAGATTGTTGGATCCCATGTAAGGAGATGGAATAAATTCAACAGCCACAAAACTTATGCAGGTAAGGCCTTGCATAAATGGAAAGCCTTAAGTCTACTCCTAGATCTGTCCAGCCTGACTTAGCACAGTTGTGCTTATTTGCCTACCAGACATTACATCTGGGAAACACAGATATGGTAACAAATCCACCTACATAATTTTAGCTTCAACCCTACATTTGTTATAGGTGGCACTGAAATCACTGGGAACAGAACAATACATGAAATACAATTTACGAATCATTCTGAACCAAACAAATTGCAGCTTAATTTATACATTTAGCTTTGAAAATATAAACTCACACTCCAATATAACGCTATTGCACTGCAAGCTAATGTGATTATTTATAATGCACCACCTGCGGACTTGACACTTTGCAGCATAAACCAAGCAAAAATGGAAGAGGGGTTTCAAATGTCATTTGTAATGTGGGCAGGGGAATCGCTGCACAGCAGACATTTGAAATAGTCAGCTGGGCACACCTGAAGTAGCTCTTTAGATCCAGGCCAAGGCTTCAGAACATAACCAGTCAGCAATTCACAATTATGATCACTTGAGCTATTACCATCATGTCTTTTTCCATTAAACAACTTGGCCAGAAATCCTAATAATCTCCCTGTATTTTCAAATGAGCAGCGTAGCAATGAGGCACTGCAATCTCGTTCTTACCATGCATGCCGTACTCCAGATATCAGCCGGTGTGCTGTAACCTGCTCCTATTAAAACCTCTATTGATCTGTACTGCCGTGTCTGGATATCTTCTGTGAAGTGTTTATGCTAAGAACAGAAAAGACAGCAGCGGTAAGAAAACATAAGCATGTAGGTGGTAGACCAAAGAGCAAAGTCTTAAGCAGGGGTAGGCAACCTCAGGCCTGTGGACCGGATGCGGCCCAATCGCTTTCTCAATCCGGCCCATGGACGGTCCGGGAATCAGCGTGTTTTTACATGAGTAGAATGTGTCCCTTTTTTAAAAAAATGCATCTCTGGGTTATTTGTGGGGCATTGGAACTCGTTCATTTTCCCCCCAAAGTATAGTCCGGCCCACCACGTGGTCTGAGGGACGGTGGACCGGCCCACGGCTGAAAAAGGTTGCTGACCCCTGGTCTTAAGACACACAAAATAAGTTATACTTACCACCCAGCAAGCGTTGCCCAGGTCAGCAATTTTAACTCTAATTTTATCTGCATTTCTTGGATCCAGCGGATTCACCAGTAAGTCGGCGGCACGGGTTTTTGCTATTACAAGCAATGAAGTAGCAAGAGTTAGTATCAATGGCATGCAATTCAGTTTCCACCTTAATGTGATTCTACTGGACCTCTTCAGGTACAGCTGAAGTGGCAATTTATGCTATTAAGTGGGAAATCGCCATGAAGCTCTATCCCACTTGCCATCAATATCTTCAGCTAATATCTAAAATTTCACTTATGCCTGTACAAAGGAGAATTTCACCGTTTACATCCCATACTTACTCAGAGTGGTAACTTGTTATACATTATAATATTACAGTAAAGACATTTTCAAAATGGCTAGTAACGTATATCATTTGGCAGAATGAAAACTTGCCTAGAATATCCTCTTTTGTCGACACTTATATTGCTTAGTATTTCACACTGTCCTATCCCCCTTACAAAGTAAACCAACACACAGCATTCAAGGGAAAATTTATTAAGCAAAAATCAGGTGTTAGTCACAGATATAGCACACTAGTATCCTGAAAGTCTGCTGCAGCAAAGCACAGAGTATGAATTGATTTATGAATAGATTTATGGGCAAGCAATATCCTGTACAAGATATGACATGTTCATCTTGCTCTGTAACTTGTCAGCTTTAAATGCAAGGACAAAAGTTAAGTTAAAAGTTTCTAAAGTATCCATGGAATGTAAAGACACCCTCAAACAGAAAAAAAACATTTTTGCAACTCCTGATATTTTAGGAATCCTGAAGAGAGAAGGTAATACTGAATCCATTGGTGGCTCAGTGGTAGAGCACGTAATTTCCATGCAAAAGGTCCCAGGTTCAATCTCTGGCATCTCCAGGTAAGACTGGCAAATACTTGTTATATCTGAAATGCTGGAAAGCTGCTGTCATTCAGTATAGTAGACATTAGTCTGGGTCACATGTAATGCTAAGTCACAGTTTGTTCAGCAAACCAGCAGTTAATCACAAGTTGTCCGTTAGACAATCAAGCAGACTATGGCTTGCTTCTTCAAAGTTTGATTCATTTTCAAGCTGCTCTTGCCTCATGCATCTCTAGCTTGGTTAGGATGGCCAAACAAACCATGGTTAAGTAAAGTTCACACATATCACCAAGCCACAGTTCAAACAAACCAATGTTTGTAAGCCAACAGCAAACAATGGCTTCAGATCATAGTTTGTTGGCAGTAAGCAAAACATAGTTAAGATACTGATCAGTTCACATCTAGAACCAAGCAACTGTTTAATAACTTCAATGTGTGCAAACTAAGGCAATATATAAAGAAGAATAGAGCGAGAAGGGTTTCTTTGTTTTTCCTCTCTCTTTGCCATCTCAGTTTAGGATAATCAACTGGTAACCCACAAGATGCATAGGACCTCTGTCAGGCCCTTACCCTCCTCTCAGTAACATTCTTGAGCAAATGGGGCAAAACTCTTAAGGAGAAAGGACAGTAATGTAATAGCTGGATGGAGCTTACAGAAAGAGAACTTTAGTTTCTGATCATCTTAGCCAAGGAGAATCTGGTGATCCCTGGCATGGTGATCCCTGGTCCCTGAACAAAACTTCCGAGTTTTAAATTTCTAAACTTACAATGTTGATCTGTCTTATCCTTGCTGAGCAACTACTTCTGAGTGGGATTCTTCTATCACCTAAGACTAGATCAACTGTTCCCTGATTATTCCCTGATTATTCTAATTCTCATAATTCTGAAATTCATCAATATGACAATATCTATTTTCAGAATCTGTTTGCTCATTGACAATTATTATCAGTGGCTGCAAAACCCGACTACATTCCACACCCACATGTGTGTAATCATTATTCACAAGCTTTCAGCTACTGTCAACACCCATGTACACCTTTCAAGCAAAGCTTGTTAAGACAAAATCCAAACAAGCTCTAAAACCTCCCCAGTTATCAGCTATTCATACAAAGCTATTCATACAGCAGAGCTGATCCTACCAGGCTGCCAGTCCTAAATCTGAATGCATTTACTACTATATAGAGGGGTGAATGGGTTTCTGGACAACTGGGGGGGGGGAGCTATGCTTTCTCTTTTATGCCCTTCTTGAATCCTGGAAAAGGAAGGGAGTTTTAAACTCCTTGGTGCATCTCCCAGTCCCAATCTCCTGTTCTATTATCTTGACCATAAGCGGTTAGAGCTGCCTTTATCAACCTCAGGTCCCCATATTTCTGGAAGTACAACTCCCATCATCCCTGACCACTGCTATGCTGGCTAGGAATGGTGGGAGTTCTAATTCAGCAACATCTAGGGACCCAAGGTTGAGAAAGGCTGGGTTAGATGCTTGATAGGGCAAATTCTTTCTCTCCCCTCTCTCCCCCCCCCCACCTCATGAGATATCCTCAAAATTTGGTGAAATCACACACTCTGAAAATTGCCTAACAAATGCAAACACAATCCTTTACCCCATTATCAACAACAGATAGTGTGCTTATCATAGGCTTATCACCAGAGCTGTACCAAAATTTTGTGCACTGGTAGGGCCCTATTCTGGCCCAAGTGTTTATAGTAATTAAGAACACAAGTTTAATATCAAAAGATATGAACTTGAATATTATTTCCCTGATTAAAAAACAAACCGTAAAAATAATCCTAAAATTACCAGTGGATCAGATTTACAGATGTCTCCATATTACAAATTGGGGCAAGTGTTGTGGGTGAAAGAGTAGCTTTCAACAATCTATTCCACTGTTAATACTGAAGGTTAGAGATGGAGTTGAAGCTAATTTGACCTTGCAGCCCAAAATCTCCCGTACAAAACATCTCTGAAGTAACAACAAATAATAATCTACAGTTCCCAGTCCAACTTCAGTATCTAACCTGCCTGCAGAAGCTTTGTGCTCCATTGAATTGCATGCAGCTGTACTGCAAGTTAAAATATTCGAGCACTTTTAAAACCACATTTTTATATGTTATAGGACTCCAGTTAGAAACTGCATGAACTGGTCTCTATTGCTATCTCCTGGGGTTTTCTACATTTTTCCATGTTCTACAGGCGGCTCTCACTTCCATACCAGGGTTGATAGAATGGGTTCTAAAGAACCCATCTCTATCTCTGTCTCCTGGCTGAGAATGCATGAAGATGATGACAGCACTCTAAACCTAAGCCATTACATACTGCATTACTGGCTATCTCATCATTCTTTAAAGTGTCAGTCACTTGAATAAAAACAAGTTTCATGTTCAAGACAAGATTCTGAGTAGCTTCCCTTTTACCATCAGGTTCTATAAAGTCCAAACAAAGACCACATATTATGCACTTTTTGCAAATTTCAACCATTGATTTAAATAACACCTTAGTAATTCAGGATATCTGCTAAGCTCACATTCGCAAACACATAAATATGAAGTTGCAGTACAAATGTACTTGATGATACGCCCTCCATTAGGTGGCTTACAAGGCTGGAGTTTATAATTATTCCAGTGTTTTGAATGAATGAAATGCACGACTGTTGAAGACCGTGCCACCCGTTTCTTCCGGCTTCTTGTATTTCACCAAGTATCCTTAATCCCTTTTTCGGGGATGCCGATTATGAAGCAGTGGTGCAACACTATGATCTGGGCTACCAGAGCAGTTTCAATCCCACGAAGAGGTTCAGCTGTACAAGAATATGAAGACATGGAGTGACTAGTGTTCTCATTAGGGCTATCCATTCCTCACATCTCCAAAATTAATGCTGTAAAGTGCTGGGAGATACTTTGCCACAGACCTGTATCATCTGATCCAAGAAAGATTGGTGGAATGTAAACCAAGTCCCCAGGTCTTTAAAATTGAGATAAACTATGCTGCTGCTGCTTCATTCATTTTGGCTATCTATGTTCCAAGTCTTCTTCTACTTATATTATCTTCCTTTGTTTGACCAACGGTTCTCAAAACTCCTTCTTGGGTTGCTAGTGAAACTTGTTTATTTCATGGTAGAGGACTTCTGTCAATTCCTAGCTAGCCCACTGCAGTTCTCATGCCAGCCCAGGCTCCTCTTTCTTACATACAGCTAATATCCTTTGAACAACCTGTTGAGCCATGTAGGAGGGGAAGGAAAACGGAAAACGGCATGTGTTAGATGTAATGAAGATAGTTATTGAGACATTTTTAAAGCATTCTTCTCCCCCCACCATCCTTTTCCAGCCCAATTATTTTTGAACAAAGCATAGCACACATTCAAGAGTGCTCCTGCATGTAACAGAGCTCAAAGGTAAATTCATCCCAGCTCTAGCCACAGAAAACAGTTCTACTGTATTGTCTCTTATTCAGAGTGGTACTCATTACATTTATTCAAACTTTGAGGGGGAAATAGTTAAATGGCTTTCCAAGCAATCGTTTTTAGCAACATCTCCACTTCCCCAATGAAATCCCCTTCCCAGTCAAATACTCTAGCCTTCAAAAAGTATACTACTACCAAACAGGAGCTGAAATTGTTGAAAAAGAAGATCTTACCTAGATTTCCTGCTGGAGTGCAGATTTGAGTCAGTGCTTGGGAATAGGCTGGCTTGATTATCCAGGACTATGTTGCTCATTTATCTGTGTCAGGGTCAATTATAGGGACATTAGCAGACAAATGTACATCCTTGTCCCGAGTACTAGATATATGTAGGGATCAATGGAAGAGTTAGGCACACTGGCTGCCTTTTTAAATCACTGGAAAAACTGTATACGTTTCTTACGATGTTTTCACTACTTTGGATCCTTTTATTTTGTAATTGTAGACTGGAAGTGAGTATTTAAAAAGTGGGGACATTATCCATCCAGCATGAGGCATCAAGGTGCAGCTAAGGATTCTCTTTGCTAGGAAGACTATAACCGTCAAGCACTGAGGTTGCAAATTAAGTATATGGACTTCCCTGTGTCCAGAACTCTTTTTCAAGTTTTGGGACTGGAATCGTGGCTCTGAATTCTCTGTAGGAGTGGAGGGACACAAAAAATTATTTCCTCCTATCCCCCAAAAAGCAACCACGTGCAAATCACAAGCCAAGCCTTCTGGAAATTCCTGGAGTGTCTTGTGCTGCACAGCTTGATATTTCACTCAAAGATTCTTAGCCTTCTGCCAGGATTGTCTGGTAATCAGCATATCAGATATTTTTTGAATGGGATCTCTTTTTGGAAATCAAGGTTCATAGATAACTGTATGTCTCCAATTAGCACTAAGGGTTCCAACGTCCAAATCTGACCACTTCTGTTTCTCAGCAATGCTTGCTTTACTGCCTCCATTTTTTTATTTTATTTTTTAAAAATAGTTTCTTTAGCATGGTTCCAATACCTAACACAGGCGAAACTTGTCAGGACATTAGGACAGAAATAAACCACAACGAGAAAAAAAACCAGCCTAAAATGCATATTCTTGTCTTAAAATAGCTGCGAACCAGAATTACAGATGACATATTTTTCCAGTGGTAGAAGAGTGGAATCTCAAAACAACAAAACCTTGCCTTGGAAGAGCCTGCAAAGCAGCAAAATCAATAACATCATGGGAGACCAGCACAAGCAAAGCTTATTGTCTGACATATTCTCAAATGCTAAGATGGGATCCAAAAAAAAGAGCTACTTTAGGCATGCCCAAGAGCTTGGAAAAGCCCAGTGAGATTTGTTTACTTGTTTACTATTTTCACATCATGTCACTGCTTCTGGATGCCCCCTCCATTATTTGCCACATGACTTGGTAGGTTGTTCAAGAAATACAAGCCCAAAAGGCAGCCCAGGTGCATAGGAAACCAATGGTTTTGTGGCTCCCAGGCTTAACAAGCAGTGCTGTGCTAATAAGAGAGCAACTCACTTCTAAAAATGGCAAAAGAACAGTTATGTAATGCAAAGTTCAACAATATGCACACAGAGAGAAATATTTTCAAGATCACATGTTTTCTACTCTCTCCCTCTCATTTTACAGTGAATAAATATCTGCCAAGTACAGCAATGCAAAAATTAAAAATAGGTATGCTTTAGATAAATCGTCACAAATTTCTTAAACCAAAACACTTACTTTTTGGCAAGTCTCCAGTACTGGATGCTGAAACCGTCCTGCTCCTATCATGAGATGGAGTACTTCCGTCTCTTTCAGTTACAGCTGATTCTTCAGAAACAGCTGAACCACAAGCTACAGAATCTAAAGCTCCAGAGAATACGGAAGCCGAGAATTCAGAAAACTGCGACTCAGAAATTTTATGACGTCCATTTGGCAATTCACCATTAAATTGTTCATAGGAGCTACTGTAGCTGTAATCATTTTTTGCATTTGGCTCATCAAGATTATATTGCTCAGTATTTGGGCATTCCTCCTCTTCATCATCTTCATCTTCAATCTGTTCTTCCAGTAAGAAAGGACCATTTGTAACGTGGCCATTTGTTTTGGGGGATTCTATCCAAGTGGGATCTGTCGATTCTGAGTTGACAAGTTCTTGTTCAACATCATCGTCTTTCTCTGTGTTTTCTTTTTCTGTATCTTCCTTTTCATCCTGATCTTCCGTTTCACCTTAGGGATTAAAATATATAAAGACTAGATTACACTTTCTCTCAGAAAATTATGACCTCTTAAAACCAAGTGGGAAAAGTATTATGAAGTATCATTTGAATTTTGAGTTTCAGTACACGTTCTGTAACAATACCATTTCATCTGAGTTAGCAAAGGCAAAGTAAAGGACTGCATAAATGTATGCTTATACCAGCTGGCCCTGCCACATGTTGCTGTGGCTCAGTGTGTTAAATGGAGACTCAGAATCCCCCTTGAGAGTGTCCTCAGTTTCAGAGTCCCCCTGTCATTTTGTTTGAGATATTATGTCCCCTCCTCCCCCCCCCATCCCCCGGTCGAGTGTCCCCATCCTGTCCCAACCCATGAGGTATCACGTTCCCTCCTGACCCCATTCCCCGGCACATCCCTGTGATCGGTCCCACCCCACTCCCTGCACTCCCCCCTCCTCCCCCCACCCCTCAGCTGATCCCTGTGAGTTCCCCCACCCCCCTCCGGCTGTGGGGCCTGGACTGCCTTGCATGGTTTTCGAAGCGGTGGAGAGGTGAGGTTTGTGGCGGGGTCGGCAGCTGGTTCGGGTGCGTTGTGTCGTGGGTCCGGCCTGTGTCGGCGGCAGGCGTTGTTTTATTGGCGGTGGAATCCAGTTTTGGGGGCGGAAAGGGGGGTGGGTTGGCTCGTGGGGTGGGTAAAGCAGAGGTGGGGTTCGGGGTGTCTATGAGAGCTATTGGCCGTTATGGCGGTTTTGGCAGGTATAGCATGTCTAGGGGAGACATCATGATTAGGCCCCGCCCTCAGAGATGCAGCTTCCGAGTTCTTTTTCCCAGCATGCACTTTAGGCTGAGTTGTGAGTTCTGGAACACGGGGTTTAGGGGGTTTTACGTGAGTCAGGTGTGACATCTGTCTACGCAAATAGTATGTTGTCACTCTCATATTCGTTTGGGCCATTGTGTCTAAATTTGAACGCAATCGGTCAAGTGAGTTCTGAGAAAACTGGAAAGTCACAAACATGGACCCTTTACATTTTTATATATATAGATAGGTAAACCAGATAGTCTTGTATAGCTTTTGCCTGGAGGGGTGCTATTACCTTGGGGAAAACTTTTTTATATCAATGGCTGGTTACTTCTACACTAGCCCTCTCCAACAAAGATCTCTCTTCAGCATTTTATTTTGGCAACACTCTGAACAAAACTCAGTGCACTAAGCCAGTGGCGCACCATAATAGTAATGGCACTTATTGATTTCCATGTTCCTTACACCCTCCATATAAAAAGCACCCTCTACTTGCAGCATGGAATTGGGGGTCTGCTCTTTGCAGAAAAGACATGCAAAGCCTTTTGCAGCTCATGGAATGAGTTTCATGGTTCTTTGGTTCTGACCGATTCCTTTATAACAGCAGCCTACAAAAGAGATGGTGCTCAGAGGATCGTTGCAACAGCATCTCTGGACACACTGCATCTAATTCATACCAAAATTTAAGAAGACCCAACACTTACCATCCTCATTCCCAAGTTCTTCATCTGCTACCTCCTCTAACTCAACAGTTTTTAGCTTGACTTCTGGGTGGTATTCATCCTCTTGTTCATTGGACGATACAGTAGATGTTACATTTTCTTCTTTTTTTTTCCTTTCGGCTTCTCGCTCCAGTTCCTCTATTTCCTGCAAGCGCTTTTCTAGTAGCTCAGCCTGTCTCTTTTGCTTTTTTTTCAATTTCTTCTTTTTGTTTTTAGATATTTTTCCAATCTAAGAAATTTAACATAACTAATTACCATTTACTGATCCTTACAGCCACCCCATGTGAAGGTTAAAGGGACCCCTGACCATTAGGTGTAGTCGTGACTGACTCTGGGGTTGCGGCGCTCATCTCACGTTATTGGCCGAGGAAGCCGGCATACAGCTTCCTGGTCATGTGGCCAGCATGACAAAGCCGCTTCTGGCGAACCAGAGCAGCACACGGAAACACCGTTTACCTTCCCGCTGTAGTGGTACCTATTTATCTACAGTACTTTGACGTGCTTTCGAACTGCTAGGTGGGCAGGAGCTGGGACCGAGCAATGGAAGCTCACCCCGTCGCAGGGATTCGAACCACCGACCTTCTGATCAGCAAGTCTTAGGCCCTGTGGTTTAACCCACAGTGCCACCCGCATCCCATGTGAAGGTTAGGTTACCCTATAAAAGTCTAGCATCTGTGAACTGAGACCACTAATGCATAGTATGGCACAACTGACTTTCTATAAAATTGAAACTCAAGAGGCAATTCAGAGGATAAAGTGGCCTCAAGCTATAATTACTTTGCTGACATAAGATATACAAGCTGAATAGAGAGGACCCATTAATTTCTCACTCTATAAACCACTGCAAGCACAGCATACCTATCTTTTAGGCTACAAATGGAACATATTGCCATCTGCACTAGACAAGTTAGCTGTTGGGCGCAATTCAATGTGCTAGGATTATCCTCTAAACCCCCAATGAAAAGTTTATAGCATGTAAACCACGTATAAAGATTGCTAAATAACTGCTTAGGGGCCTGACCATCTGAAGGATTGCTTCCTCCCTGCCCAGTCCCTAAAGTTCACCTTCAGGGCCCCCTTGCTAAAGTGCCCCCACTAAATGAAATGAGGCAGGTTACTACTGTACTTTTGTATTTTATCATTTTAAAAAACTATGGTTATATTATAGCTTAAACAAGTGAGGTTTAGAAACCATGGTTTGAACTTCATTTCAACTTTCATATGGTTTCATTTAAACTAACCATAATTAAAGTCTTCCTTAGTTTGTCAGTTTGGATGGAATGGCAACCCACATGGTCAAGCAGAAGCAAACAAGAACGCTTCAGAACTCCTCCTCCCAGCTATGCAGGAGGAAAAGGTAATGCAAGATTATAATTTAGACAAAAGATCCTACTTATAAACCAAAACTGTAGTCAAATAAGGATCATGGATGAAATTTAAAATGCTAACAATTTTAACTTTCAACAGGAACCCTGAATACTCAATAAGAATAACACAAGACTACTTACGGGTTTTTGCTGTGGGGCAGTACTCACTAAAAAAGAAAATAAAACAAAAAAGGAAAGAAACAAAATACTTAAGAGTCAAATTTATAAAGTGATATGTGTACATTCTGTGAAACATCTTCTAATGAGAGGCTGATGGTCAGGTACTACCTTAGATCATCTTTATCCAACCTAAAGTGTCTAGAGAAGAAGAAGAAGAAGAAGAAGAAGAAGAAGAAGAAGAAGAAGAAGAAGAAGAAGAAGAAGAAGAAGAAGAAGAAGAAGAAGAAGAAGAAGAAGAAGAAGAATCTGCACAATTTATATGAGACAATTTATATGAATCTTGTTAGGGCCAGTGAATGGGTTTTAGGTTTTAAGCCCTAAGAAAGTTATTCATCATAAACTAACAAAAGATGAAAAATATTGAAATATTAATATTTTCCTACCTTTCAATGTTAAATTATTTGCTTGTAAGTAATCCTGTTCCTAGTTCATCTATTTTACTGATACAGACTACAAAAACATTTCAAGATTCTAATACTACCAAAGACTGCTTAAAAGAAACATGGAAACAATACACAGTGGTACCTCCAGTTACGGACGGGATCCATTCCGGAGGCCCAGCCGTATCCCAAAAAGTCCGTAAATGGAGGCACCCTTTTGTGCATACGTGCTCCGTGCAGATCGCATCTGCACATGCGGCGAAACCCGGAAGTATACACTCCCGGGTTTGTTGCGTTTGCAACCCAAAGATTACATATCCAGAGGGATACGTAACCCGAGGTACCACTGTATTATTAAAACATTCCACTTACAAACCAGTCAAAGCTAAATTTTGGGGGCTTCAATTTAGTAAATGAGTATAGTAAGGTAAAGGGACCCCTGACCATTAGGTCCAGTCGTGACCGACTCTGGGGTTGCGCGCTCATCTCGCATTATTGGCCGAGGGAGCCGGCGTATAGCTTCCAGGTCATGTGGCCAGCATGACAAAGCCGCTTCTGGCAAACCAGAGCAGCACATGGAAACGCCGTTTACCTTCCCGCTGTAGCGGTTCCTATTTATCTACTTGCATTTTGACGTGCTTTCGAACTGCTAGGTTGGCAGGAGCTGGGACCAAGCAACGGGAGCTCACCCCGTCACAGGGATTCGAACCGCCGACCTTCTGACCGGCAAGCTCTAGGCTCAGTGGTTTAACCACAGCGCCACCTGGGTCCCTTAAATAAGTATAGTAAGTAGACATTAAAGGGCTGCACACACCCTGACATTACACTTAGATGTTATAGAATGCATGCCTTTTCTGAGACTACCAGCTCCATGTGATACATTATATTTATAATGTATTAAGTGTGATGAGCTAATACGGAGAACAGTATGAGATAGCCATTGCAAGGTGGCATTGACAAATTGCTTCTTATTTTTTAAGTATAACTGTTTGTTGTCCTGAATAATACACGAAATAGTAAGAAAACCAGTACAGCTTGTTCAGCTTATTTAATTAAAACTTCATGCATTTCAGACAGGACTGAACCCAGTTTCACAGCTCAAAGGCAATGAAATCTAAGGGACTGATTTGGTGTCTCATTTGCATGTGGCCATTTCGCTCCCTGCACATAAAAGAAATCCCCTTCATGTGTGAGGAAGTGGGATACAGAGGGCAATGTATTTAAAAATGCTTCACTATATAAGAGTGCACACCTAAAACACAGTTTAAAACTTTAAACTGGGGAAATGTTCCAGATCACGTTAGCTCATATGAATGTTGCATTAACAGCAGGAAACCAGTATAAATAAAGCTTGTAATTAAGGTTTTTCTGCCTACCAAAAGTGCAGAAGTATATGAAGAATTGCAGCACTCGGATTGTTTTACCACGTTAAAATGAACACTTCTTATACATTATTCATATGCTAATAACATACTTAAAACATTCAAATTAACCATGTTTAAATTTACTATTCCCATTAACTAAAACTAATTAAATGTTGCTGCGGCAAGTATGCGATCTGTTTTTACTTACTGAGGGTTTAAATGTACGGCCGTACCTGCAGAGCCAGAAGGAGGAGGAGCCCCTGCTTTCTGCCACTCCGTTGCTTCCACAGCCATTCGACGCACATAGGTGTCATCCACACACATCAAGATGTTCTCAGGCTTGATGTCTGTATGGATGATCTTGCACTTGCTGTGAAGGTAATCTAAACCCTGCAGTACCTGGTTGCAAACCAATAAAAGAAAGAATCATTTCATTACAATGAAAGCCTCTTCCATTCATTGAGTCACAAGAACTCAAAAGACTACATTCGGGCATCACTTTAAAATACATACATACTTGGGAAGAGAACTGACGAATCTAGTTCACAGAACTTCAGTTCCCATCATCCCTGACCACTGGTCTTGCTAGCTATGCCCCTTTGTTAGATAAGCACGTCAAAGTGCAAGTAGATAAATAGGTACTGCTCTGGCGGGAAGGTAAACAGTGTTTCCGTGCACTGCTCTGGTTCACCAGAAGCGGCTTAGTCATGCTGGCCACATGACCTGGAAGCTGTCTGTGGACAAACGCCAGCTCCCTTGGCCTATAGAGTGAGATGAGCGCCGCAACCCCAGAGTTGTCCACGACTGGACTTAATGGTCAGGGGTACCTTCACCTTATGTGCTGTTAAATGATGAGATGAAATGCACATAGGATATATTTTAAAGCAATTGCTACTTAAATTGTGCAGACTTAAACAATTTAATCAAGCAGGTAATTGAAGGCATCACATGCAAAAGCAGATTTAGAGAGATTTTGAAAAAAATATAGTCCTATCAACCTAGCTGGGTAGTTATCAATTCTGCAAGCAGCACTGAAGTATTAGCACATTTGTAGCTTTGTTGAATTAAACATCTTACCTGTCGAATTATACTTTTCACACAACGGATAGGAAGGCCTTGGTAGTTGGACTTAATTATCCATTTTAAAAGGTGATGTCCAAGTACTTCAAAAACCATACAGACATCTGAAGTCAATTAAGGATAAATTGTAAGTAGTTTAATGACTTTCTAACCATCCTTACGGGGGACGCGGGTGGCGCTGTGGGTTAAACCACTGAGCCTAGGGCTTGCCGATCAGAAGGTCAGCGGTTCGAATCCCCACAACGGGGTGAGCTCCCGTTGCTCGGTCCCAGCTCCTGACAACCTAGCAGTTCGAAAGCACATCAAAGTGCAAGTAGATAAATAGGGAAGGTAAACAGCGTTTCCGTGTGCTGCTCCGGTTCGCCAGAAGCGGCTTTGTCATGCTGGCCACATGACCTGGAAGCTGTACGCCGGCTCCCTCGGCCAATAACGCAACCCCAGAGTCGGTAGCAATTGGGGCATCTCCTATGGTCTCACCAATCCATAGATGGGTGGGCTATGCATACATCAACCAGCTGAATCAGATAATCAGCATATCCCATTTTGACAGAGCCTATTTTGGGATCAAGCTCATCTTCCCTACCTCTTTTTCAGAGCATGGTAGGCAACAGAAAAACCAAACAGAAAAACCAAATCAATGTAAGCCTGCTAACTCATTCTCAGAGTAGAGCCACTAAAATTAAGCAGGTCACAGATACCTGACCATTAATTTCAATGGGCCTACTCTTTTATAGCTAATTTTAACATGGAACTGCAACAGCAAATAGAGAAGCCCAGAAGATCTTTGGGTTGTAGTCAACTTTTTTATTTATTAAAATAATGTGTTGGCCATTTTTACAGAGCAGAAGGAAAATTTATTTAATATGAATTTCACAGCGTCAACATTGTCAGAAGAAGCAAAATATCCTAGACTAGAGTTTGAACTTATGTTCAGATAATAACCTGAAATATGTTTTTTAAAATCCAAACCAACAAAAATATACAGATGACTTCTTATAAAAGCAACAGAAAGACTAGGCACTCCCTCATTATTATTTTTTGGAGAAAAAAACCCCATAAAGAAAAAGCTTACAGTTTTATAAACAAACATGAAGCACCTCTCAAATATACATTGTTTTCAAGACATATCTATATAATATTTTCAGTATTTTGTTTACTGTTATGTACTAATAATAATATTTCTGGGTTGGATCCAGACCTGCACTCAGCCAAGTTCCATTAGCGCCGGAGGAATGAGGCAGGGTGAGGTTTTTGCCAATTCCTACTTCTCACTGGAATAAAAAATAATTGAAGATACCCATTCCCTACAGTTTGAAGTCTGTGTTGAATAAGAATTCCCTGTGTGAATGGAATAAGCCCTTCCATTTGCAGAATATTATGTCTGGAGCCAACCCAGTGTCTTAAAAAATTACCTCCTAGCCTAGTGTTTTACTTGAAAAAGCATAAAGGGTTTCCTGTCTTTTAAAATCAAGACACTGGGCAATCAGCAAGGGGAAAAAAGATACGTATGCCATTCATGCCAGAAATTTTGAAGTCATCGATTAATTGTACAACCATGTCTTTATTTGGATCACTAGGGTCACTTTCACGAACCTAAAAAAAGAAGATGAAACAAGTCACTTAAATTAAAACTACGTTTGGGGGGAAAAACAACTGTAAAGTTTTTTTAAAGATACTGCAGTTTAAAAAATTACATTGTAGTTACAATTTTACTATGTTTGTTTTACAGAATCACAAAAATAAGCGCACACACATACAAACAAAACCAAGTTCATTTACACTCAATCACTAAGCTTGGGAGTGTTATCATAATACTTACACATTTAAGTAACTTTATTTCATCCAAGGCTGTCTCTGTATAATGTTGAGCACTTTTCACAACTTTCATTGCAACAAACCTTTTCCCCCTTTAAAACAGTAAGTAAACAAACTATCAGAGCCGATACTTTTTTCCCTATTTAAGACAGACATCCAATGTCCTACTGGAGAATAAATACAAGTTCAAAACAATTTGTGGCAAATTTCAATAATATACAGGTAAGTGAATGATATATTTAACCTTTTTCTCAATTATTATCTTTCAAACAGTTAGAGATCAATGTCTCTTAAGGGTTATTAAAGACACATTTGACTCAAAGCAAAGACAGTATTAATATACCTATACAATGGTACTTATAGGAGATAGACTAGAAACTTTATTCAAAATAAATCAAAGCCACCATCTACATGTATTAGAACAGGGGCAGCCAACCTGGTGTTCTCTAGATGGGATAACTCAAATGGTAAAACATTAGACTCTTAATCTCAGGGTTGTGGGTTCGAGCCGCACATTGGGCAAAAGTTCCCTGGATTGCAAGGGGTTGGACTACATGTCCTTTGTGGTCCCTTCCAACTCTACAATTCTATGGTTCTATGATTCCTGTCATCCTTGAGCAGTAGCCACACTTGTTATTGCTGGTGCAAACTGTAGTCTAAAACATCTGGAGAGCACCAGGTTGGCTACCCCTGCTTTAGAGAGCTAACATGCAAAGGAGGGAAGTTGTTGTTTCTTACTGCATATCCCAGCATAGCCAGACTGTAGAGAAGTGTCCCCATCCTAATTTCCTGATAACATGATACCGACCATTGAAAAGATCTCCAATTTTCACTGGATGATAGCCACCTTTCAAAAAAAGAGTGGGGGATGGGGGGGCAAAATTAGCATTAATTTGATTACCTATACAACACTGTCTTAGCACTTCCAAGTAGCTTTAGGCTGTAATCCTAAACATACTTACAAGATGTGGTGCCCAATATGGCAATTAATTGGCCCATTAGTAAGCCCACTACAATTAATAAACATGACTAAGTCAGGTCCATTCATTTCAATAGGTCTAATTTCAGTAAAACTTAGCTGAATACCATCCAAATGGGCAAGTCTCACTGAACTTGATTTCAAGTAAACATGTATATGATTGCACTGTCAATCTTGTTCTTCAACTTAAAAAAATATATCAGATATGTCAGGAAGTTGCTTGTTTAGTTCGATCTATATTTGCTTCTATAGAAAGACGTCAAAAAGAAGAAAATCCTGCTGGAACCAGGAAATTAATAGGACTGTGAACTCAGTTTCAACTAAGAGTATTGTGTTCAGACCAGGGTTCCAGTTTAAAGCTGCATTTAAACCTGATTTTCTCCCCCTACAACAGGGATGACCAGTTTTATCAGGGGGCACTCTCTTCTCCAAACAGTGGTTCAGAAATTTATTATGTGCAGGCGTCATAAAAAATCTGGCACCATCTGGCACCCAAGAGCATTGGGCTTCCCAACTTTGAATCACATGCTCCCAAGCATTGCATTACATACAGGAATTCTGATTGACATATTACACTCACAAGGTTTATAATATTAATGTATGGAATCTCTCAATATATATCTTTATAGAACCTTTTCCTTGCTAGTCAAGCTACAGCCAGTTCCACCACCACCACCCTCCCCACACCCCTCTGTAGTAAAAATTTGGCAGAGCACCAGGAACTGGAGTGGGCCAGCAGACTCTCAATTGGCCCTCCCTGCTGTACAACCTAATTATCAAGATGATTTTCTGCTGCACAACCTCATCTTGAGCACAGAACATATTGTATCCAAAGTTCAGTACTAAGTTTCACAAGAGATCACACTTTTATTAAATTACATCAACAATGAATCACGTATAATTCAAGCCAATGTTTCTTGAAAGGAATTTCTGCTTCTGACGTTGGGCTCATCCACCACTCTGCTTGTCCCACACCTCTCCCCTGGGAAAACCTGCTCTTTGCCACGGAATTGGAGCAATTGACAATCAGGTTTTCTGCAGACTGACATCTGCTCCAAGTGAACAGTAAAGAGCAGGTAATCCAGGGCAACAGAAAACCTCTCGGCCCTGTGCTTTCTAGGACCAGGACAAGCAAAGTGTGGGTGAGCCCTTAAACTACTTCAGATGTCTAAAGCTGAGCTTCAGCAGCTCAATTCACCAAACAATAGTTTGGCGAAGCTTAGCTATAACTTGGCACTTTGTCTGAGTAAACATACAATGGTTTACTATTAGCTGACAAGCCAGAATTAAAAACCATGATTCTACACCATGCTTGCAAGCTATGGTTTGACATGACATCCAAATTCAAAAGCCACAGTTAGGGCCATCACTCGCCTCCACAGGCAGTTGCAATGCAAACACATCAATGATAAGTACATGTAAAACAAAAGCATAAAGCACCACCACCTCGACACACAACTCATCTTCAATAGTCTAATCTTGCTATAGCCCTGGCTTTTACTGACTGTTTCCTGCATAGCAGACACTGCAAAAAGGTTTCCACTACACAAGAAAGAAATTAAAATAAAAAGAGGCCCAAAACTATGTGGCCACAATGCCAACATGTTTGCTACTAACACATGTAGACTGAGAAAAGGTACATGCATAATTATGGAATCCTAAATCCATTCTGCTCAAGCCTTTTAATGATGAACAAAGCTGTGAACCACTGTGTTTTTGAGTTTCATTCCACTTTTATATCCAACCCTCAACTGAGCACAAGTTCAAAGGTTGCATACTGGCACTTTAGGATTCTGAGTTAGCAACTGTGGTGAGACAGTGGTGAGAGAGGGCAGAGTATTTAAAAAACCTGCTACCTAAACTCCTTTTAAATGCCGGGAATTGGGATTTTCTGCACGCAGGCCCTTTACCAGAGAGCCATATTCATACTTCAGAGCCATTTGCTGCCATCCATAAACTTTTTGCCCCCACAACTCCAGCACTGCTCCATGCTTCAACACAACCAGCTTCACATGTTGCACAGAACCCATCTCCTGTGCAAGCTGATGCTTAGGTGAGTCCTCACAAGAAGACACTAATTCAGAGCCAGAAACCAAGATTAGGAATCCAAAAAATTACTCTGCAACAGGATGGATTCGATTTAAATCAAATCAAATCGATTTAAATCACAATTTAAATCAAATCGATTTAAATCAAATCGATTTAAATCACAATTTTAATCATAATTTTAATCACTAGTCAGTAAGACTTGATTCAAATCACTAGTCAGTAAGACTTGACTTAAATCTTTTTTTTTTACAGAAAGACTCATTCTTGCTGGTATAATCTTAATATTTACAACCAGATGAAGGTTTCATTTTTGGAATAATAAATTTTCAGTGTACTGTAGTTTTTACAGTTATACCAAAAATTACTGATTTGGTTATACTATTAGAACAAAACCAGACTAAGTTTTAGCACACATGAAAAACTTAAAACTATCTGGATGGTGAGAGGCAGTACTGGAAAGAAAGTGACGTTTTTGGACAAAATGCTGAGGTGACAATTGTAGGGGACTTTGAAAGAAATTAAGGTAGAGAGGCAGAAACTTTCCAGAGACCAATGCCAAAAAAATAGTAACACGCTGACAGCTGCCCTAAGTGTTTCAGGAGACAATTAGTCTGCTCTCATGAGTAGACTGGTCAATGATAACACGGTAGTACACATGTCACCACTTTGCCAGCAGTCAGGCAAAGTAAGGAAGAATGCTTTCTGATCACATCCAGGGACTCTGGTAGGACAGAACTGAGACAAAGAACAATGTATGCTTGGAGCTTCAAACCAACATTTGGCACAATGCCTAAATTGAACACTGTTACATACTAAGGATTTAGAGTGCCTGGTACTGTGAAAAAGAACAGAATATGAAAAAGTACAAGGATTTCAAGGACCTAGATCAGGGGTGGGGAACCTCTGGCCTGAAGGCCTGATTAGACGCAGCAAAGGGTCCAGCTGCCCCACACCAGACATCATTTATGATATTGGGTGTGGAGCAGATTAAAGATGTGGCTATAAAGGAACAATCAAGAACCTTAAAGTATGCTCCCCATTGTTCCTTGGCAAACAGAAACTGTATTTGGCTTTTAAATTTAGCAGAAGACGAAAACTCTGCTGGGATGAGTTCCACTCAGGAGCTCCCAACTGAAGCTGATCTCTGCCAAAAGCGGGGTGTGAAGCCACAGCCAATTGGCAGTGGCTGCAAATCCTGCTTCTTTTGCCAACATAGTTTTAAACCAAGCCATGTGGGTAGAGGAACATTTAGCAAGCCAGTTTGCAAAGGAAAACACTTCACCTAATACCACTATGATAAACATATGGGTGGATCTAGTTCCCCACTCTTGAGCTAGATGCAGCTACCTCCAAGAAAAAACACTTCAGAACCCCAGTTGTAACACATTGGCCACAGATCACAGTGGCCTGGATCACATTTAAAGTAAACTAATCCAAACTATGGCTTACCAGGGCCACACAAACAAGATGGTTCCTGGAGAACAGCTTGCGGCCACTTTACTACCCCCCAGACCTTTTATCTCAGCATGGCACAGCAAAGTTTGGCTAAGGGCTCATCCACACTTGTCCCGTGCTTTCTAGGCACAGGTCGGAGCGGGTTTGCCTGTACCCCGCTGCTCCCCCCCCCCGGAAAACCTGCTCTTTGGTGCTAAACTGGAACAAACAGCAATCCATGGAAAACCTGGTTGCTGCTTGTTTCAATTCAGTGGTAAACCACAGGCTTTCCTGGGGAAAGCAGCAGGACAAAGTGTGGGTAAGCCCTTAATGTCATCTGAATCCCATATCATAATTAAGCTTTCTCTCCTTAACCATGAATCAGGTTTGTTCTTGGTTTGGCCTAGCATTACATGTGACACAACTGACGTCTTACACCGACTGCTTCACTATATATGCTTTGCTGCAGCACATAACACCAAACCTTGCAGATGTACAGACAAGCAGCAGCACTCCATATTGGCTTGGATGCCCCCCTCCCCATGCCTTATATACAAATTCCCGAGACTCCCTAGATTGCCAATATGTGCTGCCATTGCCAATCCAAGTGAAATTGATTCCACAAATAGTCCTAAACTTGTTTGAGAAGCCCATGCTTCAAAGCTCTTAATACAAGTTTTTGGGTTCCCTGGCTTCATTTTAATCCAGGCTGGTGAAGAGCTTATTAAACAATGCTAAACCCAGGTAATGGGGAAGCTAAAGAATTCACATACGGGGGGGGGGACACAGAGTGGTAAGGAGTGCATAATCCTGTGGCACAGTTTCCAATCTCAATTTTATTTTTACATCTGCACTGGGGCATTCTTTAGATCAGTGTTTCCCAAAATTGTGCCTCCAGACTACAACTCCCATCATCCCTAGCTAGCAAGACCAGTGGTCAGGAATGATGGGAATTGTAGTCCCAAAACAGCTGGAGGCACAAGGTTGGGAAACACTGCTTTAGATCACTGCGTTTTCTTCAAGTGCTGGCATTCTATTTACACTACCCACCATGTTAATTTCTGGCTATCTGTTCTAAAGAGTCATTTTTCACATTAGTATCTTACTTTATGTGTAGAATTTATGCTCCTACAAAGAACCAGATTGTCGTTTGGAAACAACAACATTGGCAACCTGAAAGTGTCTCTTTAAATCTGGCACTCCGAAGGTCATAAAGAGCTGTTGTGCGATTTAGCTCTGTACTGAAAATAATGTGATGTTTCATATGACAAGTGAATGCTCTTGAAGCAAAAGGAATAGAAAAAGCAGAGGTTACTCTTCCAGAGCATCTCATGAATGTACCAGTATTCTTAGCTGACAAGTGCTGGAAATTCCTGCCTTTGTGAATTGGATGAATGGGAGACATCCCCAGAGCTGGACCAACCTCAGCAAAGACAAGAGTTGACAGAAAAAATAACAAACTCTTCAGGCTGTGAAGTTTGCTCACACACACTAACCTTTGCAATAATCTGCAGGGTCTTCTTGCTCTTCATCATCAGATCCCAGAATCTCCTCCTCTGGCTCTGGAGGGGCTGGCTCTGGCAAAGGTGGTGGAGGAGGTGGCGGTGGTGGGGGAGGTGGGGGTGCAGAGGGAACTTTCTGTTGAGGCTCTGGCCTGCAAATGCAAAATAGTACATTCAGTAAATAATACTCTTGCCAAAATTACCCTTTGAGCACTTTATATTTCCTTTCTTGCCATTTAACAGTGCAATCCTAACCATGGCTACTCAGAAGTAAGTCATTTTAAATCCAATAGAGTCAGCATTTGGAAACATGCTGCCAGGATGAGAAAGAGCAAAAACTAGCATATATGTAACATAACCTGGCTGTGAGCACCACTATTATACTGCATATTGGCTACAAACAATGGCCCTGACGATGCTAAGGAATATTGCAAAATGTAGTACAAGTACAAGAAAAGTCCATTACAAACACCAGAGTAGGCTACAAATGGGCCTTTGAAAATGAGTTCCATCTTCATTTTTACAAAGTTTGAGGAGTATGTTGAAAAGGAACAAGGCATTGACAATACAGTGGTGCCTCGCTAGATGAATTTAATTCGTTCCACGGGGCTTTTCTTATAACGAAAAATTCGTCTAGCGAATCCCATAGGAATGCACTGAATTTTTTTTACTATTTTTTTTGCCCATAGGAACGCATTAATTGAATTTCAATGCATTCCTATGGGAAACCGCGATTCGCTAGACGAATTTTTCGTAAAACGAATTCGTCTAGCGAGGCAACCTCCGCTCGAAAAATCCATTCATTAAGCGGAAATTTCGTTAAGCAGGGCATTCGTTAAGCGAGGCACCACTGTATTTTGAAATCAGCATAGCAGATTTTTAAATCTAAAAGAGGATCTAATGCATAGATTTCCTTCACATATTTTTAAAATACCAAGCTAGCAAATTAAGAGATTCATACAGCAAAACGAAAATCAAATAAGCCAAATATTTAAGACAGCAGCAAAAAAAAAAACCTCAATACTTTTGTTAACTCAATATTTCTGTGCAATGTTTCAAATACAGAATTCTTTATTAACTCATTCAAATATTTGTATGAGAAGAAATCTACAGCAAGTCATGTTTTCAAATAGACCTACTGTACCCCATATGCAAAACATGTTAGATTTCCTATATTGTTTATACAGTAAGTTTCAGTTAAGTTTTGTAATGAAAAGATAAAGCCAAGTCAAACTTGCTTTCTTAGATAATGTTCAAAACAAGGATCTCCTTAAAAAGCAATTAAGCAACACTAACAAAACTTGTTGAGAGGTGCTAAGACTATTTTGTATAATTTTGCCTGACAGACCTGATGAGGACTTGAGGAGCATGTTAGAATATAAACACATTGCAATTGAATTAGAGTATCAAAATCTTATTCTTCAATTATGACAATGGATTAAAGACAATCTATGTTAGTATACAGTTGCAATCGAAATTATTCAACCCCCACTACAAATCAGGTTTATTATAAAAATTTACAGACTTTCAGCTGTTTGCAATGAGCAAATCAAACAAAAGCAATTGAAATAGGTCAACCCAAAGGATGCTTTAAGTGGTTTCCTCAATTTTATACTGCAACTCAAACCTGATTTGCAATGGGGGTTGAATGATTTCAATTGCAACTGTATCCTTTTAATAAATTCACAACCTGGTTCCTTCTTAAAACTGGACAGAGGGTAGAAAGCACAGAAGGAATCTTCAGTTAAGTTTCAGATGTCACACAAAACCAAGATGACAAGCAGCCTTTGACTAATGCCACCTACGTTACCAATGATGCCTTCACTCCATTCCTAGTTTGGGGCAAACTATAGTTGAAGACTCTTTTGGGGAGAAGTTCTTCCTCAGGCATAGGGCAAACTCAGCCCTCCAGATGTTTTGAGACTACAATTCCCATCATCCCTGACCACTGGTACTGTTAGCTAGGGATGATGGGAGTTGAAGTCCCAAAACAACTGGAGGGCCAAGTTTGCCTATGCCTGTTCTTCCTTATATAGACCTGGAACAGACTAGTGTGAAACACCCTTCTTTCTCACTGATGCCACAACTTTAGGCAAATCACAGTTGAGTACAGAGCAAATCTCTCTTCATTCAACTACCGGTACCTACTCCACTTCCACCTCACCATCTCATCCCTGAGGAAGGATCTAAAGTTATCAGTTTCTTAGAAGGAAGATATAGTCAAAACAGCACAATGGCAGCAACTTCCCATAGATTATGGAAGCAATCAACTCATTAATGTGCACACTTAATGTGCAACTCATTAATGTGCAACTCATTAATGTGCCCATTCATAAAATCCCACCAACCAACAAAATGACTACATGAAAAAATTGCTCGACAATTCCTCCCAGCCCACCAATAAATAAAAACTCAGTTTCAGATTTAATCAATCTTACATAACACAAGACAACCTCACAAACTTAAATTTTCACAAGACTATATAATGCCATATTTAAAATGCTTTTTACAGCAGGTGTGAATCTTTTCTGTGCACAAAAAAGGAGTAATAGTATATCCAAATAGCAATACTGTATTAATATTGCCTGCTATACTCCAGTGTTCCTATGGCAACTGGCTCAGATTTCTATTCCTATCACCAACTGCCAAAGACAACTCTAAGAAGGAAAATGGCTTTGAGTGTGTCTGATCAGAAAAACATTACCATGCAAAGTTAAAAATGAAAGCTCTGGAATTTTGGATCTCGAAATATAAAGCACTCTTCTGTAGTTCCTATGTATTTTGTTATCACCAAACTCTAAATCAAAAAATTGGCATGTTACAGGTTTTTTTTACCATTTATTAACTACCCACCCATCACCCTAAGGTTACAGGATGGGTTACAACATTAAAACACAATATTAAAAACATTTTAAACTGTTATGATTTTTTCCACCAGTCCAGACAGACACAAACACATCAGGTAGTGTAAAATACATGCTAGTAAAATCTGAATGCTAGAATGATCTCGATACGAATCCAAGGCAGACCTTTTAACATCACAGTAATCCAAGTTTATGCACCAACTACCGGTGCTGAAGAAACTGAAATTGACCAATTCTATGAAGACTTACAACACCTTCTAGGAATGACACCAAAGAAGTATGTTCTCATTCTAGGGGATTGGAATGCTATAGTAGGGAGTCAGGAGATAAAAGAAACAACTGGCAAGTTTGGCCTTGGAGTTCAAAATGAAGCAGGGCAAAGGCTAATAGAGTTCTGTGAAGAGAACAAGCTGGTCATCACAAACACTCTTTTCCAACAACACAAGAGACGACTCTACACATAGACATCACCAGATGGGTAGCATCAAAATCAGATTATGTTCTCTGTAGCCAAAGATGGAGAAGCTCTATACCAGGCATCCCCACACTGCGGGTCCTCCAGATGTTTTGGCCTGCAACTCCAATGATCCCTAGTGATCTGGGAAGATGGGAATTGTAGTCCAAAACATCTGGAGGGCCGAAGTTTGGGGATGCCTGCTCTATACAGTCAGCAAAAACAAGACCTGGAGATGTCTGTGGCTCAGATCATCAGCTTCTTATAGCAAAATTCAAGCTTAAAGTGAAGAAAGTAGGAAAAACCACTGGGCCAGTAAGTTACAATCCAAATCAAATCCCTTTTGAATACACAGTGGAAGTGAGGAACAGGTTTAAGGATTTAGATTAGGGGGACAGAGTGTCTGAAGAACTATGGAGGCTCATAACATTATACAGGAGGCAGCAATTAAAACCACCCCAAGGAAAAGGAAATGCAAGAAAGCAAAAAGGCTGTCCAACGAGGCCTTACAAATAGCAGAGGAGAGAAGGCAAGCAAAATGCAAGGGAGATAGAGAAAGATACAGGAAATTGAATGCAGATTTTCAAAAAATAGCAAGGAGAGACAAGAGGGCCTTCTTAAACGAGCAATGCAAAGAAATAGAGGAAAACAATAGAATGGGGGAAACAAGAGATCTGTTCAAGAAAATTGGAGATATGAAAGGAACATTTCGTACAAAGATTACCATAATAAAGGACAAAAGTGGTAAGGACCTAAAAGAAGGAGAAGACATCAAGAAGAGGTGGCAAGAATACACAGAGGAATTATACCAGAAAGATATGGATGTCTCGTACACCCCATGTAGTGTGGTTGCTGACCTTGAGCCAGACATCCTGGAGAGTGAAATCAAATGGGCCTTAGAAAGCACTGCTAATAACAAGGCCAGTGGAAGTGATGATATTCCAGCTGAACTATTTAAAATTTTAAAAGATGGTGCTGTTAAGGTGCTACACCCAATATGCCAGCAAGTTTGGAAAACTCGGCAATGGCCAGAGGATTGGAGAAGATCAGTCTACATCCCAATCCCAAAGAAGGGCAGTGCCAAAGACTGCTCCAACTACCACATAAGTGTGCTTATTTCACACGCTAGCAAGGTTATGCTCAAAATTCTACAAGGCAGGCTCAAGCAGTATGTGGACCGAGAACTCCCAGAAGGGCAAGCTGGATTTCGAAGGGGCAGAGGAACCAGAGACCACATTGCAAACATGCGCTGGATTATGGAGAAAGCTAGAGAGTTCCAGCTTTCTACTTCTGCTTCATTGACTATGCAAAAGCCTTTGATTGTGTCAACCACAGCAAACTATGGCAAGTTCTTAAAGAAATGGGAGTGCCTGATCACTGGATATGGAACAACTGATTGGTTCAAAATTGGGAAAGGAGTACGACAAGGATATTGTCTCCCTGCTTATTTAACTTATATGCAGAATTCATCATGCGAAAGGCTGGGCTGGATGAATCCCAAACTGGAATTAAGATGGCCGGAAGAAATATCAACAACCTCAGATATGCAGATGACACAAACCTTGATGGCAGAAAGTGAGGAGGAATTAAAGAACCTTTTAATGAGGGTGAAAGAGGAGAACAAAAATATGGTCTGAAGCTCAACATCAAAAAAACCAAGATCATGGCCACTGGTCTCATCACCTCCTGGCAAATAGAAGGGAGGCAAGTGAGATATTTTACTTTCTTGGGCTCCATGATCACTGCAGATGGTGACAATAGTCACAAAATTAAAAGACACCTGCTTCTTGGGAGAAAAGCAATGACAAACCTAGACAGCATCTTAAAAAGCAGAGACGTCACCTTGCCGACAAAGATCCGTATAGTTAAAGCTATGGTTTTCCCAGTAGTGATGTATGAAATTGAGAGCTGGACCATAAAGAAGGCTGATCGCCGAAGAATTGATGCCTTTGAATTATGGTGCTGGAGGAGAGCCTTGAGAGTCCCATGGACTGCAAGAAGATCAAACCTATCCATTCTGAAGGAAATCAGTCCTGAGTGCTCACTGGAAGGTCAGATCCTGAAGCTGAGGCTCCAATACTTTGGCCACCACATGAGAAGAGAAGACTCCCTGGAAAAGACCCTGGTGTTGGGAAAAATTGAGGGCACTAGGAGAAGGGGACGACAGAGGACGAGATGGTTGGACAGTGTTCTCGAAGCTACAAACATGAGTTTGACCAAACTGCGGGAGGCAGTGGAAGACAGGGGTGCCTGGTGTGCTATGGTCCATGGGGTCACAAAGAATCGGACATGACTAAACGACTAAACAACAAAAAATCTGAATTGCATTAAAATAGACTAGGAAAAGCCTCGTTCTCTAGGGAAACTGAATCTAAACTACATTTCAAAACCAAAGCACACGTTGCAAGCACAAGTACCGTACATGTCTGCAGTAGAAATGTCAATCACTGCAGCCAACCATCTCATAATTGGATGTTTTAAGGAACCAACAGGACAATGTAATTCAGTCACTGGGTGACATCCAGCACAGCATATGGAGGCACTTGGTAGTGCAAGGGCACTTTCTCTTCCTTTTTTCTCCTCTCCTTACAGTCCAGTGGACTCCAAAACCTGCTCTGGAGGATCAGGGCATGCACAATGGACTGAATGAGGAAGAAGAGAAATGGTAAGTTCTGCGGCACATGCTGATTTTCATTGCTCATATAGGTGGACATCTTTAGAGCTTGCCATAAAATTTCTGGGTGAAAATAACCCTTTCCCTCGGTTTTTCAGGTTTGGAGGATCCGCTACACCATCACTGTGTAGACCCACCTCCAACTCTGGCCCCCCGTAGGCGTAAATGGAACAGCGACCTGGAATCTAAAATCAAACAACACCTGCATTCATCAGACTTACTGGCCTTGAGAGACCAGTGTATTTTATCTAATTCTGACCCCTTTTCAACATTCCAGCGGGTCTCAGAGTCGCTCTTCCCACTACTTACGAACTCCAATCCTCCCAAACAACAAAACAATTCAAGGGCCTGGTTCGACAGAGACTGCAGGAATCTAAGATCCTTGCTTAGAAAATTACAAAATAAGGTAAAACAGGAAGGGACTCTGTCTTCCATGGAAAACCTGCACAGGTGGCGTTCTCATTATAAAAATACTCTAAAATTTAAGAAATCCCTCTACAGAAAGGAACAATGGGAGGCACTTGACAAAGCGATCAAATTGCGGGACGACAAAAAATTATGGGAAATAATTGCTCAGGGAGTTTCACCCAAAGGGAAAATTGCAACCAACAGTATTTCATCTAACTTATGGTACCAACATTTTTCCCGGCTATATACAGCTCCAAACATTGTTAAACCAAGCCAGTTTCCTCCTTTTAAAAAACGATCTATTAATGGGTTGGGATCCTGTTACCGAATTAGAATGTTTACAGCTAATTAAAACACTCAAAAATGGCAAAGCTCCCGGTGAGGATATGATTCCCCCGGAGGTGTTTAAACTAAATGCCCAGTGGTGGGCCGCTATTTTGGCCCAACTTTTTACGGTAATAAATGATACATGCAGAATCCCACCAAACTGGAAACTGAGTCTCGTAGCCCCCATCTATAAGAAGGGAGACCCCCAAGACCCTTCAAACTACCGCCCCATAAGTCTCCTGGACATCGCGTATAAACTTTATACTCGTTACCTGCTAAATAAACTGGTTGACTGGGCTGACCACTCTAACTTGTTTAATCCGGAACAGGCAGGGTTCAGAAAGGGCCATAGCACAACAGGTCATTGTTTGGTACTACAGACAATGATAGATAAGTATACAAAGGTACATAAGAGCAAACTTTTTGTGGCTTTTGTAGACCTTACATCTGCTTTTGACTCAATTTGTAGGGACAAATTATGGCAAAAACTATATCAAACAGATATTGACAGACGACTTCTCAAAATACTTAGAGAGTTACATACAGATACCACAGTTAAAATCAGAACTGGGATGTCAGGCAACTATACTGACCCACTGCCACTGGGGAAAGGGGTTAAACAGGGTTGTTTGTTAGCGCCATTCCTCTTTAACTTTTATATAAATGATGTTGTTCAGCATATGGCGAAGTACAAGTCATCAGCTCCTGCCCTGGAAGGCAAACACCTGAATATATTGCTATATGCTGATGACATGGCTGTCATGGCACTTACTCGAAGGGGTCTACACAGCATGCTGGAGGGGCTCGCAGCTTATTGTTCCCAAAACTCTCTAAAGATAAACTATGACAAAACAAAAATTGTGGTGTTTACTAGAGCTCGCCACACATTTAGATGGTCTTTAGATGAACGCATAATTGAACAGTGTCCTCTTTTTAAATATCTTGGTATCACCTTCCAAGCTACATCTAGCTGGCTTGCCCACTTCAAGGCCGCGACCCTTCTAACACGTAGGACAATCGGTGCTCTGCTCAGCTTTTTTTATTCAAGGGGAGGGCAACTGGTGATCCCGGCACTAAAAGCTTTTGTTGGTAAAGTGATTCCCCAGATGTTATATGGGGTAGAACTCTGGGGATGGAACCAGAAGCTGCTAGAACGGCTGGAAATCTTCCAAAATTTTTATCTCAGAAGAATTCTAGGCCTCCCTCAGAGTACTCCGGCAGCTTTCCTAAGAGTGGAAGTAGGATTACCTTCTGTGTCTGCCAGGGCCCACTTAAGATTTCTGCGTTTTTTTCACCAACCTCGCAGATGCCTCGAACACCTTATTGGCTAAACAAGCCTTTGTATCTTTACAACATAATACTACTTGGCGTCAAAACCTATTAGATATTCTATCCAGATACAATCTACCTGAGTTTAATACTCTCAAACTGTGGAGCCCTGATAAAGTTCGGGAATGGATATTTGAAAAAGACGCCTTTTTGGACACCACGAAGATAAAAAACTCTGGGTTTTCCTACTGGTTTCCCCGAGTAAAAGCAGTCAAAATCTGTGCCAACTACTTGGTGGAGATCACTGATCCCACCCTTCGGAGAGCTTTTACTATGGTGCGGTTTCAAACATTGCCAACTGCATATTTGACCGGTAGATTCACAAAAACCCCAGTAGAACATCGTCTATGCCCTTGCCTTATGAAAATTAAAGAGGATCTTATACATTACCTCCTCTATTGCCCCATTTATTCGGGCTTTAGAGACGCAATGCTGCAAATTATACCCAACTCCATAATCAATCCTGAAGACAGAGTAAAATTTTTGTTGGTTGATGCAAACCCACGTATTACCCACGCGGTAGCGGTTTTTGTGATGAAGGCCATGAAAGCCAGGGAAAGATTTATAGATGACAATGTAAAGACCCCTTCATCGTCTGTTTAACTCGTTGCTTGTTTTCCTTCTCTTCGTGTTTTGTGGGATGAAGGTTTTGTTGGGATATTATGAAATGGATTTTAATATTTTTAATTATTGTTGTGTTGATATTTGTGTACAGGCATGGTCCTCACAATAAACGGATTTGATTTGATTTGAGTTTTACTTTTCAATTTTACTTTACAGTGACTACTTTCTTCAGAATTAATTCTTCACTACATTGCATTAGTGTTCAGTTGCACTTAATACTTCAGCCTTTTAGTGGGGTTTAATTATCATACTCCCACACTATTATCACTGTTTACAAACATTTTAAAAACTACCCCCCTCCAGCTATTCTTGTGATTAACAGAAAAACACCAACAACAAAAAATGCCCTAATTAGTTTTGGTTAAATGCTTGCTCACTTTGTCTATAATCTTGGATCTTCTTGCATCCTCAAATATCTACTTCAACTTAATTAAAACCCTTGTATATTAGTCTGATACTCCAATGCAGGGCCTACTTTTCTTTACATTAAATTTGCCAATGTGTTCTGCTTGTTGCTGATAAACAATTTTTTGTGATCTTAATAATGAACTTTATTTCAGGGGCATTTGGGAGAATTTATGGAACACGAATGTCAGAGTATACCGTGTTTCCCCTTTTTTAAGACACCGTCTTATAACATTTTTTTCTCAAAAAAACACAGGGTGGCTTACTTTTGGTGGGATGTCTTTTTATTATTATTACCGATACAGTTTTTACGGTACACACACACACCCATGCGTGGGGAGGGAGGGAGGAAGGAGAAAGCCAGCCATCTGCCACCGACAAGAGATGGCAAACAAGCTGCCGTCTGTGGGCAAACACTCCCCCATATCGGACCCCAGTGGCTGTCAAGGAAAGGGGGCTTTCCTCTCCCTCACCCCTGGAGATGGCGAGGAAGGAGCAACACCACGCTTCTCCCAGGATGCAGCGACTGGTGGCTCCTTTCGAGGGTGCTTGTGCAGGGGAACTTCACAGGAGTTTTTGCTTCCTGCCCCTCATAGCGCGCATCTCTCAACATGTCGCCTTTAACGGCACCCAAAATCAGTGCTGACGCTTTCCCTCGCAGCCAAGCCAGAAATTAAGGAGAGGGTTTTTGCAGTTGCCTTTGCAGCTGCAGACATCTTCTCTGATGTGTCTTGGGCCTCGGGAAACTTTGTTGCCAAGGGAGCGCCCCAACCAAACTCCATGCAACCTTTCCCCTCCCCGCCCCTGACGCCCCTTTCTCTCCAGATCGTGATCTGAACACCCCTGACCCCTTCCCCCTCCCCAGGGGAGCGCGCGCCGGTGGTAGGGAGGGAGAAGGGGAAGCGCGAGCCCTTCCTTAGTGCTTCAGCCTTGAGGACTCTCGCTCGGCGCCTCCTTCAGCGGCGGGCTGTGCTCGAGTCTGCCGGGAGATGGCCCGCCAGGCCGGGATTCATCGAGGCCACCCTCCGGTGTCGCCCCTTTGCTCCGTGCCTGGCCCCTCCCGCAGGGCTGGAGCTCACCCTGGGCTCGCCGGGCGGCGCGCTCGCAGTGCCTCTGCAGCAGCGGCAGTAGCGGCTCTTCCTCGCGCTCCCGCAGGCTCTTTCCCCGAGGCTCCCGCAGGCAGGATGGTTGCCGTAGCCCGGCAGCCCTCGGCGGGCTGCGGGGCAGGTCCGTAGCTGGTGCGGGGTGGTGCCCTTTGCCGCGATCAGGAGCTGGGGGCCCCAGCCGCTGCGCTGCGCCATGTGCCCGCGCGCCCCTCTTCCTCTCACTCTCTATGGACGGGGGAGCGGGGGGGGGCGGCCCCGGGGTGCCCGGCTCGGAGAGCCCCAACCGGGCCGTGGAGAACTCAAGAACATAGAGAAAATGCTGGAGACGCAGCGGCGCCGAATCGAGGAGCTGGGCTCACTGCTTCTTCCAGGGAGACTTTACAGTGTCTTCCTGCGGCAGAGGGGCTGCCCGCCACCGGGACCGCTGCCCTCAGGGAGACAAGAAACAGGGTCCTCTTAAATGGCATTTTTAAACGCCATTTTCTTCCCCGTGCTTGCCGCCTCCGCTGCGTCGGAGTGCTGCAGAACAGCTGACTGGAGCATGGCTTCACAACTGAGCGCGCTCCTGCAGTGCCGGCTGCAAGGAGTGACTCTGTGAGTGGAGGTGCCTGTGGGGGTTGGTTTCCGCGGTGTGGAAGTATGTCTTATTTTCGGGGTATGTCTTATATTTCTCAAATGCTTAAAAATCCTGCCATGGCTTACTTTATGACTACGTCTTAAAAAGGGGGAAACACGGTAATAATAACATGTTGCATACTTCGAAGGATTGAAGTATTTCCTTTTGCTCCCAAGCAGAAACAAGGAATTGTATACTGTACTTCCAAACAAGAACTGGCTTTCCGCTTGACCTTGTTGAGACAGTCACTAAAAGGAAAAAGGAAAAAAACTAGCTAGATCTCTCAGGATCTATAAATCTACTCAATCTCTCTCCCTTCTCTAGCAACAAGATGAACATCTTTTCTTCATTCAAAGTGCTACAGCTAACTTTTATTTTGCCAAAGCTTACTTTCAAAGAGACAAAATTATTATTGGCTGCTGTTTACATGTTCGTACACTGGCTAGCATTCTGTTAGATTGCTTCTGCAATGTTTCTGTAGGTATTTTGGCTAGGATGCTCTCCTGGTTCAGATTGGAGTGCCACCTTCCCACCATGCCTGTTCCATTTTGGACAGCATAAACAGGCAAGTGGTTGCTTAAGGATCCTTAGTTAAACACCCAAAGATGCTAGGTGAAAAGAAGAAAATAAAAGGGTACTTTTATTTTCTGCCTTTGAAGCCTTCCTTTTGTGCCCCAATAGGCCATGTAGCTGCTGCTACTGCTGCTCCTCCAGTTGCTTTACTTATTAGTATCACAAGAACCACAGAGGTGCAATGCTGTTTCAATGCTCTTTCAACAAGAAATACAACTGACTTGTACCCCACTTCCTTCGACAAGCCTAGTGGGAGGCAGGCTATGTAGATATTCCTTGGAATGGGAAATACTCCTCAAAGACATATGGATTCTGAACAGTCCAAGCCTCACCAGATAATGGTCTAGTCATGACAACAAAATGCATTACACTACTCCTATACTCAAATCCATCCCTCATATCACTTGGGACAAAGACCACATCAAGGGTGTGCCCTGCCTGAAATTTGTTGACCATTTGAAAGTGGTCCATAGTTGTCTTGGACGTCAAGATGTCTCAAGTAGGCCCAGCAGCAGCCTCCGCATGGATATTGAAGTCATTCAGGACTATCCATATACAATGGAGATATTAGGGCCACAGATAGTGAATTAAAGGTAAGTAGTAGGCACACCACACACTATCAGAAGGAAGATGGCCAATCCACTACAACTCTCCCCCACCCACCTACCCCAACCCCTCTCTTGGGGGAACCTCACCAAAACAAACTAACCCCAGGTGAGAGTCAGAGACCTGTCTCCCCTGCCTACAATTCTACATCCTGACTTGGGGGGGGGGGTGAGTCCCTGCCCCGTGACTCCATGATGTGTTGACCTAAGCGATCAACCCTTTAGGATGACCCCACCACCTACAGCAGGGATCAGCAACCTGCGGCCCATGGGGGTCATTTAACCGGCCCATGGACCCCCGCCACCCATTCGGTCTGCTCCCATGCGCTGCGCTAAACCGGCGCGGAGCAGAGCTGGGACCGCCTTCCACGATGCTGGCCGGCTCCTGCAGCCAATGGGAAGCTGCACACGCCTCCTCTGCACTGGAAGGAGCACTGGAAATAGTGTTTGCGCATGCATGCACACTCCGGCACACTGCGGCATCTGCGGGATCATGAACCGGCCCAAGCCACAAAAACTTTGCTGACCCCTGACCTAGGGCAAGGCCTGGACCACACCCACACCCCAGCTGTACTGGCTCAGCCAGTAATCAAACAGCACCTACACTACAATTAATATTATGCAAAAGCGGCACTGAGAAAAATTGGCTGGGTGAAAAAAGCCAGTGTGGCATGTATGTAGGAGGAGAGAGAATGTAGTGGGTGCCATGCAGGTTTCAAGTTGCACCTGGGACTGCTGGGACAAAGAAGATAAAACAGCTAATCCCACATGGGTTCCTTTGGGAGGAACAGTAGGATATAAATTCAGTACAGAAATACATTGCTGAAGTTATAAAATCCACCAGTTTGACAGATCTGTCTCTAGTCTTAACCAAAGAACTCAGGCTCCCTGTAAGAAAGAGAACAGAAACAAAGAGAAACACAGAGGTATTTTATAGTAGCAAAGCTAGGAATTACATTTTATGTGGAGAGCAAGGTAAAAAGTAAGGTCAACAGAAGCAAAGTAGCAATACCTTGTGGTTGGAGATAACGTAATCATCAAAAAATAAAAATAACATCTTGAAGTAACAGATCATCAGTCCATTTTAGGAACTCAATCCTGAATGTCTAAACTTTCTATTCTTAAGGACACAGTCTGCTCTGTCGCAGTCCTTTCCATCTCCTCCTTCTATAGATTTAGTGAAGAAATTATCAGTTCAATATGATTGCTGTGCATGTATGGTATCTAATACTGTATGTGTATTTTGTAATAAAATGAATATTTAATTACTTTAAACTCTGATTCATCATCTCCTTGGGCTTTTTTGGGGAAGGGGGGAAAGATATAAATTTAATAAATAAATAAAATAGTGTCTTGGAAAATCTAGGTTTTGACATGGCACATCATGATTCTTGGTTTCAATACTTAACACACATTCCTTGGATATACATTTGAAGCAGAATATTTGTGTAGACAAGGACACATGGTAGCAAACTGATGCTCATCCTATGGTCTGCCCAAGCCATTTCAGGTCCTCAACTCCAGGACAGATTTTAAGGAAGATGTCGGATTAGAAGCAACACAGGTGCATTCTGCAGGTACAGTATATTATAGTATGCTTCATTAAAAGTCAGCTAGAAACTGTAGGAATGAATCAATCACTCATTATTGAACCTGCAGACCACTCTAGAAGTTTTTTTCTGCTGAAAGGTGGCTTGTGAATTCTCTAAAACAAACAAACAAACAAACAAACAAACAAACAGTTTTTCTTCTTTTCTACACACCAGCCTCCTATCCAAGCTTGGGATGATAACCCATACATACATTCCAGAATGTCACAGGAGATACAATAAGTTAAAAACTATTGGGATCCAGCTCATCAGCACATTAACATTATTTTTCTCCACAGTACTTTCTGGCATGAAGGCCTATCTAGCAATTGCTATTTATGGATTCTAAACCTTGATTCTTGACTACCCTGGTTCACGGTACATAGGACTGTTTTCCAAAGCTCTGTAAAATGTGACTGGTGCAGAATGTTAACAGCTACCTGCCCCCCCCCCGCATGCACCTTGAAACATTTTATTTAAGGTTTTTACACAAACATGTCAAACATTAACATTAAGGGGTAGCTATCTTGGCACACATACCGGTATATGCATGCTACATGGTTGCAGTGGCTTTCAATTGCTTTCTTGGTAACAATGACCTGAGCGAGACTATCTGGAACACCATCAGTTCTTATTTTCCTCATCATAGTGTTGTTTTCTTGGGCCACAATCCTGGTCAGAGGAAGAGGAGGCAGTGCCTGGGGAGCCATATGCCCAGACTATCCAGACCAAAAGGTGTGGCCTTCTTCCTCTAGCTCAGAAGGCACTGCATCTAGGCAGCACTCATCCTCAAGCCACAGAAGCAAGCAACTGCAAAGTTGGGCAATGGACTGTTAAAACATGAAATAGCTCCTTAGAGAGAGTAGGGCATCAGGTCAGCTATCTCTCCTAAGACTGAACCATGTTGCCAAGGCAACAATTCACTCCTGGTGAGTTTGGGCCTACAGGGAGCTCTCCATGATTCTGTTCAACTGTCTTCTGTCCTGCCCACTCTTACTTGGTTGATTATCTTCAAGACCTAACAACTCTCCTAAAAATGCGAGTGCCCCAGACTCTATCTGACACCACCATCCTAGACCCCAACCCAAGGATAGACCAAATACACAGTCACTACAGTGGGAAATGACACCTGATCTTCATGTGCCTTAAGCCAATATAGGCAAAAGCACAAAGAAAGCATTCCTAGTAGCCACTCCACAACTACAGAACTCCCTTCTCCTAGAGGAGCTTGCCCAATCTTAAACATCCTGCAGAAGTACTGGGAAAACCCCTTTGCAGCCGATTAATTTATTTTTAATCAATTAAGTTTCATATTTTTGTCTCATTTGTTTAACAGCGTCAGCTACCCCAACTCACGCAACTCCTCAAAAACAAAAACATCACAACATAACTTACAATAGACAATATTCCAATCAAACACAGCTCCTGAGATGTCAGGTACCAAGAGCAGGTCTGTGTTGCAACGTAGAGAGCCCTCAAGACAATTCAAACACAGCACTGATAAGCTCCAGAGGGAACAACCCTGCACTACGTTGGACAGTGATTCACTGCCTTTATGGTGAGGGGAATATAATGAGCAAATAAAATTAATCAATCACAATCTGGTACAGAACTATTAAATGCAGTATATTTGCTACATTTACAGCTGGTTAGAGGTGGTTTAGAAAGTTCCAAATTAAAATGCCAACCCTAAATTTATGTCAGCTCCTCTCCCCTAGGATGTCAGGATGCTGGGAAGTTTCATAATTTATCATTTACTTTTCTGTAAACCCTCTCCTAAGAACTTACAATGTGCACAGAAATTTTCAAGGGTGAATGTTTGAGCACTAAGCAAAAAATGCACATTTGTTTTTATAGCCAACATTTCTGACCTTTGGAGAACTTGGAAAACTTCTGCCTTGAGTGGCACACTGAAAGCCAATTAATTGTTTTCATTGCACTGTTGTCTAAGAGTAGCAATGCTAACAATGTAAGATCACAAGGACTGCAACATGAAAGTACAGTTGAATCCATCTTTACTGACTTTCTAGGCATCAGGTAAAGACACATCTTCTTTATCCACCCATTGCAAGCAGGGTTTAAATTGTGTTGTATGTGTTTTGGGTGAGGGGGGGGGAGGATTGTTTTTATATATTGTCTACATTGCCCTGGGATTCCATGGAAAGAAAGGCAGTCTAAAGATGCAATAAATAAATTCAATAAACAAATAAAATATTTCAGTAAAACGTCTTGGAAATCGGCCAACCAAGACAATTCATACAAACTGACCTCTGAACATCTTTTACAATCACTACTTCCTAGTCCCTCAAAATTAAGCAGTTTCCTTGATGAGAGGTTTAAATGTAGCTTGCACAAACAAAAGTTATATCATAATTGTAATTTGACCTTGATCAATATCGAGCATGGCCAACCTACTTTCATTTCTCAATTGTTTTCATGTGCCCACGAAACCCTCCCTCTAATGAACAATTATTTTGCTCTTTTAATTGAAACAGTCGAAGCTGGTGAATTGCTTTCACACAGATTTAACAGCCACAGTTCTAAGCAGCTGTATTTATTTTAGTGATCTATATCTCACACCTGAATTTGCTTGTTTCCTCCTTCCATTCTCCATTTGTGCTATTTCTTTTGAGTTTGAAAACTGAGCTGATTGTAATTGTGCTAATTCAGAAATCTGTACTTATTTCATAGAATCATAGAAGTGGAAGGGAACCCGTGGATCATCTAGTCCAACCCCTGCCACGCAGGAATATGCATCTGTTATAAGAATTTTGAGGTCATATATATATATATAATAATTGTTCATAAAACATGTACATGAATGTACAGAAACATGTCTGAAGCAGCACAGGAAAACAGGCCTGACTGACACCATTTTGACTCTCTCTGACCAGGTGTTCCTCTGCAAGGAAGAAGTGGGGTGGGGGGGAACCTTCTCATTGTCTCAGGAATTAAAGTGATAATCCCTGGCATCCTGATACCTGACTGCCAGACAAAAGGGTGTGATTAACTTGGCTGGGAAACAGGGAAATGTAAATATCTCTCAATTTTGTTGATTAGGTTTTGGGGGCAGGGGGCAGGGTCCAGGATGCTCAGATTACTGCCACCAGACCTCCCCTTTCATGATGTACCTATGATGAATCTAGGGAGAGGGGTCTTGGGCTACACCCCTTCTGTGACATATGGATGATGCTTCTGGGGGGTGGGCTGAAACCAATTTCAAATCTCTTTTTAAGGACAAGACATCTTTGTTTGGGGTTCCTTCCTTGTTCTCCTGTGTGAGAGGAAGGACCCTGTTGCAACAGCAAAAATAAAAGTGCCTTGCTTCGCACGTCCTGGTTTGGTCTCTGTTATTTGGTGGGCAGGAGACGCTTAAACTTTGTCTGCTTGCCAGGATACCTGGACTCTTCCTGGGTCAAGGATCCACTTAATTCTAGGGCCGTGTAGCTCTGCAAAATTTTTACAACACATCCATACAGGAATCAAACCTGTGTCCTTGGCATTAGCAGTACCAATGTCTAACCAACCAAGCTAATCAGATTCACTTATTTTTTCTTCTGCAAAGAAGGGCTTCGAGAATGGCATGCCGATCATTACAAACCAGACAGTCCTTGCTCTTGGGTTTACAATGTGGAGGGTCTTCAAACTATAACAAATTAATGCAGGTGTTCTTAAAGCTATCTCAAATCAGGCCTCCCCAAATCAGGAAGTAACTGTTTGAAGCTTATATCAAATTAAAGTAAGTTCACTTCACTTTATATTATGCATTTGGATCCTGGAGTACATGATATAGGAGCCAGCTATCAAGTATGAAGGTAGTGTGTACATACCCCTTTGAAATACTTTATTAGAGTACTGAGGAATTAACCCTTAGTTTCTAAGTATTTTTAAGTGAGGCATCTCAAAATATTTGCTCCCTATATACTACATAGGAAGCGTTTTATTAAGCCTTCAGCTGCAAAATTTAAAGTGAACACTGACTTTAAAGCAGAAGAAGACAACTGAGCTGTCATTGTTCATTTTCATCCCCCAGCTACATGGCAAGCAATTAAATAGAAAAACGAAAAAGAAGAAGTCAGGACACATGAATGCATAGCATGAAGTGCTGGAGGAAAGAATCCTAAAAAAGCAAAGCTATTGGAAAAATAAGTAGTTGCTTCATTGACCCCAGTACTCAATCAAGAAGATGAGACAGGCCGCCTTCTACAGTGTACCTCTTTAGAAGTAATGACAGAGTACAGTATTCTGCCTAACCCAATCAGGGGTGTAGCTAGCTGCTCTGGCACCCAGAGCAGCAGGGGCGGGGGCAAGTCACCCATGGGGGCAGGGCGAGCCGTGCATGGGGTGCCGTGGCGATCCGCCCAGGGGGGCAGCGTGGCAAGCTGCCCATGGAGTCCGCCTGGCAGATGCAAGCCCCACGTTGCCGTTTTGGGCAGCACGGAACCCTGAGCCACCGTGTTACTCCCAGGAGAGACACGTGGCTCAGGCGCGCTGCAGGCCAAGCCCCGTGGTAAGTACCAACCCCCACGGTGTGCCATTTTGTCACTCCCCTCAAGGATGACACCCAAGGCAGGCCACACACCCTGCACCCCCCCTTCCTATGCCCCTGAACCCAATCAAGCCAAATGTTAAGGAACCAAAGATAATCGGTTGTCCCCTGGCGATTGCCAGATACGCAAGAGTTTAAGAATGTATGAGAAACTGAGGCTATCTTTCCAATGAACTTTTGTGCATTCAATACAAATACAAATCAGGATTTCTCATTGCGGCACTTTGGGTAGCACCCTGCAGTGTTTCTACCATGTCTTAAGTGAAAGTGGCACCCTTGGATGATCTCTTTTCCTCAATGAGCAAGTAAACAGCAACTGAGAAGAGATTTAAATTTGGAACATGGGACAGGAAGAGGTCCAGGGGCTCAAACTATAGGAGGCTCTGGGAGCCTGAGCACCCACAAAACTTTTGTTGTGGGTGCTCAGCCCCCACACTGCAGGGCCCCCAATGCAATTTCCAAGGTCTCTCAAGGCCTCAGACAGCATCTCCAAGGCCTCGGAGATGCTGTCCGAAGTCTCACAAGGCATTGGAGATGCTGTCCAAGACCTTTGAAGACCTTGGAACCTGACTTCCGGTGGTACCAGAAGTTGGGTTCTGAGGCCAGGGCATTGCAATGTGACATCATGACGTCATGCACACCGGGCACCCAAGTCGGCTCTCCTGAAGAGGTCAAAAACCTTTCTTCAGCCCCAATCAACATCTCTCCCAACCCCAGTTCATGTAGCTGCTATTATGGGAGAGATTGCGGATCAATATCCTGCCTCATTTATTTATTTCTAGTGTGGCCCTGAGGTAAGAATTCTAACCTGATCAACTGAGAACCGTTGCAGGTAGGTAGCCGTGTTGGTCTGAGTCGAAGCAAAATAAAAAAATTCCTTCAGTAGCACCTTAAAGACCAACTAAGTTTATATTTTGGTATGAGCTTTCGTGTGCATGCACACTTCTTCAGATACTGAAGAAGTGTGCATGCACACGAAAGCTCATACCAAAATATAAACTTAGTTGGTCTTTAAGGTGCTACTGAAGGAATTTTTTTAACTGAGAACCGTGATAGACAGGCCATGCTCCCTTAAGAAGATCCACATGACACTTTGAAAATGACTGCCTTTTAAATTGAATATAATGCCAACCAACACCACAACTTCTAATTATTGCATTGTTTCACTTTAGGCCAACAAGGCATTTGTTATTTGTCAACGTAAAATGAGCACCTTAAACACTACATGTAACTGATAGCAGCAACATAAAAGTTATCAAAGCCAGTCAGTGTATACACACATACAAATTACTACAAGCAGAACTCAACTGTGGGTCTTCCACACAGAGGCCAGGAAGAAGACCATCAATGCAAATCCCAACATATGACAATAGGCGGCAAGTATTAGTACTAGTCCTGGTTCACTAATTGCTGCATCCATAAGCAACTGTGAAAACATCAGTTACTCAGCAGCAGCTCAAGAATAAATGTACCAGGGAAACGACTGTGATAATAATGGGAGAATCATCTGTGTAATTTCTCCTACACAGAAGGTAAGAGCAATGAGCAAAATGCTCAGAATCCACCTCACATTGTGGATTCTCATGATTACTGTGTAAATAGAAGCTGAGGGTGTAGACACAATTGCTGAAGCCCCTGCTTAAATGTTCACTTATTTTAAAAAATCTGATTGATTGATTGAAAATATTGCTTTGGAAATACGGTAATTATTAACTTATATGCCAACTGATTACATGAACTATTTTCATTTTTAGGGAGTCTTAAACGTTTACAGAAAATCTACTGAAAGTTTATTACGTCATGCAACTCTTTATGTCCAGCTGTTCAAATACCAAAGAGAACAGGAGTTTCTGAACTGGAGTTTTATGTACGTATAGACAAGTGGGAACCCACAACAAAATGTCACAGTGTTATCCCTAGTCTTTAGCAGGTGTGCTCTGGCTCAGGGTTTCAGGCAGTCCAAAAAAGAGTTTTGGACTGCTAAGTACTCTTGGAACAGTTAGGTCTCAGGGGGGAGAAAGGAGTGAAAGACATTGCTTTAATTTATCATACTCCAGAAACTTTCCCCACCTAAATTGGAGGGGAAAATGGCATGAAATTATGCTCCTGAGGGGAAGAATTACATATGGAGCCCATCTTATGCAGATTTACGTCCAACTAAGTTCAATACAACTTATTCACAAACAAATGTGCATAGGATTACACCATTAATCACTAAAACTTTAGTATTTTCCATGTAAATTTTTATTTTGAATATACACACCATACTGCTTATATCTGCATATTTAATTGATTGGAAACACTTCAAATATGGATATGCTCATATCACTTGTTCCAAGGAGGTGAATCCCTATATTTTTAAGACTTTATGTGTGAATGTGTAGCAGCCCACTCCTTTTCATGGAAGTACAATGAGGAGATTCTGCAGATTCTGAATTTGGGTTCAGAGATACTAATTACCACTTTTCATTCATCAACATCTTCACAGAAGCTTCAATGTTAGCATTAAACAGAGCAGAAAGTCAGAAAGGAACGAAAATTTCTATTAACTTGGCTGTTTTGAAAAGGATAAATAAAAAAGGAAGATAGCTGTATGTCTAAAGTAAATATTTTCTACAGCGCTGATAATAATACAAAACACAAAAATAAGTAGTAGTAAAAAGCCACCGAAAACAAAGTGGAAATAAACACACATGAAGATAGAAAGCTGTTTTGAAAAGGTGAATTTATCTTCTACTATAAACTCTGAGGGGGGAAATTGGGGGCTGGGGGGGGGGATCAAGGAAAGTAGAGTTGGAAGGGACCCCAAGGGTCATCCAGTCAAAGTAATGAAAGTAAGCTAGGCTAAATCATGTAAAATGTAAAGAAAAAAGTAACAGGCCGTTATTTTCTAAAAATGTATTTTGCTCTTTCAAGCCACAAATGTATCAAGAAAGAGAGATGCAGCTGGGACTATTAGCAGTTTAACCGGTTGCGGTGCCCACAGCAGCCTGCAAAGCAAGGTGCTGCTCAGTTTTGAAAGCTGCTTATTTGGCAATGGGATCTGTACATATGAAAACCACCCAAATCTCTGGGTGCATTTGCATCCCTTCCATCACAGTTATATTCATACACCTATACTGTACCACACTTCCCAAATATACAGTGTAACTAAATTATGCCTGCTGCTACAGGATTAAAGATTTATGTATATTTACCGAAAAGACAATTTACTGCAGAAGTAGGGTATGAAATGCCTTCTTGGTTTCAAAGGCATATCCTAAACCAGTAATTCTGGTGCATGCACTTGCACACCACACAGGAGCTCCTATATGCAGAGGAAACTTCTGCGTAAGAAAAGCTCCTCCATTTGCTTCCATGTTGGAGAATGGTCAGCAGGTACAACTCTACAGCTCCTGCAACACAAGGTTCAACAGTGGAGCTCTAGATGCTAATAAGATCACATGGACAGTGCATTTTGAAGTAACTGCCTCGGAGTTCTTTTGCTTCGCATCCTGTTTCACGGTTTTAGCATCATTTTTATTAGCTCTTTCTTGAGTCCCAAGATGGGGCAATCACTTGAGTTGTGGAAGCAGCAAGGAAAGCAAGCAACTCATTTGCTCTGAAAGATCAAATACCTCAAAAGGGGGTAAATATGGAACATATAGGGAACACTGAAAGTAAGTACAGTAGACCGTCGAGTTACGTACCGCTCTGGATACATAACTTTCAGGTTGTGAACGCGGCAAACCCGGAAGTGTATACTTCCAGGTTTGGCCCTGCGCATATGCGCTGAAGAGCTCAGCACAACACACACCTGTGCAGAAGCGGCTCCTCCAGTTACGGACTTTTCAGGTTAATTACGGACCCCCAGAACGAATTTAATTCGTATCTGGAGGGTCTGGTGTGAATGTATATAGCAGAGAAAAAGTAAGGTAAAGGTAAAGGTACCCCTGATCGTTAGGTCCAGTCACAGACGACTCTGGGGTTGCGGTGCTCATCTCACTCTATAGGCTGAGGGAGCCGGCATTTGTCCACAGACACCTGTGGCCAGCATGACTAAGCTGCTTCTGGCGAACCAGAGCAGCGCACGGAAACGCCATTTACCTTCCCTCTGGAGCGGTACCTATTTATCTACTTGCACTTTGATGTGCTTTCAAACTGCTAGGTGGGCAGGAGCTGGGACCGAACAACGGGAGCTCACCCCGTTGCGGCGATTCAAACCACCAACCTTCCGATTGGCAAGCCCTAGGCTCAGTGGTTTAGACTACAGCGCCACCCGTGGTCTCTCTCAAAGTGCTCTCTCTCAAACTCCTTATTCTTATTATTCATTTATATGTACCGGTAGTTATAGTCCATCCTCCACCATGAAGTCCCTACCTTTTTGCTCATTTTGAGTATTGGTCTGAGTATTTTTCAGCTCCAAACCACCAATTAGTTTGGTAGCACAACATTAAAGCACTCTGTGACCCAGCATACTGGAGTGGTCGCTATTTGGTTTTTTATCTGGGAAATCCAGGTGCAAATCCCTACTCAGCCTACTTTTATGTTTGATTCAGCAATAATTTGGAATTCTGAATAACTTGGGATGGGAAAACAAACTGAATGCTCCCTTGGTGCAGGCAATTCACATTCCCTATTCTTCATACTCACTCTCCTTTCTCTACAACTCCACAGCCTCCTACTGCAGCTATCATCCATCCCTTGCCTTTTTATCATACTTTTCTGATAAGAAACAGTGGGGGAAGTAACAGCAACGCCGAGGCAGGCAATGGTCTCCCAGCAACAGTAAGAGGGCGGGTGGTACCCTGTTTCTCCAAAAAAGAAGACATACCCATAAAATAAGCCATAGCAGGATTTCTAAGCATTTGTGCAATATAAGCCATACCCCCAAAATAAGACATAGTGATAGGCGCAGTTCTGGAGGGCGCCAAGGAAGAGGCTAGGCTGGACACGTAATAAAAAAAATAAGACATCCCCTGAAAATAAGCCACCGTGTTGTTGTTGTTTTTTGAGGAAAAATAAATATTAGACGGTGTCTTATTTTCGGAGAAACACAGTAGCAATATCAGGAAGAGGAAGTCGCATGCTACTTAGATGTTTTCTCCCAGGGCAGTCAGTCAGTCAATTATATTTATATCCCACCTTTCCTCCAAGGAGCTCAAGGTATTGTACATAACTCTTTCCCACTCAAACCACTACACCAAGCTGGTTCACTCTTACCCACCCTGGGAGAGTAACAAGCCACAAGCCACATTAACAGCCAGAAATCCTCTTCACTATGTTTGGAGGAGGCAGATCTACGATGGGTGCATTCTTCAGGGAGCCAACATCATAATCTATTTGCATAGAGAGGACGGCATCAAGGCTGCTTCTAGCAGTGCTACTCCCTGGGGGAGAGTGAGTAACTGCAAGAGTTTTCCGGATCACTGCTCAAGGTGTCTTGCCATATTTAGGTACATGCATGAATGCCAACTGGTAAAGTTTGGGGGGGAGCTGGGAAGTCTGTACTTATTAGCAGGGATAATTTACTACTAACTTCCAACAGAAATGCCAAAAGAAAACTCCACCACAATAATCCCAAATACAGAAACATATTGGACACCCTCCCGTCCCAAATTATCTGAAGCATTCATCCTCTACTTCATATGACCATAGAAGGGACCCTGAGGGTCACCTAGTCCAACCCCATGTAATGCAGGAATCTCAACTAAATCAATTCTCACTAAGGTATTAATCATCTTTTGTTGAGACCTTTATAGAATGGCTGGCAGGCAAGAGTCCATAGGTCTGCATTTTCAAAAAAAAATATCATTTCACTAAGTCTATCAACCCAACAAAAGGCTGATGCAAAACAAGGAAGCAAAACCAATTATTGACAAACAGATCGAGCCCAGTTTTAAGACCAGAACAATATAGCATGATCAAAGGAAGCAAAGAGTATCATGCAAGTTAAACACTAGAGTATATGTGTAAACATGTCTTTAAAAAAAAAGATAGATGGAGAAGGGACTCATAAATAGATAGTTCTTGATTAATTTAAGAGCTAAAGGGGTATGAAACAGCATAGAAAGTATTAAGTTTGACCAAGTCTTAGAGAGCCAATCCTGATGAGTCATTTTCTCTAGGAACATAGGTGGTGTCAGAAAGTTTATCAGCATTTTGGATGACATGGATTAGTTGCTTTCCAGCACTACAATCTTCAACTCTAACAAATTTGAAGCCTTCCAAATCCAATGCTCTTCTTATGATTACTCTACTAGGTCCCTTTCCTATCACGGCATAACTAATAGCATAATCCTATGCATGTTCTTTCAGAAGAAAATCCAAGTATGTTTCATGGAGTTTACAGTAATTCAAGGAAAGTCCGCATAGAAACGCAGCCTAAATGTGAAAGCTTGCAAAGTGTGTGTAGTGATATGGGGCAGAACATTTTTCAAGATGGAAATTTCCCCAACACTATATTATTCCACAGAAAAAATTCCATTTCTAAAAAATGTGTTGTTTTATAAAGGTAATTACTAACATAATGGACACAATCCCAGTAAAACCAGGCAATTTCAGGTGACTATCCCTACAAAGCATGCATTTACATTACCGCTTTGGGTACACACTAAAATTCATGTGTTCTCTTCTTGTTGTTAAAATTTAGAACATTTTAGAGATGTGTATGCTATTTATCTGCATTTCTTGAACTATTACCAAATATTCCAATTAAGATAGTATCAATTTGTTAAAAATAACTCACATCAGGGCCTGATTTGCACAGCACGGGTAACTCTGGCTTACTGTGAACAAGCAAGCATATCTCTTCCCAGAGTGCAAAGAAAACCAGAGTGCTGATTTCACACATATCAAATGCAGCTTCTTCTCCTAGTTAATTTGGAGAGAAATGAATCACAAGCACAGGTTTGTAGGTTTCCACCCACTTGGGAATAGCAAGAGCAGTATGGACACAATTTTAACAAGATATGTGAATTGGGCCTATATGTGCTTTATTTATTTAAAAAAAATCCAAATGAAAAATATAAATTCAATGTCAGCAATTAGAAAAACCTTTGAGATATTTATACAGCATGTAAAATTAATGTGGTGTATTTTAACATTTTGTTTACTAAATATAAGCGAAACATGCTAAATCAGAGCCCAAACACAATTGGTTTAGGACATCAAAGGCACTTCTGGAAAACCCCATCACTGTATGATCAGACATCTGTATACTGTTCCAATTCATGAGAGTTTAAACAAATGTGTGAAAAAAACACCAATGACTGCAAGCATTCACATGAAAGAATGGAGAGTATGCCCAAACTAGCAGCATGAACAGGTTTTCACGCATTGTCCAATAGTCGTGAATGTGCAAAAGTCAAAGATTTTTAGCTCTAGGTCTAGAACAAGGGTGAGGGACCTGCGGCCCTCAAACGCCATGATCCATGCTTATGGATGAAGGCGGATGTTAAGTTCAACAATATCTAGAGCAGGGCATCCAATTTTTCATACTAAGTGGGTCGCAAGAGTACTTCAACATGGAACCTGTGGGTCATACACTGCCTTGTCATGCAGGCAGGGGGGCCAAAATTTGATGCCCCCCGCCCCAGCTTTTGTGCTGCCTTTCCAAAGCAAGTAACTGAGGCATCAGCCTTTAGAAGGAGGTGTGAGGCTCTGGCAGCATTCTGGAGCCCTCCCACATCCTTCCCAAAGCTGGGAAAGTGCTAACTAGGCTTTGGGAAGGAGGAGGAGGGACTCCGGGACCCTTCTCATGACCCTCACACTACCTTCCCAAAGCCCAGTGGCTCACATATCCATCTTTGGGTAGGCAAAACCAGGGCTTGGCAGGGGGCATCAAAGGTTGTCGAGGGCCACCTAAAAAGGTCCCGACGGCCACTCATTGGTCCGCCCTGGTCTAGAGGGTCACGGGTTTTTCAACCATGCTCTGGAATGTTCTAAAGATGTTTAGTGCAGGAGCAGGGTTTTCCACGTGTGTTCTGACACACAGACCACAAATATTATCCTTATTGATGTTGTCAGTTTGTACAGAGTCTCCACACACCTTCATTTGAGTTTGCAGCTTTCGGGGCTTATGTTCGCTTTACACTAATCCCAAACTTTAGACTTCCTACCTGCTAGCAAAATAAATAAATAATAGTAATAATAATAATAGTGCTAATCTACATTTCCCATGTAATTTATTTAAAAAATGACACAGAGATTCTGAAATACTATTATCTCCTGTAGTCAGTAACATAAAAAATACATTTTTAACTCACACAGGACCAATCTAGAAAAAGTTGGTCTCGTTTAGGTGTAACTAACACTCCCTACATTGGGAGCAATGCAAAAAAGACATACTTCTGCAGTTCCGTGGTTTTTATAAACTACATGTCTATGAAATTATATCAAAAGGCTAAAATATCTAGCATTTCCTGTCTGACTATAGCTAATACACAATGTGGTCTTTAAAACTTACAGTTTGTAAATATATATCTATACTGTACATTCATTTATATTCATATTATGATATACACTGTTGCTTTCCTTGCCAATCAAGGACATTTCTCATGGTCCATTAGCACAATGTCTGCCCTTAAATTTACTTCTTCCTTATCTTATTATGTGCATTTATGCATTAAGGAAGAAGATTAATTCCAATTAGATGCCAGTTTCATCTCATAGTTAAAATGTATTTCTGAACAGCATGAGGTATCAGCTCCTTCATTATGTATATATGTATGTATATTATATATATATATATATAAATACACATACTGTATATATCAAACACAACAAAGCTCTCATTGGTTTCACCCCAGTATCAGTGCCATTCTTTTTAAGAGAAAACCTAAAATCATAGTTGGCATTCTTTCCCTGTGCTATTTTCATCTCCATCCTCTTCCCTAACGTCATCACCTCCATTTTATTGGCATAACATTTATAGCTCATATAGAACCAGGTTACGGATGGAAAAACTGAACACAACCCAATTAGCATTTTAATTCCGAGTTTCTATTTCTACAGCAAAACGACTAAACCCTTTAATTACATTTCTCAATTCTGAAAATACACCTTTAAAAAAATCACCAAAATGAAAATGTGCCTTCCTTGATCCCCTACTCCACCCCACACACCATTTTATGCATTTTTCTTTGCTGTGAATAACATGCATCTCTATTATAAAATTAAGGCAATCCTGGTTGATTACAGTAGCTTGCTCTCCCTTTTAAAATTTACAAATCCAATTAAATGGCTATTATTGTAAAGCTATACAAAGCATACAGTGAGGCTCTGTTTTAATTATATGCCCTATATCCTGATTAGCTGAGATACATCTACTGCATTGGAACTGTGCTCTCTTATGCTTATTTTGATGAATATTCAACATAAAATCAGAATTTAGGTTTACTGAATCAATAATTATGCCATCATCTCCTATAAAATAAATGGATATCGCAATATAGATCTGAGATGGGAAGATTAATGTAGGTTTAGTAATAGAACTAGTGTTGCTACATATGAAACATAATTTATTTAGTATATACTCTAGTGTCAAAAATTAATCTTACAGCAAAGATGGTTGAACAGGTTTGATACCCATGCTACATACCAAGAAAACCAAAAGGTTACATAAATAATGTGAAATTAAATTACTAATGGATATTAGAAGCAGATTGACAGACAAAATGATTGTTCTAAAAACAGTTCTGAGTCATTTTGTCCTTACCTGCAGGCATGAACCATTACTGCATGCAGTGACTGCTCCATTTCCTAGCACAGACTTGAAGCAGGATCACATCTCTCACACGGAATGTGACTAATTCATAGGTTTGCAATTCCTAAGCTATTAGCAAAGGACACTCCCTTTCAACCTAACATACAGCTTTTAACAGAATTTATTTTCTCCTAGCCTAAATTCAAGTACAATCCTATTTTTAAGTGACATTATCTGATATATGCATGTGTGTGTGTGTGTGTGCATGTAACATCTCTCAATCTGGATTAAAACACACACACACTGCAGCAACAGTATAAACACGTATGTACCAGATGTATTATGGATTTGCATGCTGCACAGATTAGCCCTCATTTAAACAAAAAACAAAAAAAACATGAAATAATAAGCATTTGCCACTGTCGCAAAGCTTAACCAGCAACACAGATTCATTTAATAAATTACAATGGCAAGCATGCAATACATCAACACAACTGGCACACTTGACAGGAGAAATACCCTATACTGCGTCTTAGCATTACTACACCATTAATTGTTCATGCAGGAGATGTAGCTGTACCTTTCTGAAGAGGACGACTTCTCAGAGTTAACTGACATCAGCAGCTCAATCTTCTGCTTGATTTCTGGAAAAATCAGAAAATATTCACAACCAAAGACTGCCTGCCCTTGTTTTCCAATGCCTTATTCGAGAGAGATCTTTCCCCCTAATAATCCCCTTTGTTCCAAATGAAGCCACAAGATTCACTGTACTTCTGCAGAGGCAGATTCTATGGTGCTATAAAAGAAAAAGCTCCAGAGGCATCAGGCCTTGCTAAACTATGCACATGACTGTTTATGAAAGCAGGAAGTACCATTTCTTTTACACAGAGGGGTGTTTCCTCTTTTGAGGTTGAACAGACATTTGCCAGATGATTCTGAGAACAGACTGCATGCAGAGGCACATTCCAGCTACTACGAAAAATCTAACAAATGGTTTATTGAGATATACAGCTAGACAGCAAGAAATCTCTTTGCTGAAATATGTCATCGCTTCAAGAGATTCCAGGTTGGGGGAGGGGGACTGAAGCGCTGTCAGAAGGAAGGTGTTTACATGTTAATATATGGATTGGAAATAATGAGCAGTATTAAATAACCTGCATTTCCAGATTCATAGGCCACCAAATCATGAAAGTAAAAAGAAATATTTTCTCCCATCTGAAGCTTCCCCCTTCTAATGCTCTCAACCAACAAACAGCAACACCCTCAGACCTGGGCTGGCATATTAGGTATATTTCCCCAAGCTGAAATTGTCTGAGAACACCAACTAGATGTTAAAAGGATAACCAATTTTACTCTCTTTTCTGGGAAGGGTGGGGAAGGGAACTGCCATACCATCTGTGATTTCCATGTCAAAATCAAAGCTTATACATTTTTTAATTTTTTTCAAATGTTCTATTTTCTAAGCGGTTTCTCATTAGTTTTATGTCATAAAACTTGCAACATTTAACTACACACTTAATATGTATGAAATATGTTTCAAATGTTAACAGTTTTCCTGCAAAACATACTGAAACATTCAGCAACAATATGCTAGATACCTAGAAAAACAACAACTAAAAATGAATTTCAGCAAGGAAGAGAACCAGTCTTAGTGCCAACTATGGCCACATTGAGACCATACATTTATTGCAGAGTGATACTGCTTTGAACAGTCATGGCCTCTCCCAAATAATTCTGGGAGCTGTACTTTGTAACTGGGGTGAGAGTTATTAAGAGACCATTGTTCGCCTCACAGAACTGCAATTCCCAGAGTTCCTTGCAAAGAGAGATTGTTTATTAAACCCTCTAGGACTTGAACTCTGAGGGGAATAGGGGTCTCCTAACAGCTCTCAGCAGGGACTCGGGTGGCGCTTTGGGTTAAACCACAGAGCCTAGGGCTTGCCGATCAGAAGGTCGGCGGTTCGAATCCCCGCAACGGGGTGAGCTCCCGTTGCTCAGTCCCAGCTCCTGCCAACCTAGCAGTTCGAAAGCACCTCAAAGTGCAAGTAGATAAATAGGTACCGCTACAGCGGGAAGGTACTTTAACAGCTCTCAGCACACTTAAACTACAGCTCCCAGAATTCTTTGGGGAAACCCATGACTGTTTAAACAACTTTAAATGCACGGTATGATTGTGGCCTACGCTAAGCACAGTTTGACGTGGCACAATTCTTTTTACTTTTAAAATGGAAGCCCGAGGGAGGACAGTTGGGATTGGGACTTTAGGGCTCGGGGTCCATTATTTTCTCCTGTGTGGTAGCCCCAACAATAATCACCCACCCTCTGCAACCCTGCAGTTACTTAGCCTAGGAGGGAACGCTACTGGTGCCACCGGCAGCATCCCTCCCACAGGGCGGGGCGGGGGAATCTATTATTTGGATGGGAGTTTTAAAGCCAATCCTGATTCCCCTCACAGCCCCTTTTCTAAAAGTTAAAAACATTCATACAGTAACCTATCTGTTTAAGGTAAGATTCAGTTTGGACCAAAGATGGGGAATAAATGACTAGGTAGCAACAGTTCTAAAGAAAAATTAAGAAATCTAGTAGGCACCAACTAATTGTTGATGTGCCTACTAGTCCAAAGCCATTTTAGATTACATTCAAAGAAGTACTGTTCCAAAGATTCAGCAAAAAGCACTGTTCAACTCAACAGTTATCAAGCCTCATTGTGAGTACAGTGGTACCTTGGTTTACGAACTTAATCCGTTCTGGAAGTCCGTTCTTAAACCAAGCGGGGGACTCAATTTACAAATGGAACACACTCAACAGGACGCGAAACGTGTTCTTATTACAAGGCAAAGTTCACTAACCAAAACACCTACTTCCGGGTTTGCAGCATTCTTAATCCAAGTAGTTCATAAACTAAGCTGTTCTTAAAACCAAGGTACCACTGTACTGTGTTCATTTTCAAGTGCTACATTTAAAATGATACGACAGCTGGAAAACACTAAAAGCTACATATATGGGTTTAGCTTCAATCCATTCAAGGAAAAGTTGAATGAACTATGTCTGCTGATTCAACCGGGGGGGTGGGGAGGAATTCTGCCAGCTCAAAAATATTTAAGAAGGTGAAATGAGGGAGAAATAAAGAGGTAATAATAATTTATTCCATTCAGTAAAAGACAGGGAACTACCCTTTACATTTCTAATTTTATTCCTTAAGGGCAACTAAAAATAGAATCATAGAATTCAAAGGGACCATGAGAATCATCTAGTCTAAACATAAACCACAACCGTGAGATTAAGAGTCTCATGCTCTACAGATTGAACTATCCCAACAGTCAAGGAACCATGGATTCTCTTTCAGAAATTATCAAGAGTCTTGTTAGGAATGCTTTTGTACTGGATAACCTGGCTTAGAGCAGAGGATATGACTGAGCGATTTATTCGTTTTGCTCCAACTCTTTGGGCAATATCTAACAGTAGTGATACTCGGAGTAGATCTACAAATATGCAGCGCTGGATATCACCCTCTGATCCTAGGATTAAGAAAGCAAAATGGAGAGAATGTAGAACAAAGCAGAACAACTTGGAAAAGAGCAGTTACAAATATGTAGCCATTCCTTCAGTCACATAGATCAGGGATGCACAAAAGGTAGTAGATCAGCAAGGCTTTCTGAGCCCCAATTGTTAACCATGGCAGTGACAAAATGGCCTTTCCCTTTAAATTAGAATGCTGAAATAAAGAAGGCAACCCTGAGGTAGGACTGTGAGTTCAGTTCTGGTACCCAAAACAAATTCCTGATCTCAGCAGCTGCTCATTGGCACCCTGTTCTTTAATTTATTTTGTGCCTCGGCCCTGTTGATGGCTCCTGAGGGTTTAACACTACACAAAGCAGGTCCTGGAAGTCTGCCCTCCCCTAATCTATGAACTGCTGTTCAAAGGTGGATTTCTAACCTAATAAAGGAACGAGCATAAGAAGACCCCATTGGATCAGATCAAGGGCCCAGCTAGTCGAGCATTCTGTTCTCACAGCAGCCAATCAGACGTTTGTGGGAAGACTGTAAACAGGTCCTGTTTAAAAGCATTTTCCCCACTAGTGATTCCCAGAAACTGGCATTTAGCAGCATAATGCCTCCAACCGGGGAGACAGAATATAGCCATCATAGCTAGTAGCGTCTGATATTCTCATCCTCTTTTAAAGCCATCCAGGTTAGTGGGCCTAAGTTCATGTTATGGGAATGAATTCCATACTTTTGCTATGCACTGTATGAAGAAATACTTCACTTTGCCTCTTCTGAATCTTCCAGAATTAAGTTTTATTGGCTGGCCTCAGGTTCTAGTTTTACAAAAAAGGGATCTTACACCTCTACCATGTAAAGCGTTATCTTACACTTCTACCATGTTATTTGCCTTTTTGCTATTAAAAAACAAACCAACAAGCCAAATGTTTTAAATTTTACTCACAAGAAAGTTGTTCCACTACCATTTTGGTTGCACTTTTCTGAACTTTGCCCAACTTTACAGTATCCTTTATGAGATGAGACATTCCCAAGAGTGGTCTTAACATAGTGTTGTTGTTGTTGTTTATCACAGCACTGTTATATTGGCAGGTCTATTTTCAATCACTTTCCTAATGATCCCTAAGATGGAATCCACCTTTTTCACAATTGTTCCAACTACACTGAGCTATCCACTATGACCCCAAGGTCCTGTGGTCAGTCACCCCCAGTTCAGACTGTAGCAGTGGCCCTAAGGGCCACAATTAAGGTGATAATGTAAATCCCTATAACTCTTAGAATGTGCTTATATTAGAAGAGTTATGGTAACCTGATGCTTTAAAGAAACTGATGATTTAGCAAGATGCCATCCCTACTGGGATAGAAGGCCAGTCACAAAGATGCAATTAATAAGCTAGAACATAAGTTGTTACATGGTACATGTAACACAGGTTCCCAACACGCATACTAACTCACAATGTAACAGATCACGGTGGGAATCAATGTTTAGTTAGCAATGCCTATTGCGCATGCGTATTAAATATGAAATGATGTAATGATTTATATGATTGGTTAAAATGAAATCCTTTGTCTGAAATGTTATAAATTCCTCTGCCCCACGTTGGGCGGGATTGCAGTTTTGCAAAAAGATTCGACTGTAACCTTATTGCTTTGCAATAAACAAAATGGACTCCTAACTCCTTGTCTCTGAGTTTTATTTGCCTAACCAAAGAAGATAAGCCATTTTTGGCTTACAACAAGACCTCACAAGTGTGTATGTCAAGTGAGGATCTTCACCACACACACACACACACACACACTGCAACCCTTTACACTTGTTTACACTGAATCCCATTTGTCATTTTACTGTCCATTTACCTCCTCACAATCTCTTTTTCTTTCAACAACCTTGAACAATTTGGGGGATCATAAAACCTGGCAACCTCATTGCTTATCCCTAACTAGTCTAGATCATTACTGATCATATCATCAAAACACCCCCCAAGAGCAACAATTAACTACTGTAGAACAAGTAACACCTATAACTTGCTCCTTAGTCCCAGTATGCATGTATACTGGAAACCTACAAAGGCATTTTATTTACCTAGTAGTAACATGCATATAATAAACCAGTTTTCAGTCTCAAGATCAAGGTAGAACAATCTAAGAGTAGGAGAACCAAGAAAGAAAGACTGGTAAAATTCTCTTAGTTTTCAGAGATAGGTTTAAAAGGTTTTAGGATCCATTTAAAAAATAAAAAAGAAGAAAGCATTGTGGTAGGTATCAAAGAGTAGGGGAGAAATTCACACTTTCTAAAACAACTCAAACTGCAGCTATCATTCAATGGAACACCAAAAGAAGTCTATTTCTTATGTACCATATCAGTGGTTGAACACAAGTTGTTACTTTACAAGCTACTACCTACTGCAATGATTATTTGAATCCATTAAATACTGAACTCAAAAATGTTATATGGTTTGATATACAGTGTGACTGCTTTTTAAGAGTCCAAACAAAGAATAAGATAAATGAATATACAGCGGAGCCTCTGGATACGAATTTAATTTGTTCCAGGCGTCCGTGCACACCCTGAAAAATCCGTATCCAGAGGCGCCGCTCCTGCACACGGCATGATAGAGTGCTTCTCCGCACACAGGCGGCGCAATAGAGCGCTTCTGCGCATGCAACAAAACCCAGAAAAATACTTCCGGGTTTGCTGCTTTCGCAACCTGAAGTTTACGTTACCCGAGAGTAACGTAACCCGAGGGCCTACTGTATATTTTAGATTATGAATACTCTACAAATTGTACAATTTAAGATAACAGGAATATCAGTGAATAGTAGAAAATAGTTTGAAAGTGGTTGATAGTTATACAAAATGCTGATGGAAGCAATTTTTTCAGCATAATCTGAGACTACAAAGCCATACTCATAATATATAACTGAGGGTTTTGCAGCATGCTCAGAGTTGAGATGGGGCCTCTTAGGAGACAGGTTGTGCCATTTATCCCAGCACTGGGCCGGCAGGAGGCAGAACCTTGAGAATGAAGTGTCATAGAACACATATGGTTGCTCACCGATAATGCTCTTTAGAAGAGCAACACCACTACAAGAAGCTGCCTGCATGTCTGGCACAGGGGACAGCCAAAAAGTCATCATGAGGGCTATAGCATGCCACTTAGCTGGTGTCCTGAATAATTCCTGAATAACAAATCTGGTGTAGATTTTTAATTCACATACAGTTCAATTGTACAACTGGATACCCAGATGAGTTTAATGGTACTTGCTCCCAAATAAGCAACCACAAGGAAAAAGCCTAAATCTCTGAACAGTAGCATTGACTATGGTAGATTATTTGCAGGTTATCTGCAATTAGGTAAAGGGACCCCTGACCATTGGCTCCAGTCGTGACCGACTCTGGGGTTGCGCGCTCATCTCGCATTATTGGCCGAGGGAGCCGGCGTACAGTTTCCAGGTCATGTGGCCAGCATGACAAAGCCGCTTCTGGCGAACCAGAGCAGCACACGGAAACGCCGTTTACCTTCCCGCTGTAGCGGTTCCTATTTATCTACTTGCATTTTGGCGTGCTTTCGAACTGCTAGGTTGGCAGGAGCTGGGACCAAGCAACGGGAGCTCAACCCGTCACAGGGATTCGAACCGCTAACCTTCTGATCAGCAAGCCCTAGGCTCAGTGGTTTAACCCACAGCGCCACCTGGGTCCCTTTATCTGCAATTAGGTCTACTTTATACAAATGTCCTGCTCATGGGCTTCCCATAGACATCTGGTTGGCTACTGTGAAGGTAGGACTAAGACTCCTGATTTGTTGCTCTCATCATTCTCAAGAATGAATCAACCATGCTGGCGAGGGATGATAGCAGCTGGAGTCTATTATCATCTGGAGGGTCTCTGGTCTGATCAGCAACATGATTCTTATGTTCCTAATCAGCAAGCTCCCTTAAATTAGAAACAGGTTGATCAGGATCCGGTGCATATGGACTCTGAAGAAAGTCCCACTGATTTAACAGGGCTTATTCCAATGTAACTCTGCATAGGTATCAGAAGCACAAGGAAACCTGGTTTGTAGAAGTACAACCCCTGCCTGAAACACCACCACAAGCACTGAAAACGCTCAGTGGACATGAAATACTGACAGACATAAACTTGAGAAGCAGCATTTTGCTGCAGATTCGCTTTTTTAATGTAAAGTCATCATTCTGGCCTTTTGTACAGTAATTATATAGCTTTTAATAAAATTCAAGTACAAAAATATATGTACATTTTCTGGTACAACTCAAACTCTGCATATGAAGTTATGGGTTTAGCTTTTGCTTCTGACAATAAAGTCTACCCAGTTTTATTATTGCATGCCATATTGTAATGGAATTAGGATTTCCAGCAGGCTATTAGAAAGTAATGACTGATAACCATGCCTGGACCTGTTTTGCAGCTTCTGTTTATACATGAGATCACAAATCGAACAGGAACTGGCCATAGAAAGCTCCCAACAGCATTAGTAAGTACAAGATATACTTTACTTTTTTATAAAAAATAATTAAACATTAAACAGGCAAAAACATTCCTATTCTCCACTCAAGAAAAAAAAGTTACAAGAACACATAAACAACCTCTAGAAAGAAAACATTCCTATTCTTGCAGGCTTTGGCTAATTCAAACTGTACAGACATTGTTTGTTACAGTCATAACCTTGGGTTACAAACGCTTCAGGTTACAAATGCTTCAGGTTACAAACTCGGCTAACCCAGAAATAGTACCTCAGGTTAAGAACTTCAGGATGAGAACAGAAATCGTGCTCCGGAGGCGCAGCCGCAGCAGGAGGCCCCATTAGCTAAAGTGGTGCTTCAGGTTAAGAACAGTTTCAGGTTAAGAATGGACCTCCAGAACGAATTAAGTTCTTAACCAGAGGTACCACTGTACTATGGTATGTATTTTTTGTTTTTCTATTGTAAACCACCCTGTGTTCCTTGAAGGGCAGTATAGAGATTTAATAAATTAATTAATAAATACTATTTAGATAAACAAATAGGAAATATCTGACAGTGTGAATGTTTTCTTTGAAGCAGATGTTTCTTTGGATCACAAGCCTGGCTCCTACAAAATTATTCTTCATCTGAATTAACTACAAAAAGCGGCAACACATGTATGCTGGCTTAATACAACACTGAAATGTCATAAAAGTTTGAGACATTTTTCCATGCAGAAAAACTAATTTGCCCTTCACCTCCCAAGATCTTTGGGCTGCATTGTGCCTCTGCCTCTCTGGTTTAGCTTCTCTAGTAAGCAGACCAAAAACTGTAACTGGAGCAAAACCACAGGGCATTTTGTATAGTCTTTGTTATTCCTCTTCAGCAATCGATCATGCATAGTTAAACCAAACAGAATGTCTAAAAAGTAAAAAAAACAAAAACAAAACTGTGTATATTGAGTTCATAATTATATCATCTCATTATAGACTTCATGATCTTAGCTACCCTTTTTAATTAAAACAATTTTTTTCATAGCAATAAAATCCCAGAGGAAAATTTGCAGCTAGTGTTTTGGTGGTCCAACTAGATATGAGGTAGCAGTTGCTTGGAGTTACAATTTGTGTGGTTCACCTAAAACTCTTAAAAATCTCATCTATTTAATTCTCACCTCACCTCTCCAATTGGAATCAGCACAATCACAACCATAATAACCCTAGTGGTGCAGCAATAAAACTGCTAGCATGTTTGCAAAGCTAAGCAGCATTTGGCATGGTTTCAAATTGTATGGGAGACTGTGTGTTGAAATTCCTGTATTGCAAGGGGCTGGTCTACACATGACCCTTGGGGTCCCTTCCAACTCTATAATTCTATGATTCATGTTTACTTGGAAATACCACAATTTAATGGGCTTCAAACCCAGGTGAATATGCTTAGAATTTAAGGGTATTCAATTTTGGCTAGATAATGATCCACAACTCCAACAGAATTGGGGGGGGGGGGATGAGAAAGTTAAAACTTCAAAATAAGCATTTCGCAAATTATCAAGATCATGATTTTTTTTAAAAAAATTACACCCCATACATATAACACCCAGAAGTTTCTTACATGCTTAACAGTTTCAACAATTCTGCAATAAGATCTGAAAATAAGGACTTCATAGAATCATAAGAGTTGGAAGAGACCACAAGGGCCATCCAGTCCAACCCCCTGCCAAGCAGGAAACACCATCAAAGCACTCCCGACATATGGCTGTCAAGCCTCTGCTTAAAGACCTCCAAAGAAGGAGACTCCACCACACTCCTTGGCAGCAAATTCCACTGTCAAACAACTCTTATCTATAAGGAAAAGGTGATGGTGACTCATTTTTTGTAAGGTGCTCTTTATGATTCTGTAACACATTCAAACATTCAGCTAGAACAATCTGAAGAGAACTCTGACCTATAAAATAGAAGTGGGACTGGTATTTAAGGAACAGATACAGAAAAATAAAGAAGAAAATAACATGATGGAAAGAAGCGTTCCAACTTCCAAAAAGGTATATCCTGAAGCAATACGGAATAGATGAAGAAGCTAATTCTTTTACTAAAAGCATTTACCATTAGATAAGATCCACACATGTTTTTAGAGTAGGCAAAGGTAGAAATAAGCAGAGGTTAGCCTGTCACAATCATGCCCATTTTCTTCTGAAGCACCTTAAAAATGGATGAGGAAAAAAATGCTAGTTTTGGAGCTCTTGAGTAAAATTGAGATCTATTGGTAAGTCAAACACTTGGGTGCACAAAACAATTCAAAAAAGCTTGTGATAAGAACAATGTTGTGAAGTACAAGTTAAATCTAACATTAAAAGCTGTATTGAAAAGAAAAGGAGGGGGCTGTGCTGAGAATGAATAGGTAGAGAGCACAATGCCATATGGATAAGGCTCTCATGTGAGCGAATTGTGGCTTCTTTCAGAAAAAAAATTCGGGCGATGCATGCAGGGAAAAGAGACAGAACACAATGCTTGCATTAACATTGGTTGGCCTAGCCTCTATGTGCTCTCATTTCTCCTTCAAGCAGAATGAAGGCCCAAGAGAAATTATTATTGGTTTCCAAGACTATGGCTGCATTCCTAAACAAACTTACTTGGTAGTAACACAATGAAAAAGTAGGGTTTACTTTTGGGGACATAGGCTATCATGTTCATGTCATATAATAAAACAGGGTGGTCCAACTTCACACGGCCTTTTTTTTGTAGCACCAGACATGGCAGGGAACAGGAAATAGTGGTTCCTGGGATGGTGGTGGAATTGGGAAGGAGGCATCAAGGCTCTGACAGGGTCCTAGAGTCCTCTCACCTCTTTCCCAAAGGCTACTTAGCACTTTTCCAGCTTTAGAAAGGAGGTAGGGGGCTCTAGGATCCATTCAGAACCTTCTCATCTCTTTCCCAGTGTCACCACCATCCCAAGAACTATTTCCTGTTCCTTGCCTTCAAATTGGAACAGTACCTAATAGACATAACCAAGACAGAAGACAAAGCATTGATCTCAAGGACTGGATCCACATTACAGCCTCTTGCATTTGCAAGCTGGTGCAAAAGCTAATGATGCTCATGAAGTGCAATGTATGGAATACCACACTATAAGTCCCTTGTTTATAATGCAGCGCCATGCAACATGGCACTGAGGCTCATTAAAAAACAAAATATTTTCATATGTTTGATTTACTGTTTTTATTTGTATAGTTTCACTGTTTCACAGCTTACTCTCCCAAGCTACTTTAAGAGGAAGGGTTGGGAAAGCAATCTAATGCACAAATAAATAAAAATAATAGTGGGAGGATCTACCCTTAACATGCAAGTTCCAGAACATACACAATGTAAACCAAAGTAGCCAATGCAGTGCCCTTCTAAGATCCATCAGTCCCAGCCAGCACAGCTAATGCTCAGGAATTACAGGAGACATACTCCAAAACACCTGGAAACCATCGAATTGGCTACCCCTGATCTAAACTACAATTAATCAATAAAGCTAAAACAGCATAAAACAAATTACAGACAAACTAGCAGCAGTGAAAGAAATTCAAATGCACAACAATACACCTCACCCTGCTCAAAAAGTCTGGGCAAAGAAGTGTGTCCTTCACACAGTGTAACTACATCAGTACGTAGTCATAAGTAGCTTCCACTGTTGGAAACTGAATGCTACAATAAGTGGAATCTTGGTCTGATCCAACAGGGTTCTTATTGGTTTTTGGAAAAGGCCATGGACATGGGGCTATACAAATTTACAGTATAATCGTGTCTGAACTTTGATAGCTCATTTACACATATAATTCACCACCCAAATGATTAACATGTGCATGAATGAATCATTCTTTCAATAGTGAAGAGTAACAAGCAGAGAATATAGCATTCAAATGTCTGTAAGATCTTTAAAAAAAAGTAACTAGATCAGCATCCAAGGTTATCTCCAGATGGAGAAACATACGTAATATGTAGTGAGGTTCTAGGAGAACTTGGGAGAGTTTGATTCCTTGTTGCTGATGAAATACATTTTGATAATGATAATCAGCTTTACCTAAGAACATATCAAGGAATACAGAGCTGTTTTGTGAGTTTTCCATGATTCCTGGGTTCTGAGGATTCAGCGTGCTTCTGTGTTGTTGTGGGTGTCCTTCTCCCCAGCCATTTCTTCCTTCGATCTTCCTCCCTCTTTCCATGTATTTTCTCTTTCCATGTATTTCTTTCTCTTTCTGTAACCATGTGAATTCTTCCTGAACTTACTACCTTGCCTGCATACTTAACTGACAAACCACCCTTTTGTTCACTGAACATATTGTGACATCAGAAGGTGCTGGGGCAGTTGTTGAAGATGTAGGCCCCCCACATGCAGGCTTTTTGCATAGGTATTAAAGCTACCCTAAGGTTATTGATTTCTGTATGAATTGGAACATTGTATTAATATTGCTGAGCCTAGCTCTAAATTATTTTTCTGTCATTGTTCGACTATGTCCTTAGGGAAGGTCTCTTTAAAAGTTATTTTATGGATTCAGAAAGCTCCACTGATGTCAAAGGCAATGATACATAGGGTGTCTTGCCTGTTTCCTACCTATTGATCAGAAGAGAGTAAAAAGGAATTCTGGAACTCAGCATGCAAGAGTAAGTTCATATAACTGAAGCAAAATTCCTAAAACATATTTATTGGGGGGGGGAATCTCTGGATTTGTTCCAGTAATGAAGCTTGTGTATTTCCATTAAATCTAGGTTGACCTACCCTTCACTTCTCTCTCTCTCTCTCTCTCTCATTTATCATTAGTTCTGGGAGATGTATTTTAGGATGTGTGATATATGGCATCTTGCTATGTGTAACATGCATAGTTGCCAAGTTTTCCCTTTTCTCGCGAGGAAGCCTATTCAGCATAAGGGAAAATCCCTTTTAAAAAGGGATAACTTGGCAGCTATGGTAACATGTAGTAAGGAATACTGACCTTTTCTACCTCATAAATAGTGGGAAATGAAACAAAAAGTTGCAGTATATTCCTTCTAAAATACTGTACTGTATTTTTCCGTGTATAAGATGCCCCTATTTGGGGGGACCCCATATTAAGAAAACACCCCCTCAGCACTACCCGTGTATAAGACAAGCCCCAATTTTAAACCTAATTTTTTGGTTAAAAAAACAAACAAACCCTAGTCTTGTACACGGAAAAATACGGTAAGTTCGCTTGCTTAGGGTTCCATAAGAAGAGCCCTGCCAGATCAGAACAAAGGCCCATCGAGCCCATCCTGTTCTCACAGTGGCCAGCTAGTTGCCTATGGGATTCCCACAAGCCAGGTCTGGGTGCAACAGTGCTCTCCCCACTTGCAATTCCCAGCAACTGGTATTCAGAGGCACACTGCCTCCAACAGAAGAAGTAGAACTCAGCCATTGTGGTTTGTAGTGTCAAGAATGCAAACCAGAACCAGAGGAGGAGAGCAAAGGGACAAAGGCAATGGCACCAGTTTTCAAAAGTGCTTTTTTAAATTTCATCTATTCACAAATTCTCAATCATACAACATGTTCACACACACTCTGCAGGGATACAGCTACCAAAGATAGTTGCTCTGTCTTAACTAGATGGCCAGTCTAGTAACAGAGAGGGATGAAGCGGGGTGACAGTGAAGCTTCACACTGGTCCTTGGGATGATGCAGAGGTCTTCACCCCAAAGTTCTGATACTCTCTCTGTCCTTTTGACTGATGTGTTGGCTGTAGGGGTTCCTTTTCGATTGTGAAGGCTATAATGTCTTACCTTATCAGGGTACTTTTATGCAAATGGACACAACCATCCAGAAACATATTTCTTCTTTTTTCAAAGATTGTAGTTAATAAACAAAGTCCTGTTTATAGCCACAAGTGACTTTTTTTCTTTTAGCAACCCTACAGAACCCCAAGTATTTAATCATCCATCTCGTATAAACAGTATTTTTTTCTCATGTTTTACTGCCTGTGCAACTTTTTCCAAATGCTGTTTAAGAAAATCACATGAACCTGACCTTTAAAGAGTTTGTAAGTGCTGTAAACCAAATTTAACTTACCTGGCTGCCCACGACAATTGGGGTGAAGCACCTGCTCAGGTGGCAGAAGTGTAAGAGGCAGCACTCTGCTCATCCCACCGCTTCTGCCACCGAGAGGGAGGCATTCCCAGGCGTGGCATTGCTGCTCATCTTCCTCACCCCCCCCCCCGGGGGGATGAGTGGCAACACTCTGAGGACCACCTGGCTCCTGCCAGATTCAGCAAGAGCCAGAGTGTGGCAGCAGTGGAAGTGGGGCACAGGAGGCAGCAATTTCCATTTCACCTCAAGTGGCAAAATGGGAGAGGACATCCTTGCCCAGCTAGTTCACACCAAAAATTGTGACACAGCCACTCAATATGATTGACCGTTTGGATTTACAGAGATTACAGTGTCCTACTGGTTCTTTCCATTCCACTAGGTTTCCATTATGTTACAGATAGATATACTCTCCTCTAAGACCACGCTCTCAAGCTCACCTGTCTTGGCTCTGTGGCTTATATAAACAGGCTCTTTCTCCAAACGTTTTCAGCACATATGTTTTATCCTAAGGTATAATTGCTACAATGTGCTCCTGCACCCGCCATGCCCAGTTTTACCCCTCCCCACTTTTCATTTCCCCTCTAATCCCTGGGGGATGATTTGTTCTAAACTGGTTGCTCCTTAGTTCCCATTGCCTAACCCCTGCAATCAGTTTAATAGTTGCGCTAACTTTAAAAATAAAAATAAAAAATTCAGCATCAACAGTCCAGTTCCAACCCAATTTGAGCAGAACCTGTCCTTTTTCTACAGACCTAGCTTGTCCCAAAATGCTCTCCTGCATCTATGAAATCCAAACCTGGCACCATTTCATCCATATACAGTCATACCTCGGTTTAAGTACGCCTTGGTTTGAGTATTTTCAGTTTAAGTACTCTGCAGACCTGTCTGGAACGGATTCATCCACTTTCCATTACTTTCAATGGGAAAGTTGGCTTCAGGTTAAGTACACTTCAGGTTAAGTACGGACTTCCGGAACCAATTACACTCATACCTCGGGTTAAGTACGCTTCAGATTGAGTACTCTGCGGACCCGTCTGGAACAGATTAATCCACTTTCCATTACTTTCAATGGGAAAGTTCACTTCAGGTTAAGTACACTTCAGGTTAAGTACAGACTTCCAGAACCAAATGTGCTTGTAAACCAAGGTACCACTGTACTGAGATGACACAGTTGTGCCTGTCTAGCTGGCCCTGCACATGGCATTGGTAGCATTTCAGAGAAAGCCACACTGTCGGTCCTGGATTTCAACATCCTTCCTAATACAGTACAGTAGTCTAAATTTCACTTCCAGGACTTTACAATTCCCCACATCATTGGTGCTAAAATGCACCATGACCACTGACTCCTTCCTAGCACTTTCCACCAGGCTATCTAGCTGTCGTGCAACATCTGTAAAATCCTGCCAGCATGGCCAACAACATGGGGGGAATGACAGCTTCCCCACTTCTGCATTAAAACTCACATTTGGCATATCTGGGAGACATTTTCTCCCATATGTTATTTCACTGTCTGTTGCTACACTTGCATTGTACTCCCCAAGGGAGCTCAGCCTAGTTACTTCCCTGACATTACTTTATCAGTCAAGTTTTAAAATAAAAATAAAAAGCTTTGCCAAGGGCTTGAGTGGAAATGTGCCAGATAGTAATTTCAGGAGTTGACTATCGGGGACTATTGATGTTAACATTTTTCACCACTGATTTATTGGATTTTTATTGGGTGTTTTTTTATTCTCTTCATATCTGCATTGCATTTTTAAAAGTAGTAAAACATCCCAGCTGCCTTCAGGAAAAGAACATGTGATTCATACAATATTTCAACTAAATAAACCTGCCATCTGTATTGCATAAAATTTTCGAAGAGAAAGTCTGAACCAACAACTTAATCTCAAATAACAACAGATTAGCTAAGAGAAGTAAAGGTTGCCGTTGCCATGGGACACTGCATGATGTCACTGCACTGCCATGGTAATCTCTAGGGAGACATTTATGCTCCTCTGGCCTACTTATTTTAAAACTCCCACCATGTTGATAGCACCCCCACATTAGCATAGAGAGAGACAATTCACATATGGCAATAGGGGGGGGGGGGGAAACCTCTGAATTCCTCTGGGCAGCCTCACAAAGAACAAATTGCCAGGCTGTGATACACCATAGTACCCACTAACCAACCTTCCACAGTCTCTGAGGGCAGAGAATGCCTTTCATCCAAGCAAGTAAAAATCCCTGGCAATCAGATGGCTTATATTTTGCAAGACTTACAGCCAATCCCATACAAAAGTTAGATATGCCAAACTCTCTTGGCACACCTAATTATTCATACTATCAGCTGCTACCACAGCAGCAAAAACAGCCTGAACAGTGCAGTGAGAAGGAAGGAAGCTGTGCTTCCCAAGGCAGTAGCAGGGAGAAGATGAACAGAGATGGAGAGAAGACCTCAAATGGAACAATTTGCTGTGCATATAGAAAGTGGGGTGGGTGGGTGTTTTGCTGCTTCTTAATGCTCCAGCAAAGGAAGCAAGGAGTGGAAGTAGGCAGGATAATCTTTTTTAAAGCGTTTTCTCAGTATGCAAATAGGATGGGGTTAGGTTAGGAAGGAAATTCTGCTCTTTAGCCCAGCAACTAAAGAAGCAGGAAGCAGAGGGGCAGGTTCCCTTACTGGAAGGATGGGGAAGCTGTGACCATCCAGATGTTACTGAACTACCACTCCCATCATCCCTGACTACTAGTCATGGTGTCAGAGGCTGCTGGGAACTAAAATCCAACAGCATCTAGTGGAGTCACAGGTTCCCCATCACTATAACAGGAACTGCCTTGCTACCCCCTCCTGCTGCTTCTTTGGCATTTTGGTGTGCAAGGGCTTGCCTCCCTGTCATTCCCTTTGGGAACATGTCACACTGCATAAAGGTGTATATTTGCTTGTATTTCCGTCCCGTTAGCTGAAGGAACAGCAGGGGTTGGTTGAGGAAGACTCTCCAGGGTGCTCCCCATTTTTTGCAATTTCACGTATGCGCATATAGGCTCAGAAGGGAACCCCCACGTAAACGGGGAGTCACCTGTAGATTGAAACTGATATACAGTGGGACCTCGACTTATGAATTTAATCCGTTCTGATTGCACACTTGTAGGTTGAAAACTTCGTAAGTCGAGTTTCCCATAGGAAAAGCGGTTTCCCATACGAATGCATTGGAAACGGAAAAATTCGTAAGTCGAGGAAACCGCATCTAGCCGTGAACGGGTTTTCCGCTCGGATGTCGGAAAAATCGTAAGCGCAGCCACTTTTCCGTTTGTAAGTCGAAAACGTCGGATGCCGAGTAGTTCGTAAGTCGAGATCCCACTGTATAGTTCATATCATTCCAGAAAAACCTGCAGTTCAAAGACCACGACATGTTCAAAGACCTTGTCCAAAAATAGAATTCTCCAATACAGTGGAATTCAGGGAGTTTCTACAATAAATTTATCATCATAACCTCTTTCAAACTTGCTGAGACCTCACCTTCTCATAAGGAGGCATTTACCACTCCCACAATCCACTCAAATAGTCTTGCATGTTTAATACAAGTAATTTACCTGAAAACATGTAATTGCAACTTTGAAACAGCCCAATCTGAGTGGTACTTTATTGTTACTAATTAATTTAATGAAACAATGCATTTTTATAAATAGAAAATGTTCTGTCCCACTTCACTACCTGACAAGCAACATCGATGTCTGAGTCAGAAGAGGATGGGCAAGCAAGACTAGTACCCACACTTCACATAGATTTCTAACCCTTCAGCCATGATAGCAGACAGACGAACACTGTCACTTAGACCATAAGTGATTTTTCCACAAGAGACCCTAGATCTGTAGAATACCACAAGCCTGAGATGCAAGAAGTCTTGGGTTAAAACCTTGGATATGATCTCCCACTAGTAAAGGCTAGGCTGAGCCCGAATATGACATATTGTGATAACCTATCAGGTAAGAAATGCATAGGCCGGCTCTGAGGCTTCACTTGTAGAAAACCCCATTCCAAAAACAGCCAAGGCATGTTTCACAGGGAAACATAGTAAACTGGCAAACAGGTAAACATTTTACCAATCATAATACTGGAATGAGTTCTAAATCAAACAATTACAAATAATTAAATCAAAACATGGTCTTCTGTAAATCACAAGCGTAAGTATGGAGGGGAGAGGTTTCTTGTCCTGGTTTTTCTGAAGCTATTTTTAAGTACATATTTCAGTTCATCTCACATCTGAGTCATTAAACTGGTCCTTCAAGATAATGAAATCAGCAAAACCTCACCCCCTTTGAATTTCAAAGAGGGGAGAAACAAACAGAACACACCCAAAGAAAACCCCATACTGTGCATTTACTTTAAAGCAAGTGCACAAAATCTAGCATTTCCTCCTTTACTGTGAAGCTTACTGAAGTAGGAATGAGACAGATTACAGTCTGAAGAAAGAAAGAAATGTTATATTTTAAACAATGATGAGAGATCACACATTTGAACAGGTGCTATTTTGTACCATTTGATACCTACACCACTACTCCCTTCAGACGGCAGAGGTTTAGGTTCAGATGGGCTGCCTTCCCAGGCTGACAAGAAATACCACCCCTCACTTCCCTCTGCAGCACAAGCAGAAACCATAAAGGCTTAAAGAAATGCTTCAATGGAAATACCAGTGATAAGCAGCACAAATGAAGCTCCAGTTAGTTAAGGAAAGCCAAGCTTATTATTGCAATCCTATATACAGTACAGGGACCCAGGTGGTGTTGTGGGTTAAACCACTGAGCCTAGGGCTTGCTGATCAGAAGGTCAGCGGTTCGAATCCCTGTGACGGGGTGAGCTCCCGTTGCTTGGTCCCAGCTCCTGCCAACAAAGCAGTTCGAATGCACGTCAAAATGCAAGTAGATAAATAGGAACCGCTTCAGCGGGAAGGTAAACGGCGTTTCCGTGTGCTGCTCTGGTTCGCCAGAAGTGGCTTTGTCATGCTGGCCACATGACCTGGAAGCTATACGCCGGCTCCCTCGGCCAATTATGCGAGATGAGCGCGCAACCCCAGAGTCGGTCACGACTGGACCTAATGGTCAGGGGTCCCTTTACCTTTACCTTTATATACAGTACAGCAATCCAAGAGCATGTCCCATTCAACTTGGGGGCTTACTTCTGAGCAGACATGTAGAGCAGGCATCCCCAAACTTCGGCCCTCCAGATGTTTTGGACTACAATTCCCATCATCCCTGACCACTGGTCCTGTTAGCTAGGGATCATGGGAGTTGTAGGCCAGAACATCTGGAGGGCCGCAGTTTGGGGATGCCTGATGTAGAGGATCACACTGTAGAACACTGTAAGGACTTCTGTAATCAGAGGTACACACACACTCTATGGGGCAGCATTTTGAGATCATTCTCTAGTCTTTACATTTTCAGAAATTTATAATAAATATCACCCTATCAAGTCCAGCTTTCAGGCACTAATAAGAATTAAAATCACTTTACATTTTATAGACCATTTATCTGTTCAAGAGACAAACCTATCCAGTCACTTCCAGATGATCAGCTAAAGAAAATTTTCAACAAGCAGGACGTTTTTAAAAGTCTGCAAATGACTAATACCGGCATGTTTTGACAAGAATGCTAGTAAAAATTTAGGTAAGGTTATAATGTCTATGGATTTGAGGTTAGCTATTGCACTCAATATATTTTGAAATGGATCTTTTTTCTGTCTTGAACTGGACTGAAAACAGATACCCTATTGTAAAAAAATAAAAAATAAAAAATAAATTATCATTTATTCAAAAGTTACAATACAGCTTTGTTCACTGCCATATCATAGAATTTAATTCTCTCTCTCTCTCTCTCCCTCTCCGTGTGTGTGTGTGTGTGTGTGTGTGTGTGTGTGTGTGTGTTTTACGATAATCTGTTTCCTGCCCTGACCATGTCTTTTTATCAGAAGGCACATTAATGTTATACTAATTACCGTAATAACTTTCTATAAACTGAGGGTTATATTAAATGTAGGGTTAAGCAGATCATTCTGTCAATGCAAGGATTTCTCCTTGTGCAACAGAGCATACTTCCCCTCTCCTCTCCCATGCACCCCCTAAATCTGTTTTGGATTCTCCCAACCCTCTGTAACTGATTTAGGGACAGCACATGATGCATTCAAAAAGGGGGAGCCCCATTATGCTAGCACTAATCCTTGCGCTGGTGCAACTATTTAGTTGACTACCATCCTGAACATTTATTTGATGGCTCATTCATCTGTGTTTAGACTCGCTACTCAACATTAAGAGAGTCTATTTCTTTGTGATCTTAATTACCTGGTAATGAATTTAAAGTTATTAAAGCCTGCCCCTAAAAATTCTTCACTGTTCACTTTTCTGAACTTCAGGAGGTAATGCCTCCTATTATGTAGCCAAAATGGCAGCACCAGCACAGAACAGCAAGGGACTGTTAAACTGGACGGAACCCCAAAGTTTGCAAGGGTACAAAGTGTCTTACAAAAAAGCATGAATAGCCCAATTAAGATCTCTGCGCCATGAGGTGTGAGGCTAAGTGGGGAGAAAAATGACAACTTGAATGGGAACCGGGGGGGGGGGGAGAGAATGAATGAGAACGAGTGGTTGGATTAGATTAGAATAAGAGAGCAGCACTCAGAGTTTGCTGGAAGAAATATCAACAACCTCAGATATGCTGATGACACAACCTTGATGGCAGAAAGTGAGGAGGAATTAAAGAACCTTTTAATGAGGGTGAAAGAGGAGAGCGCAAAATATGGTCTGAAGCTCAACATCAACAAAACTAAGAACATGGCCACTGGTCCCGTCACCTCCTGGCAAATAGAAGGGGAAGAAATGGAGGCAGTGAGAGATTTTACTTTCTTGGGCTCCTTGATCACTGCAGATGGTGACAGCAGTCACGAAATTAAAAGACGCCTGCTTCTTGGAAGAAAAGCAATGACAAACCTAGACAACATCTTAAAAAGCAGGGACATTACCTTGCCAACAAAGGTCCATATAGTTAAAGCTATGGTTTTCCCAGTAGTGATGTATGGAAGTGAGAGCTGGACCATAAAGAAGGCTGATCGCCGAAGAATTGATACTTTTGTATTATGGTGCTGGAGGAGACTCTTGAGAGTCCCATGGACTGCAAGAAGATCAAACCTATCCAGTCTTATGGAAATCAGCCCTGAGTGCTCACTGGAAGGACATATCCTGAAGCTGAGGCTCCAATACTTTGGCCATCTCATGAGAAGACTCCCTGGAAAAGACCCTGATGTTGGGGAAAATGGAGGGCACAAGGAGAAGGAGACAACAGAGGACGAGATGGTTGGACAGTGTTCTCGAAGCTACCAACATGAGTCTGACCAAACTGCGGGAGGCAGTGCAAGACAAGAGTGCCTGGCATGCTCTGGTCCATGGGGTCACGAAGAGTCGGACACGACTAAATGACTAAACAACAACTCAGAGTTGAAAGAACCATTGTCTGTACAGGTCAGTTCCTAATACATCCCCAGGGGCAACAGTGAGAGCTGCCTAGAGACACCAATAAAGAAATCCAATATTTTAATGTTGCTGGAATTGAGTACCCCAGGGTGGAAGACCCTAAAAGGTAGCAAGCAAAGAGAACAGCTTCTGCTCTTTCTAACTCGATTATCTTTTTTGTGTAAAACATTTGAAAATGAAATACTGCTAATTTTAAAGCAAGTGCAATTAATTGTCCCCGAAAATGCAGGATGAAAGACACTGTGGCTCAGAAAGAGTGTCTTCAGGCAGCCGTGTAGTCCAAGTTACAGTAAATACTGCAAGTCTGGCTCTGGGTAGTTACCGCACTTTGTTGTTGTTCAGTGGTATCAAACTCCTATTACAATGGGGATTGGCCTGAAGATTAGGGAGTGCAACAACCCTGCAATATTGATTTTAGCCCAGCCTGCAATACTGGGATGAGAGTTGTCCACAACACTCCTGTAGTGTTATTCAGTATTATACCCCTATTGAAATTTGGAGGTTTGTGCTGAGAGAAGCAGCACAGGCCACTGTTGATTTTGCAGGTTAGATGTGAGGCTGAGGCTAGTTTGGATTATAAAATATCCCTCATGCTTTTCAGGTTGCAGCAAACGTCAATCCATTCAAAGTGACCCATTCAAAGTGACCCATCAGACCCCCTCCTAGACCAAATAAAGCACTCAATTGCATTCAGAAGACTAATTGCCCATTAACATACATGCAGAGAGATGCACTATTATTATTTTTCAATCCCCCCCAGAGGTGCACTATTTTGAAGAAAACTTTTTTTAAAAAAACTTTGCACATAAATAACCAAATGAGAACACGGATGCTAACCCCCCCCCAAAAAAAACACCCTCTCAGACAGAGATTGGGTAATACAGGAACATGCTGCAAAAGTCTTGTTGTGACCAGGGATCTGCTATACATTCCAATAGAGGGTTTTGCTTGGTTTTATTTAATAGTTTTTCAATCTCATCCAGCAACTTTCAAATTAATATGTTGCCACCTAGTGGCTTGTTTTGACATCTGCTACCCAAACAAGCATGAAAGTGCCTATTTATAGACAGAGTGCCTATTCAAAATCTTCAAAATTTTATACTGCTATATAATAAATCAATTTATTTTTGGTTCTGTTGCATCAGACCAATGTGGGGATTAAATAAGTGTCTTTGAACCTAGCGTTAAAAAAATTCCCAATATGTGTTAGCATATAGATTTCAAATATATTAAGCACTTGGGGATTAGTACATTCTTTCTAATGTCTTGAATGAAAAACAGTAGCTCATAAGGAAGGCTAATATGCAAGTTAGCAAATCAAAAGCATCACTAAGACAGTATGACCAATATAATCAATACTTGACACTTGAGCTTGTTTCCCAGATTTAAAAAATCACCACAGAAAAAAAGCTTGCCAGTTTTACAACCAGATCCATTGCAAGTGTTTGTCTTCCAGACAGCAAGCCTTCTCTGAATCCCACGGGTCTTTTCTTATAACGAAAAATTCGTCTAGCGAATCCCATAGGAATGCATTGATTTTTTTTTAAAAAAAATTGCCCATAGGAACGCATTAATTGAATTTCAATGCATTCCTATGGGAAACCGCGGACACCAGGAAAAACCTCTGTGGGTGTCTGTGTATCCAACAGCACCATGGTGGCGATCCATTACATATGCACCAAAGAGTTTTTCACATACTGCCACCAGAGATTCCTAATACAACAAGTGAAATATTGGCTTTCTTTACTTACCTGAATGGGATATGAATCTGTACGGTAGTTGCACTGAAAGAATAGTTTTCAGAACCACTTTTATATAATGTATTATTTTAAATGAGAAATAATCAGGTTAAGCTGCTCATTATTCTTTAAAACAAAAGCATATCAGGAAATAGCTCTTCTTATAAGCAGACTCTCTTGGCACAAGCATTTCATTTACAAGTATCAATATATGGTACCTCGGTTTAAGTACACAATTGGTTCCGGAAGTCTGTACTTAACCTGAAGCGAACTTTCCCATTGAAAGTAATGAAAAGTGGATTAATCCGTTCCAGAAGGGTCCATGGAGTACTTAAACTGAAGCGTACTTAACCTGAAGCGAACTTTCCCATTGAAAGTAATGGAAAGTGGATTAATCCGTTCCAGACGGGTCCGCGGAGTACTCAACCTGAAGTATACTTACCTGAAGTATGAGTGTAATTGGTTCTGGAATTCTGTACTTAACCTGAAGTGTACTTAACCTGAGGCGAACTTTCCCACTGAAAGTAATGTGTGATGGACAGGGGATATCGCGAAGTCCCTCCCCTCCTGAGTTCAAGCCAATCACCGAGCACAGGGGAAAGCAGAGAGAGTTCCGATTCCAGTAGGGAAGCAGGAAGTCGGGTCCGAGGCTCAGGCAAGGTAGAGGAGCCAGGGTCCCAGGCGGGACAGGAAGGGGCGAATAAGGGAGGGAGACCCATCCCCCCAACGCCAGAACTACGCAGAAAGAGGAGGGGAAAGAGGATGGGTCTGCCAAAGCTTTTGTGTTGGAGAAAGACGCGCCAAAAGCCATTAGGAGGTTCTGAAACCGACTGATCACATCACTCCGTGTAAATAGCAATGACTTTAGCACTGTAAATACGCAGCACCAATAAAAGAATAAAATGCAGAGCTGCGTAGTGTCGTTACTCTGAAGTAGTCCGCTCCGGCCACTGTGACAGCAACCTCCTAATCCTTTTTGGGCTACTTTGGAGTTGCCGGGATGAGCGTGTCAGAGGCGGAGAAATGGCGGCAGATCGCGGAGCAAGCCCAGCAAGAACTGCAGCAGCTGTCGCTGCAGGCGCAGGGGGAATTGAAGGCAGCTAAAGAAGAGACTAGGAAGGTCCAGGACGACCGGCTACAACTTGCGGAACAGGTGAGAGCGCTACAGGAAAGAGAGCAGGAATTAAGGGCGGTGGCGGTAGACCTCCAAAACAAGCTGGATGCAGAGAAAAACAAGGCGGGAGGGGCACCCCAAGTCCAAGTGCTGCCAGGAAGGAGAGCCGGGACCCTAGTAAGCAAGTTCAATGGAGACCCGAGGGAATATCAGGGCTTTGAGACTGAGATTGTGTATGCTCTTGAGCTGCACCACGCTGAGTTCCCTGATGATGAGCACAGGGTAGCGTTTATTGTGGAGCACCTTACCGGGGCAGCCAGGGAGTGGCTAAGACCGTTAATCGCAACAAAGAATCCTTGCATGAAGAATGTCAAACTATTTCTAGAAGGTTTGAAAACGATGTATTCGTCCGATAGTCATATGGACCAGACTAAGGAGGAACTTCATAATTTACGCCAAGGAAATATGACAGTTCGCGCGTATTGGGCGAAATTCACCATGCTGGTGCACAGATTGGGGTGGGAACTCGAGTCACCCCCAATGCAAGCGGCGTTCTACTTGGGGTTGCATGAGGAGGTGAAGGATGAGCTCTCAAGAGGTCCAAAGCCCAGTAATATGGATCAGCTGAGCAAAGCGGCTCTGGCGGTGGGGGTGAGACAGGAATCCCGGTGGAGCGACAAGCAAGCAACGCGCGCAAAGCGGGCTTGGTTCCCACGGTCGCAGGAGAAGCCACTCCCCCAACAACCCTTTCAAGCCACGCCTGGGGCCAGTCAGGACCAGGAACCCATGCAGATTGATAGCGCGCGCGCGCGCGGGCTTTTCAAACCCCAGCGGCGCCAAGATGCAAGGAGGGAAGGGGCGGGAATTGCTTTCTCTGCAACTCCCCCCAGCATCTCGTCAGAGACTGCCCACATCGCAGGGAGTGGCAAGGAAAGGCGGGAACGGTTGTGCCCTCCCCCACTGACGCAGCACCACAGCAGGGAAACGGGAAAGCCTGGCTGCAGGAGACAAGGGGCAGCAGCCAGGCACAGTCAGCAGACAACAGCCCCAGCCCACCCACCCGCACAGAGAGGAGCAGAGCCAGCCCACCCCTCCCAGAGCAGGAGTGGTTCTAGAAGTGACGCTCACGCTCCCAAATGGCTATCCCCTGACAGTCCTCGCCTTAATTGACAGTGGGGCGTCAGCGAACTTCTTCTCGAGAAACTTTGCAGAAGAGCACCAGATCCAGCTTCTGCAGCTGGATTTTCCTCTGCACGTGGCAACCATTGACGGCAGAGAGCTGCTGGGAGGGGCCATCACTCATCAAACCCCCCCCATGAGAATGACGGTGGGGAGGCACTCAGAGACACTGGCATTCAACGTCACCACCATCTCCGACCCCCCCATCGTCTTGGGCATGAGCTGGCTGGCGCGCCACGACCCCTCCATCAGTTGGCACCAGAGATGCATCACTTTTGGATCGGACTTTTGCCTGGAACATTGCATGCAGCACCAACCAGGGGAGGGGCCTCCGATAGCCACGGTGGCCACCATGCACCTCAAAGGGGGTGAGGCGATACCCAAGCCGTACTGGGACCTGCAGGAGGTCTTCAGCGAAGCGGAGTCCGACCACCTACCCCCACACAGGCCTTTTGACTGCCAGATCAACCTGGTGCCAGGGGCAACTATACCCCCAGCCAAGCTGTACGCCATGTCAGACCAGGAACTGGAGGATCTGCGCGCTTTCATCGACAAGAACCTCAAGCGGGGGTTCATCAGAGAAAGCAAGGCAGCAGGGGGCAGCCCGGTCTTCTGGGTGGACAAGAAAGACACACAACAGCGCCGTCTTGTGGTGGATTTTAGACGACTGAATTCAGTGACAGAGCCAGTGGCTTTCCCCATGCCCAGAGTGGATGATCTCCTGACAGCGGCACGCAGGGGCAAGATTTTCACCAAGCTAGACCTGAGGGGGGCGTACAACTTGATCAGGATCCGGGAAGGCGATGAATGGAAAACCACGATGTTCACGCCTCTGGGCTCCTTTGAATATCTCGTGATGCCCTTCGGGTTGCAAGGGGGCTCAGCATGCTTCCAGGCCTTCATGCACCACGTCCTGGGGTCCCTCCTTTTCAGGAAATGCTTGGTCTTCCTGGATGACATCCTTATCTACTCCGATGACCCAGTGCAGCATGTGAAGGATGTCAGGGAGGTGTTGCAGCGCCTGAAGGAGAACCACCTGTATGTGAAGCTGGAGAAGTGCAAGTTTCACACCAAGGAGGTGGACTTCCTAGGCTACAAGCTGTCAGACAAGGGGCTGGCGATGGACAAGGACAAGGTGCAGGCCATCCTGGACTGGCACAGCCCCAGGACGCGCAAAGATGCCCAACGCCTACTAGGCTTCGCCAACTTCTACAGGAAGTTCATCAAGAACTTCTCTCGCGTTACGGCTCCCATCACTGACTGCCTGAGAGGCAAGCAGAAGTTCAGGTGGACACCAGAGGCGCAAGCAGCGTTTGAAAGCCTCAAGAGGGTGTTCGCCTCAGACCAGAACCTGTTCCACGTGGTTCAGGACGCGCCCCTACGCGTGGAGACAGATGCTTCTGATAAAGCTGTGGGCGCCATTTTGTTGCAACTGGACGCCAACAGAGAGTGGAGACCCTGTGCCTTCTTCTCCAGGAAGTTGACCCAGCCAGAGCGAAACTACACGGTGTTTGATCGGGAACTTCTTGCGATCCACGCTGCATTCCAGCACTGGAGACACTTCCTGGTGGGCGCCAAGCACCCCATCCAGGTGTGCACAGACCACAAGAACCTGGAGCTCTGGAGAACTGCCAGGGTGCTCAACCAGCGGCAGATACGGTGGGCAGAGTTCTTCTCGAACTTCAACTTCTCCATACACTACATCCCGGGAGAGCAGAATGTCAGGGCGGATGCCCTCTCCCGCAAGCCAGAGTACATGGAGGAGGAGGCGCCACCGGCACCCAGGCACATCTTCCCCCCGTCAGCTTGGTCCTGCGGAGCAGCAGTGGTAAGCGAGGCAGAACTCACAGCACTGACGGCAGCGGATGAATTTGCCAACCGCATCTTCAGAGAACTGAGAAGGGGGGGGGAGCAGGCAACAGACTTTGCAGAACGCAGGGGGCTGCTTTTCTACAAGGGTGCACTGTACCTGCCCACCACCCAGCTCAGACGTACGGTCCTCAAGCAGATGCACGACAACCCAACGGCGGGTCATTTTGGGAGGGATAAAACCACTCACCTAGTCATGAGACACTTCTGGTGGCCAGGGGTGCGGGAGGATGTGAGGGATTATGTAAGGGGCTGTGACACCTGCCAGCGGGCAAAGGTGGTCAGAGCGCCACCAGCAGGTTTGCTGGAGCCCTTAGCCACACCGCACAGGCCGTGGGAAGTAGTGTCCATGGACTTCATCACAGACCTGCCCTCATCCAGGGGCAAGACCGCAGTGTTGGTGGTGGTGGACCTCATGTCCAAAATGTGCCACTTTATACCGTGTGCCAGGGCGGTCTCTGCTGAAGAGACAGCCAAACTGTTTGTGGATCACGTATTCAGACTGCATGGATTACCTTTAAGGGTTATTTCGGATCGTGGCCGCCAATTTGTTTCCAGGTTCTGGCGGCGGCTCATGAACCTCCTGCAGGTGGAGGTCAGCTTGTCGACGGCTAGACACCCGCAGACCAATGGACAGGCGGAGAGGGTCAACGCCATTCTGCAGCAGTACCTGAGATGCTACGTCAGCCAGCGGCAAACGGACTGGGTGGATCGCCTGCCACTGGCAGAATTTGCCTACAACAATGCGGTGCACGTCTCCACAGGGGTGTCGCCCTTTAAGGCCAATTACGGGCGTGACCTCAGATCTTTCCCAGAGAGGGAGGGGGAGGAGGAGGAGGAGGGCCCACAGGCTGAGGATTGGGCAGAGGAACTGGAGACGGTGCACCAGCAGCTCAGAGAACACTTGGAGAGAGCCAAGGAAGCGTACAAGAAGGGGGCAGATCGCCACAGGCGACCGGGGGAGGTCATTAGGGTGGGGGACAAAGTGTGGTTGTCCTCGGAGGGCCTTCCCATCAGAGGGCGATGCAAAAAGCTGGCGCCCAGAAGGTTGGGCCCCTTCACGGTCACGCAACAGGTAAACCCGGTGGCATACAGGCTGGCACTGCCAGAGGACATGAGGGTACACCCAGTGTTTCATAGATCGCTGCTGTCGCCGTACAGGGAAAGCAGCAGGCTCCGAGACAGCGAACAAACCCCTGAGGGAGGGGGGGAGAGGGAAGGCAGGGAGCAACTCAATGAGGCCACGGCCATCCTGGATTCAAGGTGGGGGGTGGGGGGACTGGAGTACCTCATGGCATGGGAGGATGCTCCACCGTCCCAGAATGAATGGGTCCCAGCCACTCAGATACAGGAGGAATTCCTGGTAGAAGAATTTCACGCCCTCTTTCCCCATAGACCCAAGCCCTGGCACATGGAAAGGGAGGGGGAGGGGGAGGAAGCACGGGAGAGCAGTTCACCATGGCGCTGGGAAGCGGAGTTTGAGGAACCAGAGGATGAGGTATGGGTGTCACCGAGATCCACCCAGTCAGAGGAAGGAGCAGATTGGCAGAACATTTTTACCCCCACCAGCTCTGACGCCACGGACTTTTTGGGATTCCCATCCTCCCAGGCGGAAGGGGGGGGCTTGCAGGACTGGGGGGAGGTGTTCACACCAACGGGCTCGGAAAGCACTGAGTTCTTAGGCTTCCAGTCGTCACCGACACCTGGGGGGGACCTGGGGAGGGGTGAAGGAGAGCTTGGGAGGGGGGTGGATGTGAGGGACAGGGGATATCGCGAAGTCCCTCCCCTCCTGAGTTCAAGCCAATCACCAAGCACAGGGGAAAGCAGAGAGAGTTCCGATTCCAGTAGGGAAGCAGGAAGTCGGGTCCGAGGCTCAGGCAAGGTAGAGGAGCCAGGGTCCCAGGCGGGACAGGAAGGGGCGAATAAGGGAGGGAGACCCATCCCCCCAACGCCAGAACTACGCAGAAAGAGGAGGGGAAAGAGGATGGGTCTGCCAAAGCTTTTGTGTTGGAGAAAGACGCGCCAAAAGCCATTAGGAGGTTCTGAAACCGACTGATCACATCACTCCGTGTAAATAGCAATGACTTTAGCACTGTAAATACGCAGCACCAATAAAAGAATAAAATGCAGAGCTGCGTAGCGTCGTTACTCTGAAGTAGTCCGCTCCGGCCACTGTGACATAATGGAAAGTGTATTAATTCATTCCAGACGGGACCACGGAGTACTTAAACTGAAAGTACTCAAACCGAATCGTACTTAAACCGAGGTATGACTGTACTTCATTTGATTACACATAATCAACTTCACAAACTTTCTCGGTAGTGGCACCCACCCTGTGAAACACCCTCCCATCAACTGTCAAGGGAATAAGTAACTATATAACCTTTAGAAGACATTTGAAGGTAGCCCTCTATAGAGAAGTTTTTAATGTTTGCTATTTTATTCTGTTTCTGTATATGCTAGGAGCCACCCAGAGTGGCTGGGGCAAGCTAGTCAGCTGGGCAGGGTACAAATAAAATTGTTGTTGTTGTTGTTGTTATACACAAAAGTTGTTCATCTGTATGCCAACCAGGGAAGATGAAGATAAATATTGGGCAGTATCCAATGAAGTGTTTCCACTAGTGCAAGGTCCCTTGGCTGAGCGATGAAATTTCCCTTCCCTCTCCTCATGCATCCCCTAAATCTGTTCTGAGGTTTTCCCCAATCCTATGAAGCAAATTTGGGGAGGTGCCAGAGGGTGGGACACATGAAGAGAGGAGAGGGAGGGGAAATCCTTGCACAAGAAAAAGCACTTTGCTGAACACCTCCCATACTGAAGAAGTGTGCATGCACCCAAAAGCTCATACCAATGACAAACTTAGTTGGTCTCTAAGGTGCTAATGGAAGGAATTTTTCTATTCAATTTTTATTTTGTTTCGACAGCAGACCAACACGGCTACCTACCTGTAACCTCCTATACTAATTTGATAAAAGATTTATATTAGCCCAACAGGCCTCAGTTGCCTTCATTGTTGCCAGAATCATATAACAAATTGTGAAAACAGGAAACTGCAGCATTTTATCAAGAGGGATTCATCTTTCCAGCCTGACTTCAACAATATATTGGTATATTGACTGATTGATACCGGTAGATATTGATAAATTGATATGTTTTTAAATGATCATAATTTGAACATTCTGGTTCAACACCATGGAATTCTAAGACCAATGCTTTAGTGCAGGCATCCCCAAACTTCGGCCCTCCAGATTTTTGGCCTACAACTCCCATGATTCCTAGCTAACAGGACCAGTGGTCAGGGATGATGGGAATTGTAGTCCAAAATATCTGGAGGGCCGAACTTTGGGGGTGCCTGCTTTAGTGGCTTAAAGGCAATCCAGTTCCAGCATGTATGCCCTACATTTCTCACTTTACTGCCTTTCAAAAGAAAAACCACATTTACACTCCTGGAAGATGTTCCAAAAGTATATGCAATGACAAGAAATGCTTTATTTACTCCATACATAAACAGGTCTAAACAGAATGTGAACTTGCTTAAACTATCACAATATGAATTAAAATCTAACTGTAATGTTAGAAGTATTTAGAGAGAGAAAATTCAGTGGACTTCTTGATACTACTTGTCTGAATAAAATGGCTAGAAGGGGACCATAACTGCTTTTAAAGTACCAGTAAATACACCTCAAGATAGCCAGCTGAAGCTTAAATGACCTTGCAGGTTTATAAAATCTTATTACTTTAATGTAACACTCAACTAGTCACTTACCCCCCCCCAAATGACAAGGCAGCCTTATTCACCCCGTAACAGTCAGCAATAGGAAGTGTTAAATGTACACGCTCACACCTATGGCGCTGCTCTTTATGGTTGACCTGTATTAAATAAATGTGGCACACAGCACCCTTTCATTCTCTTTTCTAGCTTTAGAGAGGTACTAGAAAGCTAGATTACTATATTCCACAGAAGCACAAAGTGCATCAGGCGCTCTTTTTAACTCCTTCCCTCTTTGTTTTTAAAGGTCAGTAAACAGAGAGAAAGCTAAATCTCCAGTAGTGTTGTATAAGAGAATGAGGGTAAACAGGAGAGAGGATGTATAACTGCCTAATTATTTAAAATGCTGACCTGCATTAGAGGAGAAATGCCACAGAGTTAGATCATTTATACAGATAGTAGCATAGTGGAAACTTAAATCTCCTCAGACTTCTAGAATGCCTGTGTATTTGCCCAAATGCAGTATTTATTAAGAATAAATCTTCAATCCTACACAGAAGCCACAACATTTTTAGTAATGAGTTAATGTGACACGAGAAAAGTGCAATGTAATAGCATTAATCCAAATGTGCTCTAAGAAATGTGTCAGTACTCAGCAGGAGCAAGCCAATGTTATAAATAACAGGTTTCACTGTAAAAACCAAACTATAATGTGAAAGGAATAGGATATTTAAAAATAAATTCATATTAAAAGAAACCATCAAACAGCTAGAGAAAGCTGTTTCTTCTTGTTACTGAATATATCAGAGTATTACAATTGGCTTCTAAGTAGCTAACAAATACATAAAACATGTTTTATGCTGAATAAAACTACTTTGGCATAGGTCAAGAAAAATATACTTAACAGCAGTTCACCAACCTTTTAGTGTAAACTGGGCCAACAGAGCTCACTCTCATTCCATTAAGAAAGGACCCATTCAATCTTTCCCCATGTAACTAAAACACTCCTTTCCTTATGTCTGCTGGTCAACCCATTTAATCAGAATTTTAATTTATACTTGTTAGCTAATACAAAGCAATCAAAGTGATTCAACAGGATTTCAAGATGCAAGCAACAATTATATATATGCATGTTAAAAATCGTGTCTCTTCTGACTTTTATTACTTTGAATTTCTAACGTTTAAACCAGAAATTTATTTAAGCATTGTCCAAGACCCAGAATTTTGCCAGTCGCTACAAAGCAATACCACAAAATTGAGACATCCAGCATTATTTAAACAGTGGTGTAAACAAACATAGAAAGTGACTTTTTCTGTTTACACACAGCATTGGAATTCAGATGGAGAAACCAAGTGTCAAACCCAAGAACAGTTTTCCAGCAGACAGACAGCACCTTTGGGGCAGATGAGGCAGGAAGAAAAAGTACTAATATATGTTGAATCAAATCATTTGCAGTTTAATCCTTCCACTAATACACCCAGCAGGAATCCTCACCACTAATCCTTGCCTCATTTTCTATGTACTCTCACATTTGGAGCAAGGCACCATTGTGGGAGAAAAGGATTTGATCACATGTATCTCAATTTGATCACATGTATCTCAATTTATGGGACACGGGTGGCGCTATGGGTTAAACCACAGAACCTAGGGCTTACTGATCAGAAGGGCAGCGGTTCAAATCCCCGCGACGGGGTGAGCTCCCGTTGCTCGGTCCCAGCTCCTGCCAACCTAGCAGTTCGAAAGCACGTCCAAGTGCAAGTAGATAAATAGGTACAGAGGGAAGGTAAACGGTGTTACCGTGCGCTGCTCTGGTTCGCCAGAAGCAGCTTTGTCATGCTGGCCACATGACCTGGAAACTGTACACCGGCTCCCTCACCAATAACGCGAGATGAGCACCGCAACCCCAGGGTCGGTCACGACTGGACCTAATGGTCAGGAGTCCCTTTATCTTTACCTATCTCAATTTATGTTCACTATTGCTTGATATATATCACATGGGAGCTCAATATACATGTAATCTATGCTTGCCTCTGATGAATGTTTAAGGATTGTAGGCATGCTGAGCCCTGAACCACAATTACACACAGTAATACCTGCCAACACTGCAGCCATTCTTGCTCCATCTTAGTTCACCACAAAAACAGTGACCTAATTCACAGAATTGTTTTCAGACTGAAATAAGGAAGTGCTGTAACCGGTCTTCAGCCTTAGGGCTTGGGATAAGTACTGTATAGCATGATGGGGGGGGGGGTGTTATTGCTTTGTTTTTGTTTTATTATGTATTTTGTTTTTGTTTTATTATGTATTTTGTTTTCCCATTTTGTACTTTTGCAATGAACCACCCTGGGATATCAGCTGAAGGGTGGCATTAGCATATGCATTAATCCTTAATGCATATATGCAATAACATCAGGAAGGGTAGCATATGATTGCAAGGAGAGAGCAGCGTGAGGAAAAGTAGTTGTCCAAGGCAGGAACACAATTTGCAACAGCCGATATGTAGGGGGGGGGGGGCTGTTCTAGAAATCCCTCCCAGCATCAACTCGTCTAGCGAGCCTGACCCACAAACACAGAAAATCCTCCATGCCCGTTGAGATCTGACGAGAAACGGCTACGGCGAGAGGCGCAAACACGCAAAGATCTCCAACAGTGCCAGGAAAAGGAAAACGCGTTTCAACGAGGAGGCAGAAAATAATATTTTTTTAAAAAAAGTACGGGCTCCCAGCAGAGACCGGCCAGCAGCAGCCGGCGCGACTTCACACCGCGAGGCGGGAGAAGAGTTTGCCCTGCAAAGGAGACGGAGTTTGCCGCGCAAAAAGCGCGCTCGCCCAGCAGGGATAATAAACTCACTTTTTGTGTTGCGGCGGCGGGTGCTTCTCTTTTCTGCCGGGCGGCGCAGGGTGCTTGACGCGGCGCCTCCGGGCCTGCAGGGCCAGCACTGCTGGGCGAGAGAGAGAGAGGCTGGTGAGCGGAGAGGCTGCGGCGGCGGCGCCTCACGCTCCCCCCGTGGAGAAGGACGAGGGCGAGGAGACCCCGGCAGCGACCAACCCGCCCCGCCAACCCCGCGTCCTCTTGGGACCAAGACGACGACGACGACCCGCCCACGGTACCTCTCCGGGAGCTCATCGCTGAGGACACCGCCGCCGCCGCCGTCGTCGGGCCGCCGCACCGAGCGCCACACGGCACATCGGCGGCACCACTGCTGCAACTCGCCGGCTGAGGAGCAGGAGCTCCCGGACTCGGCGCACATGCGCAGTTTCCCCGCGCCGGGCGGGAGGCGGCGCTGGAGCCGGAGGGGTATGGTCGCTAGGCAACCGGAGGGAGGCCTAGAGAGGGCGGCAGGTGCCTGCGAGGGAACCCCGAGGTTTCCTCTCGCCTTGCAAAGGCGTTGGCGGCCGCTGCTGGCTTATTATTAAACCAGCGCTTCTGCTGCTGCTGGTTTGCCCGAACACGCGGGCTGACAGAAATGAGCAACCCGGAGTGAAAAGTTGGCAGCCCTCGTTTCTTGAAAGAACATACGCGCATGCTTTCATTTCGTTTGCCGCCTTTCCACTGTTCAGAGCATGCTCAAGGCGGCTCACAACGTGGAAGGAATGTAACGTGACAACATCACGGACGGAATCGTAAAGTTGGGAAAGGACCACGAGAGTTATCTAGTCCGACCCCGTGCAATGCAGGAACCTTTTTGCCCAAGGTGGGGCTCGAACCCACGACCATGAGATTAAGAGTCTTCTGGTCTACTGACTGAACAGTCAATAAAACGTTTTTTTTAAAACACAACCAAATATAATAAGTTCCACATATATCACAAGGAAATCAGCCCTGAGTGCTCACTGGAAAGACAGATCGTGAAGCTGAGGCTCCAATACTTTGGCCACCTCATGAGAAGAGAAGACTCCCTGGAAAAGACGCTGATGTTGGGAAAGATGGAGGGCACAAGGAGAAGGGGGCGACAGAGGACGAGATGGTTGGACAGTGTTCTCGAAGCTAGCAACATGAGTTTGACCAAACTGCGGGAGGCAGTGGAAGACAGGAGTGCCTGGCGTGCTCTGGTCCATGGGGTCACAAAGAGTCGGACACGACTAAACGACTAAACAACAACAACAAATATCACAACATGATCGAAAATGCAAAAAGCCAAAAGCGACAACCACCAACCTAAAAACCCAAACAACACCCCAGCCCATTGCTTAAGTCAGTCACGGTCCTGCCTTCCCAGGTCAGGTAGAAAAAAAAAAGCCCTGCAGAACAAGGAGCAGGTCTTCCATTTAATTATAACGCTGCTTTCACATACTCAAGAGTTATCATTAGTTTGCAGGTGGATTACATTTGGCTTTACAGAAGGTTCATAGTTCAGTGTGCACAGCATATGCCTTGCATGTAGAAGGTCTCAGCTTCAATTCCTCTGATCCTTGGTTTCATTACCTTCAGTTGTAAAGAGATCTCAGGTAGCAGGATTGAGATGATCTCTGCTTAGACTCCCTTGCCAATAGACAAAGTAGTCATCACTGAGGCAGACGAAGGCATGGTCTGACATAAGGCAGCTTCCTATGGTAGTGTATGAACTCTGGGGCACCATGCCCTAACCATTCATGTGGCATTTTCTCCTCATTGTGAAAAGCATGGAACAGCTGCATACATTTTGCACACCATTGCAATACCTAATGTCACTGAGTTTCCTGTGGATTGTAAACAGTAAAATCCAGTGTGTAGAGACACCCTAGATACAAATCTCTTGCCTTGGTGTAGGAGTCACTGCCGCGACATATTTTGTGCCAGGGCAGAAAATCCAAAGGGTGTCCATCATAGTGGTAAAAAATAATAATAGACTAAAATACGTAAAAACATAAGAAGAGCCGGCTGGATCAGGTCAATGGCCCATTTAGTCCGGCAAACTTTTCTCACAGTGGTCAGCCAGATGCCCACAAGCAGAATCTGAGTACAACAGCAATCTGCACAACTGGTATTCAGAGGTATGCTGCCACTGATAGTGGAATTGGATGAGACATGATACTTTGCTGCAAATTTAATTGTACCCCAAAACATGCTACCTGAGGAATGCCACCCTGCCTGATGGCAGTAGGCCCCAATCTCAGCTGTCACCTGAGTGAGGGTCAAAATACCGTAGTTAAGATGTCAGAAGACCCATGAGTGGGAATACTTTAAGATTGTTGCTATGTTCAGGTGGTATTCCGTTATATGCTGGCAAAGTAAGTTTGCTCATATACAGTTGATTGGGAGGTCTTGTGCAACGACAGGAAAATGCACTGTAAAGTGATAAATAACATTTGCTTTGATGCCACATAATCCAACCTCCTGTTGTCTTTGTCCATGGAGTTTTATTGTCAGGGATACTGGAGTGACTTGCCAGTTCCTTCTCCTGGTGGATCACATTTAGTCAAAACTCTCCACTATGACCTGTCCATCTTGGGTGGCCCTGCATGGCATAGCTCATAGCTTATCTGAGTTATTCAAGCCCCTTCGCCACAACAAGGCATTGATCCATGAAGGGATCTTAAAAAGCAGAGACATCACCTTGCCTACAAAGGTCCATATGGTTAAAGCTATGGTTTTCCCAGTAGTGATGTATGGAAGTGAGAGCTGGACCATAAAGAAGGCTGATCGCTGAAGAATTGATGCTTTTGAATTATGGTGCTGGAGGAGACTCTTGAGAGTCCCATGGACTGCAAGAAGATCAAACCTATCCATTCTGAAGGAAATCAGCCCTGAGTGCTCACTGGAAGGACAGATCGTGAAGCTGAGGCTCCAATACTTTGGCCATCTCACGAGAAGAGAAGACTCCCTGGAAAAGACCCTGATGTTGGGAAAGATTGAGGGCACTAGGAGAAGGGGACAACAGAGGACAAGATTGTTGGACAGTGTTCTCAAAGCTACCAGCATGAGTTTGACCAAATTGCGGGAGGCAGTGGAAGACAGGAGTGCCTGGCGTGCTCTGGTCCATGGGGTCACGAAGAGTCAGACACGACTAAACGACTAAACAACAACAATCCAACCTCCCTACAAACAAACCAGGTTGATTATTCAATAAAGAGGTCACCTGGAAGCGCCCTGGGTCTCTTTGTGAGTTTGTCTGAAGGTACAACAGCAGGTACAGATGTCCTGATTTGGTTTTGGACCGCAGTACTAAGGTTAGGAATCACCTATGCCATTTCCCCATAATAAATTGCCTCCTAAAGCTGCTGTTTGCCCCATGAGGGGAAGTTACATGTGGGGAAAGGGTTGGCTCCTCTCCCTAATTGTGTGTGGTTTGATCTGAATTGTCATTCCAGCTCCTCACCCCATGTTCCCTGTTAGCTTTGGAAAAACCCACAGGAGAGCAAGTCACTCATTTCCCATTATCTAGTCTAGTTTGGCCATCAATATACAATACCAACATTGGCCCAAGGCTTAATTGGATGACCGAATAGCTCCATAAGTTGTTTTTACACCCTACATCCTTCTAAAACAGCTGAAAATTGAATTCTGAAAACACAACAAGCAATTTTAATGTACTAAGGAGTGGACTTCGCATGGTGGAAGAGGAGGGGTCCTGGTAGCCCCACGTTTCTCTTTCAGTTTTTGCCTCCCTCAGGGCTCACGATGCCCCATCTACAAAGGAAGGTCGGCATCATTGCAAGGATAAAAGTAAGACAAGTGGCAATGCAGAGTTTAGGGAGGGTTTGGCGTTTTTGTGTCAACTCATCGCAACTATTAAAAGGGCAAGAGCTGTCCAACCCACCTTCTGCCTTCGCAGTTTTGAGGAGGGGGAGGACCTAAAAAATGTGGGGAAGGCTTTCCATTTGAAGTCCAAATGGAAAAGGGGACACTTTTGTCCAAAGAATCCTGTTTTTCTAGGGACAAGTGGCAACCCTATTGGTATCCCAAAATAGCTACTAATACAGTGCGATCATACCATGCATTTATGCAGGACATGTAAAGTGTTCAACATGCTTAACATGCATTACTTTGGTTATTACTCAAACATATAAGAAACTAGTTGGCCCTGTCCCGCGTTGCTGTGGCTAATCCCTGTGACTGCCCCCACCCTGTGCCAATCCATGACGTATCCCACCCCCTCCTCCCCCCACCCCCCTTGGCTTATCCCTGTGATTCCCCCCACCCATGGCGTATCACACCCCCTCTTCCCCCCCACCCCGGGCTCATCCCTGTGACTGGTTCCATCGTGTCCTGGCCTATCCCGTCCCCTCCTCCCCCCGCTTCCCCCTAACCCCCACCCAGGTGAGTCAGTACCTCCATTCGGCTTAGTCTGTAAAGGCTTCAGCCTAGTATGTAAACAGCTGAGGTGCTGTTGAGAGGGAAGGTTCTATAGGTGTAGTACCAGTGTAGCCGCCGCTAGAGGGTGCTGGTTTGCAACCTGGTTCTTTTCCCAGAATGCATTTTCGTCGGAGTGGTGTGTTTTGAAGCACGGGGTTTGGGTTTTTTTTTACCAGGCACAGGTGTGTCATCTGTCTTTGAAAACGGTATGGGTTTGCTATCATATTCGCATGCAGCATTGTGTCAAAATTTGAACGCAATCAGTCAAGCGGTTTTGGTAAAATGTGGATACTAACAGACATGGCCAGTTTACATATATATATATATATATATATATATATATATATATATATATATATATATATATATATTCCCCATATGGGGAGTGAGGGCTCGGGAACTGAAACACTTGTGATTTGCCTAGGGTCATCCAGTGAGCTAATAGTGGAGGTGAGATTTGAATATGAAATTCACACTTAGTTACTTTGGTGTTCATATAATACAAGCCACATTAGCACAATTCTTCATATTTAACTGAACTGTAGTATGTAGCTATGGTCTGCCATAGTGATTAAAACAGGACACATCAAAAGGCCACATTGAATATATAAAGCAGCCTGGCCACAGCTGCCAAAACAACAGCTATCCCAAATCCACTATCATAGGAGCAGTCCAATTAGGAACACATTTTTCTTTATTATTAAAGGATCTAAATTGTCTTAAGACTGTCCTAGATTCTCTCCAACCTTTAAAGTTGTGCTATTTCAAACTAGTGCTACAAAAAAAAAAAAAAAAGGAAAAACCCCACAGGATCATTAACCTAGTTTTTAGGTTATGGGTCAGCACTTTTTTCTAGATTCATGAAGGCTAGAAACTAAAGCATAATCCTCAGACTAAATAACTCAGACTTGCTCCATTAAATTCAACATTCAGTAGATCCTTCCTGGATTTGTGAATTGATAACTGCGGTTTAACATTTAAAATTTAAAGCATCATGATGAATAAGATTGCTCCTCTCACACACTGTTTTTCTTCATTTACAATAATGACTCTGTTTACTCTGTAAGAACTTGAAGACACTGCATATTTAAAGCAGTTTAATCACTATTATATGTGAGGCTCTGGGATGTCTAACAGATGTTTAACCTCTACAAAAATAGTGCCCAAAGTTCCTTAGGGACAACCACAACAATTAAATTGGTCTACAACTGTGTCCTTGTTTTCCACTGGTTTTTTTTTTTTTGGTCACTGTTTACTGCATTGTGTGGCTGAAACTGTATAAACTAAATATAAACATCCACTTCTTGTCATCAGTAAAAGTGCACAGGATTTCTGAGGAGTTACAACAGCCAACATGTTTGTTGTTGTTTAGTCGTTTAGTCGTGTCCGACTCTTCGTGACCCCATGGACCATAGCACGCCAGGCACTCCTGTCTTGCACTGCCTCCCGCAGTTTGGTCAAACTCATGTTCGTAGCTTCGAGAACACTGTCCAACCATCTTGTCCTCTGTCGTCCCCTTCTCCTAGTGCCCTCAATCTTTCCCAACATCAGGGTCTTTTCCAAGGATTCTTCTCTTCTCATGAGGTGGCCAAAGTATTGGAGCCTCAGCTTCAGGATATGTCCTTCCAGGGAGCACTCAGGGCTGATTTCCTTAAGAATGGATAGGTTTGATCTTCTTGCAGTCCATGGGACTCTCAAGAGAGAGTCAACATGTTTGACTCTCAAGAGAGAGACAACATGTTTAAAGCCTATCAAAAGTAATAGCCTCAAGTGTGCTTAACTTGACGTTTGGCGAATAGAGAATACTTTCCATGGAAAATGCTGCCCAAATGCATTTTCAACTGTTGCTTGGCCTGACCAAAACTTTGTGGATGCAAGTCCCGATTCAAAGAGTCACATTATGTGCTCCATGTATCCAGCCTTTAGGAAACTGTTTTTGAGCCCCAGGAGACTTTCAGAAGGGGCTGCGCCTAAAGCAAAGAGAGAAACTCTCTGCAAATTCCTGGGCAAACATAAAGTGACTGCTTGGATATTGACCACAGTATTTATTTACTAGCTGATCAGATGTTGAAGTACAAATGAGTTTCCTAAATGAAGGAATGAAAATCCTCATTAGCATGCCAGTCCAACACTCTTCTCTTCCACAGCCCCCCCCCACCTTTGCTCATTTCCATGCCTATTGTATGCATCTGTAGTGACAAAGAGCTTCTATATGTACAAAGAGTTGGCAATTTTTCATTCCCCGTGACTAGCTGCATGCCTGCAGTGCAGTTACTCTATGTCAACCTGGCTTGAAGAACTCTTGCAACAAGTTTGGTGAAAGGCAGCAATCAATACAACAATTTAAATATGCATTTGTACTTGGCACTGAGACAGAAAGTTTGTTACTCCATTGCACATATGTAACATATTGCATCTGTACAGGCACGAAGAGTCAGAATTGGGATTCTAATGAGATGTCACCACAGTAAAACAATAAATTGTTTTGTTTGTTTGTTTTCAAAAAAATTTTTACAGTGGCTTGCTGGTGGTATTGTGGCTCTTCTGAAAGGCTACTTGGATGATTTTGGGAAAATGTATTATGATGAGAGACATGTGCTCTTAATTATTTAGTGCTGCTTACAGGTTATATGAATGATTTTAAAGAACAAATAAAATGGAAGTAGATAAATAGATGGGGCCTACTTGTAGGTAAGGGGGCACAACGCTTGCTACTGTGGCTCAAGTGGTATGCTGTACAATTAAAATTGTTGCTTTATACAGTGATCCTGCAGTAGATCCTTTAATCTCTGCAGATAAAGGTGAAGGTAAAGGGATCCCTGACCATTAGGTCCTTGTCGTGACCGACTCTGCGGTTGTGGCACTCATCTCGCGTTATTGGCCGAGGGAGCCGGCTTCCAGGTCATGTAGCCAGCCTGACAAAGCTGCTTCTGGCGAACCAGAGTAACACATGGAAATGCCAATCTCTGCAGGTGGTGTGGAATATGAAGAAAATAAGTCCTAATTCTCAACATTTGGCATTTTTCTGGAAATAAAAGTGGTATATCAATTATGGTTGGGAGCACTTAAATATACTGTAGTCTTATTAGCAACTTT